>NW_026593090.1:0-1614 GCF_907164565.1 Psammomys obesus | reverse complement strand
TTGGTTTTGTTTATTTTTTCTTCATCTGTTGAACTATTACTGGTGTCCATAAGGTGTTTACTGTTGCTTTCCTCACTTTCAACTTTGATTAATTTAAGCTCTGTTTCCTTTTCTGGTATCTCATTAATACCAGACTTTTTGCTACTATCAAGCTCTTCGTCACTATCAAGTTCCTCACTGCTACCAAGCTCTTTGTCATGATCAATACTTTCACCACTATCAAGCTCTTCATCACTATAAAAAATACTTCTTTTAGTCCGACGCCAATCAATTCGAGATTTAGAATTTTTCCTTGTCACATGTCTTCTAACATGTACCATTTTCAGTTAAGCTTCTACAAAATAAAGTTATTAGGAACATAACAATGACAACCAGATTACAGCAATGAATACAAGGCACAAATTAATTTGGGTTCATTAAATAGTTCACAAAGGCAAAATCACATAGATATTGGAGTAAAAAAATCACAGAATAGCCAATGTACAAATAATTCAGTGAACAACTATTAATTTTTGAAAACTCATTCTTAATTATGCTATATGTTGTTCTGAAAAGAATACACAGAAAAAATCATGGTCCTGTGTCCTTTAGAAAACTATAAAATTCAAACATGCAAACATAATTAAGAAAAATTCAAGGTAGTCTTAATGAATAATAAAAATAAATGTGAGAGAAAGGTCAACATGTAGAATGATTAGTAAGGCAATTCGTTCATCAAAGATCACCATAAGCAGAGTTGATCAGGCACAATTTTCAAGGGCTGGTTAGATTTGAAAAGAAACAATGAAAGAAACAGTAATTTCAGACAAGTTAGTAGACAAAAGTTTGGCACTGACAAAGAACATATTACTTAATAAATATGTGTTACTAAAAAGGGATAAATAGCTTCTGGTGGATTAAAAAGGAGACAAGAATAGATGATGATGAAATTACAAAGACAGTGTTTGAAGGGGGCCTAGTGGGTAAAGTGCTTGCCATGAAAGCATAAGGACCTGAATTGAGATACCCACCACCCACATAAAAACTGACTGTGGCAGTACACACCAACCCTAGACTTGGATGTGGAAGGGAACAGAGATGGGTGAATCTCAGAGGTGGCTTCTTCGCCTGTTACTCCAACTGAAATGACAAGTTCTAGGTTTGGTGAGAAATCTTGTTTCAAAAAAAATTAATAAGGTCAAGAAACAATTAAGTGAGGTATTTCTACATTCATCTCTGGTTTCACAATACCTGCATTAGTGAGTAAACCCACATGCACTACATATATGTGTTCAACACGCACATACATGGAATTACAAAGATGATTCATCCTTAGGCAAAGGGGAACTGATTTGGAACAGGAGTAACATGAAATTTAAAGGCTCAATCAAGTTACATGAACAAAGTCACAGACAATGTAGTAACTGATATAAAAAAGAGACGACAATGCAATGCAGAGAGATAACCTATCTGATATGGCTGTAGCCTCTATATTCTGTAAAGAAGTGGAAATGGAGTTATACTATGTTTACAAAATACAGAATAATCCAACGAATCTTACTAAAAGTCCAATAATGTAGTCAAATGAAAAAAAGCAAGGAAAGTTTAATGACAAAGCAGAGCATAGTATAAAAA
>NW_026593089.1:0-1672 GCF_907164565.1 Psammomys obesus | reverse complement strand
ACTATACAAATATTTTTCCCTTTCCAGCTTTATATCAGTGTGAGGCAAAACTGTTTCAGAGACTTCAACAAAACACATTACAACAGACTGAAAGCAGCTCAGATTTAAGAAGCTAGCTGCCTTCTCATAAGATAAACATTAATTAAAGCTATTGAATGGAGCAAGAGAGGATGCTAACTGGTTAACAGTGCTTACTGCTCTTGTAGAGGACAGGGTATGGTTCCCAGCATCCACATTTGGAGGTTTACAACTACCTCTAACTCCAGTTCCAGAGAATCCAATGCCCTCTTGCTTCTGTGGGTACCTGCATGCATGCATGTGCTGTACTTAACTCACACAGGTATAGGTACACACATATATACATTTTAAAATATATCTTCAAAAGTATTTCAAAGAATGTAGAACAATACCAGACTCCTTCTTGTAAAATAGTTATTTACCATAAAATGATTTTGTTAATACAGTAAGTTTTCTAATGTTATTTTATTTAATAAATGTGTTTTAAATTGTATTTACAGGGGTAAATACAAAATTAGACCAATGAAAATAGTTTCTTGTTTTCTGGGGTCAATAGTATTTTAAAAGGAAATGAATTCCTAAAACCACTGGAATAAACTTTTACTGTCAAATTAAAAATACCTGAACACAAAACCATAGTGCCCAACCAATGATTTAGATGATACTAATAGGCTTTGATGCATTATAAAATGATCTGAAGAAGATGCAAAACATCATCTTCATATTTAACTTACAAAGAGAATTTTGTTTTAATAATTTCAGTTGTGATGCAGTCAAATTTTCTCCTTGTTGATTTTTACTTTCCTCTTCACATTCCTCATCTGGCACTACAAAACCATCAATTACATAATTATCGCCATTTTCATCATATTTGTAATCATCCTCATCTTCATCAACGCTTGAACAAGATTCTTTTTCAGAGTCCTAGTTAAATGAAAATAAATGCTTCAGTAACTAGTGTGCTTTTAAAACAGCCAGTATTGCTGTAAGATTAAATCTGAAAACAAAACATTAATCCATATAATTAAGCATATATTTTAAAGATAAATATTGAACTTTTGAAACTGAAGAAGTTTAGACGTTGCTTATGGGATGTAAAATGTTTAAAATAAATATTAAGAATATGAGCAACTAAGAATGGGAAAGGTCATACAGAACAGTCTTTCAATGTTTTTTTAAAAAGAGTGAGGCTCATAATAAAATGTTATTATCAAACACAATAATACAATATAACATTCAGAAATGCTTCTTTAAAATTCTAGACTTATTGTAAATAGAATAGATTCAGTACTTTAATATTAAAAAAAACTACTTTCAAGTAAAAATTTAACAGCAGTAAAACCAACAAAATAAAACACACCTCAAAACTTTTACCACTGTTGCGTCTCTGTCTCTGGCGTGATCTTTCTGAGCGTTCCTTTCGTTTCTGGTAGTATTCTCGCTTTTGAGCAGCTGGTGATTTTCCAGGGGTTTCTTGTTCCATTTCCAGTGAAGAACCTTCATCTTCAACCATCCTGCAGGGGCGTTTGGCACCTACTTTTCTAACTAGGATATCACTGTCATCACTGTCATCACTGTCATCACTGTCACAAAGCAGAGACCTTTTTCTTTTTCCTGGCTTGATGCATTCATCTTCAATATCCTCCTCTATGAT
>NW_026593088.1:0-1613 GCF_907164565.1 Psammomys obesus | reverse complement strand
TTGGTTTTGTTTATTTTTTCTTCATCTGTTGAACTATTACTGGTGTCCATAAGGTGTTTACTGTTGCTTTCCTCACTTTCAACTTTGATTAATTTAAGCTCTGTTTCCTTTTCTGGTATCTCATTAATACCAGACTTTTTGCTACTATCAAGCTCTTCGTCACTATCAAGTTCCTCACTGCTACCAAGCTCTTTGTCATGATCAATACTTTCACCACTATCAAGCTCTTCATCACTATAAAAAATACTTCTTTTAGTCCGACGCCAATCAATTCGAGATTTAGAATTTTTCCTTGTCACATGTCTTCTAACATGTACCATTTTCAGTTAAGCTTCTACAAAATAAAGTTATTAGGAACATAACAATGACAACCAGATTACAGCAATGAATACAAGGCACAAATTAATTTGGGTTCATTAAATAGTTCACAAAGGCAAAATCACATAGATATTGGAGTAAAAAAATCACAGAATAGCCAATGTACAAATAATTCAGTGAACAACTATTAATTTTTGAAAACTCATTCTTAATTATGCTATATGTTGTTCTGAAAAGAATACACAGAAAAAATCATGGTCCTGTGTCCTTTAGAAAACTATAAAATTCAAACATGCAAACATAATTAAGAAAAATTCAAGGTAGTCTTAATGAATAATAAAAATAAATGTGAGAGAAAGGTCAACATGTAGAATGATTAGTAAGGCAATTCGTTCATCAAAGATCACCATAAGCAGAGTTGATCAGGCACAATTTTCAAGGGCTGGTTAGATTTGAAAAGAAACAATGAAAGAAACAGTAATTTCAGACAAGTTAGTAGACAAAAGTTTGGCACTGACAAAGAACATATTACTTAATAAATATGTGTTACTAAAAAGGGATAAATAGCTTCTGGTGGATTAAAAAGGAGACAAGAATAGATGATGATGAAATTACAAAGACAGTGTTTGAAGGGGGCCTAGTGGGTAAAGTGCTTGCCATGAAAGCATAAGGACCTGAATTGAGATACCCACCACCCACATAAAAACTGACTGTGGCAGTACACACCAACCCTAGACTTGGATGTGGAAGGGAACAGAGATGGGTGAATCTCAGAGGTGGCTTCTTCGCCTGTTACTCCAACTGAAATGACAAGTTCTAGGTTTGGTGAGAAATCTTGTTTCAAAAAAAATTAATAAGGTCAAGAAACAATTAAGTGAGGTATTTCTACATTCATCTCTGGTTTCACAATACCTGCATTAGTGAGTAAACCCACATGCACTACATATATGTGTTCAACACGCACATACATGGAATTACAAAGATGATTCATCCTTAGGCAAAGGGGAACTGATTTGGAACAGGAGTAACATGAAATTTAAAGGCTCAATCAAGTTACATGAACAAAGTCACAGACAATGTAGTAACTGATATAAAAAAGAGACGACAATGCAATGCAGAGAGATAACCTATCTGATATGGCTGTAGCCTCTATATTCTGTAAAGAAGTGGAAATGGAGTTATACTATGTTTACAAAATACAGAATAATCCAACGAATCTTACTAAAAGTCCAATAATGTAGTCAAATGAAAAAAGCAAGGAAAGTTTAATGACAAAGCAGAGCATAGTATAAAAA
>NW_026593087.1:0-14072 GCF_907164565.1 Psammomys obesus | reverse complement strand
TTGATTTGGGTTTCATTATGCTTTCCCTCTCCTTTGTTTTTTTTTTTTATATTAAAGCTAACTTAATAGCTCTTGGTTATTAGACTGAAAGTAGATGACTCTAGTACATTAAGTAGGAGGAAAAGCAAGAATGAAGTTTAGTTGTCAGCTTTTTAGTTTATGGTCAAACAGACTGAGAGAATAGGAGAAAAATGCTTACAAGAGAAGGAACAGGTAAGGGGCAGAGTGTGAAACAGAGCAGAGAGCAGAGAACAACAGCTTGTGCAAGACAAGAGAAGCATGTGACACAGACAGCCCAGGCATTGTAAAGGGGAAGAATAAATGTGGAGACATGACTGACTACAGCCAAAAAAATACATGCGTCACAAACATGCACAGTGCTGTCTCACTGAAAGGGATAGCAAGGCTCAGAAATGTCAGATCATTTTTTTTTTTAAATCATAACACAAAAAAACAGTGTATATATTTATGCTGGGTATAAACTTTCTGGTTTCTAGGGAATCTTTTGAAAAAAAATCTATAAAGTATTTTTAAGTTAAAATCTTTTTAAAAAAGCCCTGAACCCAAGACACAGTGAAGCTCTTTGCTGCTTTTCTGTGAAAAAGTGTTTCCTGCCCTAACTAAGCATATGTCTTCTTCCTTTAACATCTAATCTTTAACATCTAATGTTAAAAGGGTTAGTTTTCTGTCATCTTGGCAGAAGCCAGAGTCATCTGGGAACAGGAGTTCCCAATTCCTGAAAAAAATGTCCCCATAAAATCTGCCTGTGGGCAATTCTGTAATGCCTTTTTTTTTTTTTTTTTTAAATTAAAGAGAGATGGGGGGGGCAGCTCACCTCTGAGCAGGTGGTCTGGAATGGTATAAGAAAGCAGGTTAGGCAAGGCATGGACAGCAAACCAGTAACCAGTGTTCCTCCTTGTCCTCGAGTTCCTGCCCAGCCTTCCCTCAGTGATAGACTGTGTCCTGAGAGTTGTAAGATGAACTTAACCCTTTCCTCTTCAAGGTGCTTTAGGTCATGGTGTTCATCACAGCAAGAAGAAGCATTTGTATGAGGATTAGGTATTTCTTTTTAAGTTAAAAATGGCATTGTTTTATTTTTGCTAGCAGGCATGGGCTGTATGGTGTAGTGGCCTCAGTGTAGCTGTGGATGGGGAAGAGGTGATGACTTGGTGTCTGGAAGAGAAAGGAGAGGGTTAGGTACACTTCTGGGAAGACTGGAAGAAGGACCCATGGCACGCTATAGCTAAGCTGTCAATAAGGTTGAGAAATTCTTGGAAATCTAGCTTTCCATCACTGTTGAGGTCTGGCTTCTTCATCATGTGGTCAAGGACACAGCGTCCCTCTGGTTCTTCTTGAAGGCAGCCAGCTCTGTGTTCATGAAGGCAAGGAACTCAGTTTTGGAGAGTGCCCACTGTATGTTTGGAAAACAGCAATCAGGGACTTGATGCATTCAGTCTCTGTAGGCTTGGATATTTTTGTCAAGTTGAAGAGTGAGGCCAGGCTGCGACTGCGGTTGACAGCGCTGGGACAGGAATAGCAGAGGATTGGGTATTTATTTCTGTGGCAGACCTGACCGTGTGTTTTTTAGAAGATTACTCCGGCATTTTAACTTTGGAAAAGCTGTTGAGCATTCAGAGATCAGTGGCCTGTTCTGTAGAAGACTGGAAGAATTGAGAGTAATGCAGATGATGAAGGTCTAGCTTGTGTCTCAGAAGGAAGTCTGAAGGTCCCTTAAAGACTATCAGTGCCACAAGATAGTCTGAATTAAGAATCTGTGGTTCTGGTCAGCTGGCATTGAAGAATCAGTTATAATTATCCTCTGAAGTAAAACCTTTCTTTCTAGGACAATTCATACTGGTAACCTGGGCTGAAGAATCATGATTGAGAACAGCATCATTAAGGTGCAATCTTCCATGAAATGTTTGCTTAGGGTCAGCGCAAAGAAGATTGATCCAAACGGACCAAGGGTGTATCTTTCGCGGGTAGCTAAACTCAATAATGTGTAGGAGTCACACAGATGGTACTGGTTTTGAAGACATGAAGGGGTCATGGAACACAGCTGAAGCTTTGCAGTGTGAAGGGCCAATAGTGAGGGTTCAGCCTCAGTTGCAGTAGAAGCCCAAAGGATTGAAGGAGAGGATGGAGAGAAGCTGAGAATTGTCACCATGTGGCAGAGTAAAATGTCCTTGAAGAAAGCCAGGAGAAGCTGTAGGCAAAGGTACACTCCTGCTACTTCTGAGTCCTCAGCATATTGGAGATGACAATACCATTGGATGACCACCTCAGAGAGCATCGAGTGTAGAGTAGAGATGGTCAGAGCTTAAGAGACAAGCTGTGACCTGAGACTTGTAAGCTGGAATAAGCTATTTCACCCCAGATGCTTCTGGTTATAGTGTTTTATAATAGCAATAGAAGCCTAGCTAAGACACAGATTGTACTTTTACTTCCTTTCCTTAAGAACGTTTTTATTCCATAGATGAGTCTAAACCTTATTAAGCTTCTTCTAAAATCCATAGAAATACTTGCCGTTTTCCCTGCAAGAAGTTGAAAGTTCTTCATATATAAATACCTGTAATTATTACATATGATACACAAAATAACACACAAAGACCGGAGTTATAGCTGAGTGGTACATCACCTTCCTAGCATACACAAAGCATAGGGTTCAATCTCAGGTACCACAAAAAGGAAAAAATAAATGTGATATACCAATAGATTTTCTAATTCTACTATTAAGCTGGTATCTTTTAAAGGCTTCACAAAAAGCACTTAAGAAGCTCAATGTCTCAGAAAATGAAGACAGGGTGACTAGCTAGGTCTTTCCTAAAAGCCAATGAAAAATATGGAGGAGTTAGGGAGAAGAGCTTCTGTAGTAGAAGCAGCAAAGTAAACTGTGAAAACATGAAGAGAGTAAAAGAAGAGAGTAGTAAGACACAGGAAGACCATGGGATGCTGTGCTGAGGTAGAATAACCACAAAAGGAAAGTAATTGTGATGTTCCTCTTTGCAGTGACCCCTCTAATAAACATGCTGGGCCCTAGGATGGCCCTGTGTTGCTGCTTGCTGTCTCTTTGCTCATAAAGTTTATTTTTATGTTCTCTTGCCTCACTTTCACTCTTTTATAAAACCCCCTATTATATAACCCAGGCAAAAGATATCAAGCCAGACTCTTCCATTTCTTCTCTTTTCAAGATGAAATATGACACTGATCCAAATTTCCTGAATAATTTCTATTTGCTCTTTCTCATGTATCTGCAGGACTAAACCTGTTTTAGAAAACTGCTATCTTGAGCATTCTTTCCACAGCATAATTATAGGGGCTATGTGAGCAGAGCAGATCTTCTATATTGCCAGGAGAGCTTATGAATCCAGTGGACTCCTCAGAAGCCCCCGTTTATCCCTGCTATCAAATTCAGTGACTATCAAGGTGCAGGGGAATCAAAGCAGGCTCCACAGCCTGAAGCCTCAGCATCCCTTTCCATCTTCAGTCCCAGGTCCTTAAGAGGATGTTGGTGTATTAGAATTGGTAATCAGGACCCTTTCCTCAGACTGGCACCAGATGCTTTTTAAGTCTTAGGTCAAAGGGACTTAAAAAAAAAAAAAAAAGCAGACAAAGTTGAGTCCTATACTTTGCTGTCTGCACACACAATGCACTCTGGAATATAATATTCATATTGATTCCCAATTTGACAGGACCTAGTATTACTTAGGACACAAGTCTCTGAGCTCGTCTTTGTGGGATTTTCTAGATTAGGGTAATTCAGGTACAAGATCCACCCTAAAAGTAGGTGGCACTGTTCTCTAGGTGTGGGTCTGGGACCGCATAAAGGGAAAGCTAGGTGAGTGAAGCATTAATCTCTCTGCAGGACTTCCTCACCATGATGGACTATGGCACACATCTGTATGCCAAAATAACCCTTTTCTTCTTGATACTTCTGTCACGATATTCTATCATAGCAACAGAGAAAATTACTTAATATATAAGTAAGGGTTACATATGTAAAAAAGAAAGAACAGATGCCTTTTGTCAAGGTACAACTTTGTTGTTCAATAAAATCTACAGGAAGAGAGTGAATTCTTGGAACATCAGTGTTTTTTCCCAACAGAACAATGATAAACATGGAGGGAATAGGCAGCAGAAGAGAAAACATCAGAACAGGAGGGAAGGGATTTTCATAAGTCACACTGTCTACAAATGTCATCTTTCTGCTGGCCACTCTGCAGATTCTACAGAATGAGGTGGTCTACAATCTTACCTCTCTAATCCAGCCACTCTCTTCATACTGACTGAAGACTCTTTCTACTGTTTCTTTAACTTCCTCATCTTCAGCTTCTTCTGTTTCTGCAATGGAGCAGCATTCTTGGTATAGTTGGAATTTAAAATGTTTCAGTTGATGATAAACTTCGGTGCGGTTAGCACAAATTCTGCCAACAAGAAATACCTACATTGAGAAATAAATATGAAGTGAACATTATTTCTGATTTTTCAGATTTTCCTTACTGGTAGAATCTAAAACATGTATTTTTAACTTTATTTAAATAGTTATACAAATGATTTCTGTATCTTTTCTTATCTATGCCACCAGTCAACAGAACTTGTACCTATACTATGCTTCCAGTATTGGGCTGGCAGCTAAGGGCAAAGTGAGGATGTACCTGTGTTAGGGAGCTTAGGAGAAATATGAACGATTATAAAACGCTCAGGGTGCTACCAGTGAGCACTCAGGTGCTCAGGGTGCCACCAAGATGTCAGCAAGGAGGGAGCATCACCTAAACCAACACAGACAGGAGACTGATCAAGTCCATGTTTCCTTGTGTGTGTGCATGTGTGTATGAAGGCCATAGGGCAATCGCAGGTGTCAGTCCTTAGGCTCCACTAATCCTTCTTCTTTTGAAGCAGTGTTTCTCACTAGCCTTCAGCTTTCCAATTAGGTGAAGCTCTCCAGGTGTTTAAGACATTAATGACTTATTTGTTTCTTAGTGTATGCTGGGGTTTGAATTCAGTCCTCAGGCTTGCCATCTTCTATTGACTGAGCCACCTGAAAACGGTTATCTGAATTTGGTAATAAAGAGAGAAATTGCTCATAAGTCAGAAAGACTGACACACACAAAAGCAGGAAAAGGCATGCAGAGTATGGCATATATCCACTCTCTGTGTTTAAAATGACCAGATTATGATAAATTTGTAAATATAAGCCACTCAAAGTGGCGCCCTCTTACACCAAGGTTAAATATTAGTAGCTGTTTACTAAATAATTCCCAAGAAAAAGGTAAAAATGTTCTTTGTGTGTAGACATTTTTCTGACTTTATGTAATATTTCATGTGTAAATAAGATATGCTAACATTTTATTGTTTGCTTTGATCATATATGGACTACCAGGACTCCATGATACACTTCTGTGAAATCAGCCCATCAGGCCTTTTCTGTCATGAGATGGTTATGGTTTGTTATACAGCTAAAATAGGAAGTGAAAATTGCTCTACTGATAAAAATCAGACATAACTTAATTCATACTTTTCACTCTTTATAAAAAATACATCAGAAATGGCCTCCAAACACCACAATATGATCATATCATGTCATGTAAGAATCCGAGGACACAAATATCTTCCTAATTTAAGAATTTGTCTCTAGGTTCAAGTGGATAAGCTTAGTACAAGTTACATCATTTTTAATAGTCATGTATGCCACACTTTTATTAAGCCACGATGCAAAGGTATGCAGAGATGATGATATGCAGATAAATAACAGTCTAGGAGTAGACTGCCAGAAAATAACTCAAATTATACAATGATGTATGTTTGGTGCATGTTTAACTGAAGCACGTTGGATGTTTCATCATGTCTTGTGACTTCCTCTGAATAGACATGAACAAACAATTATTCACCCCAGATACAGCACTCAGAAACAGATCAAAGAAACCATTCTACCTTAGTCTTACACAGTGGGTTTACTGGTGTTACATTCAGGAGCATGGATGAGTCAAAGGCAAGTACAAAACTGAGCAGTCCACCTCAGCACAGGTGACAACTCATTCATAAGAACTCTATTCCTGAAGCTCCCTGTACAAAATACCCTGGAGCCAACCATCCACCCACAACCCTTCCTGCCAACTGTTTATCACTTATATAGCTTTGGGAAGGGGTCTTATGATTGTGTGAGTTTCTTTAATTTCCTAAGTTTAATAGGACTTACTTTTCTCCTTCAAGCAGGGAATGTTCTTGTGGTGCAAGACCTCTTGTCCAACACAACCCTGCTATAACTAAACTCACTCTGAATTGTTAAATCCATCTCCATCAGAGCATATCCTTTCTTTCAAATAAGATAATCTCTGATAAGTCAGGCAAAAGAACATTATCAGCAAACAATCACTGTTTTGCTGCATCCTCAAAAAGAACCTAGTTATTCCTGGGCTTTCATTTTTATATAAGTATAAGCGCAATCACAAAATAGAGACTTTGGTTTCCAAATAAGCTGAGGGCAGTGGGTGGAGGAGGTGTGGACAGTCTCTAAGCCCCAGAATTGAAATACATCTGCTTTTTCCTTTATTTGTATGTATAGACACAGTGGTTCAACAGGCTAGAAAACGACTTTAATAAATGACTCCCTCCTTTTCTTCCCCCTTCCCCCCAAACAGATTGCCTTCATTGAAAGACTTGAACATAAAGGCAAGCTGGGGTAGCAGGTATGTGAAGGCAGGAGCAGAATCCGGGGAAACAGTCTTTCTTTAAATAAAAAATTAGATGCTCACAAAATTTTTGGACATATATACATTGATTACTTAAATACTGGTACTTAGATTGAAGAGAAGACAAATGGAACTCTGACTCATTTTAATGGCTTGATCCATTTGTCACATTCAAAATAACTCCACCCTTTTAAAAACACTAATGAAGACTTAAAGAGACATGCATTAAATTCACGCAGTGTTATTTAAAAATAACTAGAAAAATATAACCTGAGGTCTACAAATCATTACTGTGGATGGACTGGTGAAACCCCAGGTATCCTGACAGTGATGGACTGTGCTTGCATTTTTTAATGGAAACTATTGAATTCTATGCCAAAACATAAAAATTAACTGTTTCAGTGGTTTCCTTAAACCACTAAACTAGTTTTGTGATGTGTCTGTTTGTGAGTTAACTAGCATAAAATAATCTTATTTTTAAAAATAAAAATTTACTGAAAAAATTTTATTTTACCTGGCATCATTTCAAAACACCCATAGTAGCTATTAGTAACAACATTATCTGAATGCTGTTATATCCTGCCACACATTCTTATATATCAGACAATCATGTCACTCTTCTAATGTTTTGCTTGGAATGTTTCCAGTATCAATAATGCTTCAGTGAACTGTGTCATCATGCCATTTGCATTTACTGAATTTACTTTCATAAGGTAAACTTATAGTAAATGTAGCAGCTCTAGTTATGTAGTGTCCTGTACTGTAAAAACACACCAGACCTTTCTTCCTACAGAAACCTTAATTTTCATAAGCCTTCAAATGTCTAACCTATGTTGATCATATTGCCTTTAAACATTTGATTTAAATATACTGTGGTAATTTAAAAGCTATCAATCCTAATCTTAAGTAGCTTTATTTGTGTGTTCCTAAGTAGAAAATGAACATTTTCTCATGCATTTAAGTCCAATACCCAAGAATAAAATCTTTAAATAATTTTCCCAGTCTTTATTGTGTTGCTTAGAGTGATCTGATCATCAACTATTGTCAAATAGTAGTCATGAATCACACTTTCCAATAAATCATATTTTCCCCACTTTAATAATGGAAGATTTAGCAACAATTTTGGGTCTCTATCTCACACAAAACATATCCTCCAAAGATTTGCAGTCACGAGAGGAAGTTCTCAAAGTATTTACAAATGTAGCCATCTTAAAAACTAAGATTAAAACACAAACAGAATCTATATTTTTTATGAGCTCACATATAATTCACTGTCCCACTCTTGTTTAATTAACTACTTACAAAAAAAAATTTTTTTTTTTTGAACCATGGTTTATCTGTGTAGCACTGAGTGTCCCGGAACTAGCTCTGTAGCCCAGGATGGCTTATGCCTGCTTATTTCTGCTTCCCAAGCAAGTGCTGAGATTAAAGGCATATCCCATGACATCTAGTAATTACTTATTCTTGAAATTTCTCTATGTTCAAATTTAACAACATCTTAATCAGGTAAATAATTGCTTAGACACTGACATACTAGATAGTGTCTAAACTAAAGTACAGTGTTCTCTGGATTCTCTTACTGCACAATGAACAGGCATCTTCAATCACTTAACTATAAACTGCTAATTTGAATACTTTGTGACATAGGGTTTTGACCTAGGCATATTCTTCTTTGAACTTCAAAGGCAGCCTTGTTTCTCCCTTGCCCATGTCACCTTCCTCATCTCTCTCATCCTATATATTCCATCCCTATAATATGACTCACAGAGATTATGATGTGTACTGATTTTATCTCACTGAATTAGGGGTGAATATCCTATATAAGACACATTTTCCACCTTCAAAAACTATACCCTGAGGTTCGGATGCCATCAGTAGGGTGCTTGCTTAGCAAGCTGAGGCCCTAGGTTTAATATCACTGGCATACTAAAAGAAAGAAAATCAAATGTGCCATCTTTCCTTGTATTCGTTTCTTTGTAGTGTTTTCTCTATTTTTGAGGATAAGCTATGAAGCCTAAACTTTCTAAATATTAAAGGCAGAAATTAACAGAAGATACCTGCTTGTCATGTGACATGAAGTCATCTGTTTCCATCGTCTTGGTGTTGTACAACTTTCCCGAGAGGTGCACGGAGAATTTACAGTGGCGATGAAGCCCGCAAGCCTGGCAGGTGCAGTTCTTGGGGCTCTTGGAATGGATACTTAAGTTAGAGTAGCTTTCAACTCGCTCCTGACAATAGTTAAAAAGAAGAAGATTGAGTCAAATATGAATGTATCCAAATTACCAGTAATTTTGGAAACCAAAGGGAAGAAATATAAGAATAAAACACATGGTATTTCTTACTTTAAGAAGGTATTTTTAAATTGAAAAAAATTATTAATCTTGGCTATAAAAAAGACAATGTAAAAAGAGAAGTTTCATTTATCTCTTTACTTAAAAATTATTACCAAGTAGTATTTCCAATAGGCTTTAATGTACTCCTTTTCCATAGTCTCATCTCTAATTAGCATCAATGAAATATTAAGCAAAGTAGGAAAATGAGCAACAAAATATAAGGATAAGTGAAAGATGAATTCATTTAAGCTACTTAAAATTTGAAAAATGTATTCATTCTTCAGTGCATGAGTTAAATCACATTTTCCTCAAAGCATTCTGGAAATAACTTACTCCTCCTGTAGTGACCTGCTTTGCCATACGGAAATAAGCACCTTGCAATTAATAATGTTCCATGTCCAAGACTGATGGACCAACTAGTGACCGGGTTATGAATGAGTGAACAGTGTGAGAAACACTGGTCTGCATCAGCAAACTGTCTTAGTGATGAAGCTACTTCTATATGAGTAATTGTGCTCTCAGGCTATGCCTAGCACTACTGTTCTATTAGCAGTGGATTTTAGTACCACACTTGAATGAACACACTGAATATATTTCTAGCATGGTTACTAATCCACATTCATGCCCTACACCAATCTGGATGGTACACTGGTCCTTTTCATATTGTATGATTGGCAACACTCTTCTGATTTACCTGTCATAGTCTTCAAACTTCACAGCACACCACTGCCTGACTAATATCCAGATTATCCCCTTCCCTCTCCCCTTCCTGCTTCTCAAGCAGCTTGCTTTCCCGAGGAGCAACTACAGCACAACACACTCCACATGGACGTGACTTTTCTGGGTTAAACCACTGAGTTTTCTTCATGTTACTTTATCTTTTTCAGTACACTCAGTGTACCCTCAGAACTTCTGAATCATCTGTCTCAAAATTCTGTGCATTCTGAAATTGTTATTTCATTGTGAGTTTCCTAAATTCACTGTGACCTGACAGTATGGCAAAGCAGATCATAACACAGAGGTAAGAGTCTTGAAGGTCTCTTTTGAATACTGCCCTGTGAAATTTTAGCTGTGAAACATCACTTCCTCATTGTAAAATGGAGAAGATAGTTCCTTCCTCTTTTTTTTAGTTTATTTTTTATTTTTTATTAAATTATTTTTTTACATTAATTAGTTTATTCACTTTGTATCCCAGCTGTAGCCCCCTCCCTCATTCCCTCCCAATCCCACCCCCACTTATCTCCTCCCATGTCCCTCTCCAAGTCCACTGTTAGGGGAGGTCCTCCTCCCCTTCCATCTGACCCCAGCTTATCAGGTCTCATCAGGACTGGCTGCATTGTCCTCCTCTGTGGCCTGGCAAGGCTGCTCTCCCCTTAGGGCGAGGTGATCAAAGAGCCAGCTACTGAGTTCATGTCAGAGACAGTCCCTGTTCCCATTACTAGGGAACTCACTTGGAGACTGAGCTGTCATGGGCTACATCTGAGCTGGGGTTCTAGGTTATATCCATGAATGGTCCTTAGTTGTACTATTAGTCCTTAGTTGAGTATCAGTCTCAGAAAAGACCCATTGGCCCAGGTTTTTTGGTCCTGTCACTCTCCTTGTATAGCTCCTGTCCATTCCAGGTCTTCCTATCTCTCCCTTCTTTCATAAGATTCCCTGTATTCTGCCCAGAGTTTGGCTATGAGTCTCAGCACCTGCTTTGATACCCTGCTGGGTAGAATCTTTCAGAGGCCCTCTGTGGTAGGCTCCTGTCCTGTTTCCTGTTTTCTCCTCCTTCCAGTGTCCATCCTGTTTGTCTTTCTGAGTGAGGATTGATCTTCTTACTCAGGGTCCTCCTTCTTGATTAGCTTCTTTAGGTGTACAAATTTTAGTATGTTTATCCTATATAATATGTCTAATATACACTTATAAGTGAGTATATACCATTCATGTCTTTCTGCTTCTGGGATACCTCACTCAGGATGATCTTTTCTAGTTCCCACCATTTGCCTGCAAATTTAATGATTTCCTTGTTTTTAATTGCTGCGTAGTATTCCATTGTGTAAATGTACCATAATTTCTGTATCCAAGTTCTTTCCTCTTGAACTTAGGAAATATGTTTCACATGTAAATCATTTGACAATGGCAAAATATTCTTTAAAAACGTAACATTTTTCTTTGTGTTAAAGAAAATAAAGACAAGGTGGCGCATGCCTGTAATCCTAACACTTGGGGAGGCAGAGGCAGAGGCAGAGGCAGGCGGATCTCTGTGAGTTTGTGGCCAGCCTGGTCTACAAACTGAGTCCAGGACAGCCAAGGCAACACAAAGAAATGTCTCAAAAAAAAAGGGGGAGGAAACAAGGATTGGAGAGATGGTTCAGTGGTTAGGAGCACTGGCAGCTCTCCAGAGTTCCTGGGTTAATTCTCAACAACATGATAAGTCACACCTGTCTGTAACTCCAGCAGACAAAATACCAATGAACATAAAATAAAAGTAAATTATATTAAAAAATGAAATAGTATTATATTTATTTTATGCATTTTACCTAACATAAAAAACTTATTTCCCTTAAAAGTAGATAATTTTTTTTACATCTGAGGAATAAGTTGATCATCCAGATGTGTTAAGAATCTAGAAATAAAAAGACATATATGGTAGTTCTAAATTTAAGCCATCATTGAACTTCAAATCTTATAGTTTGTAAGCCCTGACTGTCCCTCAATCTGAAGCATTTACTCTCATCAGGATGAAGAGATCTTGATGAAACTAAGTTTTCTGAAGTAAATATTGCATAGAAAATTGATTTAAGTGTTAGGGAGATTTTAAGAAATTTGAATATCTATTATCTACCATTTATTCCCTCTTAGTAATCATTAGAAAATAGGATGTCAGAGGATGGACTATTTGATATTTAAAGGCACTGCAACCTCTGACATTAGAGATGATAAAATATGAATCTGAAGAATAAAATAGAATCTAGTAATTCTTATGTTAAAAAGCGAAATTCCAAAATTGCTAGGGAACAGGTCAAACATGATGTTAGTCAGTATAGTCTATCTGTTTTATGGAAATCAAACATCCTAAGAGGGACTGAATTGATGACTTATGGGTAAAACTATTTGTTGTCATATAAGCTTGATGGCCTGAGTTTGATTCCAGAAACCCACAATGGAAGGAAAAAAAAACAGCTCTTGAAAGTTTTCCTCTGCCAACAGTGGGCGGTGTCATAGATAAGAACACACACATCAAATACTTTCACACACTCTTCAAACATATACACACAATAAAATATTTAAAAACAGTAGCAGGAATAACCGGAATCTCGTGGAAAACAGCTTCATGGGACATATTAACTTAGGAAATATTGCAATCTGCATCCCTTCCTTTAAAATATATTTATCCCTCTATGAGGTATAAATTCATGAATTAGTGCTCAAAAAAGTGCTTCAATACAGAGCCAGTTTAAGTTAAACACTGTTTTTCAAACTTCTTTGTCTATGTGACTTTGTTCTCTGAAGAACCATCTAAGCTCTAGAGATGCTCTGAAATTATTTCAAACCATTTAATTATTGAAGGTACTAGTGTAGATATTTAAAACAAAGATTTTAAAGGAGATTAAAATATTATTTAACAAGGCAGAATGCCAACATTTCAGAAAATGATTTCAATAGGGTGGATATTGAAATCTTGAGAAGCCATTGTACCTATGCTCTTACCAGAGGTTAAAGAGAAAACTGTATACCTTATATTGTTTTTTCCATCGACTTCTAGAGACTAAGTTCTCCAGACGAGGTTGAATACAGCCATTATCCAAATAGTCAAGAGATGTCAACATATCTTTTGCATAAGATTTCGTCCTGGTACCAGCTGTAAGCAGATAAACAAAAACAACAGAACACTTGAAAATACTGAATCAACTGACTATTACGAATACTGAATCAACTGAACATACAATGTTTTAGAGTTTAAAAAGATGGCTGGATAGCTGAAAATATTTTAAATTAGAAAACAGTTAATGATGTCACAGCTTCATTTCATGGAAGTACAGGGCCAGAGAATGGGGTAGAGTTTCTGTCTCCCTCCCATAAGCCTCAGACTTTTTCACTATCATTATATCTATGTGATAGCAGAAGGAGCCACATAAAACAGCTTGCATAGAACCTTTCACTCTTCCTTTAAAACTGATCTGCATAATCCTGGTCACCCTTTTAAAGACTTCAGTAGCTGGCTCAATTGGACTTACGAGTCCAGTGATAACTTCTGCCAACACACTGGAAATGTCTTTTCTGCCTTGTCTTTCCCTTATCCCCTTACAGCATACTATAGTCGTTTCTGCTTTCCTAATTTCATTAATATTTTGTTCTCAATTTATACATATTTTTCATGGCCTATGATGCTAAGCTTTGTGTTTTTGCTTTCTTCAGAAATTTCCAAGTGAATTTAGTTAATGAATTGATCATGTTTTATTAAGTTACTATAGATTTAAACAGTTTATCATGAGCCCTTCTTTCCACTACATATTTTTTTGATGGCTTCTCCCCTCACTGCTGACTCATTGCACTATAACAATGATGTGTCTCCTTGTTTGTTCTTAAGTGCTTTTAACTCTTACCCTAAGCATAAAACAGATGCAGATACTACTGTCTTGGTTGCTTTTTGTCAACTTGACACAAGGTGGGATGTATAAGAAAACGGGCTTAGCAAGCCATGGAAAGCAACCCAGTCAGCAGCTTCCTCTATGATTTACTTCAGTTCTTGTCTCCAGGTTCTTGTCTTGGTTTCTCTCAATGGACTATGACCCAGTATACACAAGTCCAATAAACATTTTCTCCCAAGTTGCCTTTGTTCAGTAGTTTATTACAGTAATATAAAGCAGACTAATACAGAAGTGGTAGCAGAAATGGAATATTTCTGTGACAGAGCTGACCCTGTTGTTTTGGAAGGATCAATGGAGATGTTTGATATTACGGGCCAGACAAGCCCTGAGTGCTTTAGGACCAAGGCACAAAAGCAGAAAACAGCATGTGTGTGTGTGTGTGTGTGTGTGTGTGTGTGTGTGTGTGTGTGTGT
>NW_026593086.1:0-3801 GCF_907164565.1 Psammomys obesus | reverse complement strand
CACACACACACACACACACACACACACACACACACACACACACACACGGGGAGGTAGTAAAATTCTCCATTTTCCTCCGGTTCTGTCTCAGCCTGACACTGTTATTTCGCCCACATCACAGACGAGGACAGTTTAGAACTGCTGTCATCACCACTGTTTTCTAACAAGCTCACCTGCCCAGCATCCCTGAGGCCGTCTATATCCACATCTACCCAGAAAGGAAATGGATTCCTTCGAGAAATGTTCATCTGTGAGCAATTCGGCCACTGACTCTATTCTCTGTGCTTCTCACATGCACAGGGAGAAGGAAGCACGGTTGTCGTCTGAGTAACAGCCCTTCAGAGGTCCGGGGGCTCAGGGTGGCAATGGCGAGTCAGCTCCTGTCCCCGTCTCATCAGAGTGGTCTTCAAAGTGAGGCATCCCCAGAAGAGGCACAGGAACGCTGTTCTCTTCTCTCACCCCTCAGACATAGTTCACATTGGCAAAGAACCTTGCCAGAAGCTTGGGACCTGCCCACTGATGGTGAGCGTAGATTCACACAGTCAGGATGACAGGAGCGAGGCCTAACTTTCTGCACAGCATGCCTTGCAGGCTTTCACATCCTGTCCTTCTTCCCAGACTTAGGGTCCTTTCTCTGCTTCTCTCCACAGGTCTAACCCTGAGGATATTTTGCCCCCCCCCCAGAGTGTCTTAGAATTATTGTCCATTTTAATTCTTTCACCCTAACTTAGTTCACTTGCTGCTTTTCTTTCTATCTTTCTAGCGATCACCTCTGCCACTTGGTAAAGTGTTTCCTGGCTCTGTCTTAGCCTCACCTCTGCTTGCAGGGTACAGCTCCATCTCCCCCAAGGGACCAGACAGTGAGAATTGCTGTGTGCTCTCTCTCTTTTATTCCCTCAGACAAGCGTTCATCTGTGTCAGAGGTGACAGAGCTGTCCTTCATCTGCCGAGTCTTTCAGTTGCTAGATTGGTTCCTGAGCTCCTGCTAAAGGTCTTGCTTTGGCCCGACATATGAATTTGGCGTCAATATTTTCCTCCCTGTAATACTGCTCAGGGTGACAGGGAACATTCAAGAGGGGAAAAAAATGTGATTCTGGAGATGAACACAATTTCTTGGGCTAATTAACTGAGACAGTCACATGTTTATTATGTTTAAACTATTGGGCGATTAATTTAGGTAGTTTTATAGACAGTTTAATGCTCTCCCAGCATAAGGAAGAAGCCAGTCTATGTAAAAAGGGAAAGAAAGAACTCTGGGATTATGAGTGCGACAAGCGAAAGGGAAGGAGAAATCGTTCTCAAACTACATAGCTCAGAATGTAGGTACAAATAACTGACTCTAAAACACCGGCATGCACGTCACTAGGAAGCTCGAAGTCTGGCTACATTGCAAGCGCTTTCCAATGAATGCTTAGGTGGATAGAATTGCAAGGCAAGGCCCAGGGCAAGGGTAAGCTTTAGAGTTGGCGGGCGTAAGCTGGGGCTGTAGCTCAGGGGCCTAGTGTGTGCAGTGCCTGGGGTTCGAGCCCCGCACCATCAAGACAGCAGTCTGCTCGCCCCTGTTTTGTCACTGCCCATTTTCATGTCATTAGCACAACGGTCGACAGTTGCTCAAACCTAGTAGTTTGACTAAACCAGGACTGGTAAGGCGACCTGGTAGACGGAGGGGAGGGGTCGACAAATGAGCTCAGCACAGACTATGCTACCTGAATGGGCGAGTGGCTCTCTGGACCCTGCCCAGACCTCTGCCTACCTCCTGAGGTGCCTCAGCGCGGCTGGCTCCTGGCCTCCTGATGCATGTGTGCACTGCTGGAAGTGCTGTGGGCGCCAGATCAGGCAGCATCTGGTGCCTTCCATGGATGGGCGGGTGCCTTCCTGAGAGGGGCTCTGAGTTACGTTGTTCAGGGCCGGGGTTGCTGTCCTCCGATGCCTTTGTCCTTGTTTATCTCTCTGCAATCTCTCACATATTCAACAAGCACCTGTCGGGTCCCTCTGGTTCCAGAGCTGCACTGTGAGTGTGCTTCAGCAGTCATATGATACTGCAATCTCGTTACAGGACGTTTTAAGGCCTAAGGGACACTTGGGTGCATTGGCTCAAACCTTTAGGGATGGAGATGCAGGCAGATCTCTGAGTTTAGGACCAGTCTACAAAGCCAGTTCCAGGATGGCCAGGGTTACACGGAGAAATCGTATCTCAAAATAATAATAATAATAATAATAATAATAATAATAATAATAATAATAGAAGAAGAAGAAGAAGAAAAAGTAAAGCCTGATGGAGAAGCCACGTTAGGAAACAGCTCTAAGGGAGAGCTGATTTTCATTCTATATGTTAGGGCTTTTATTGTTCAGAGAGGGAGGACAGCGGTGTCCAGCATCAACGGTCAGCGGACCCTTTCTCTCACTGGCTCCTGCCCTGGGTGTCAGGACAGGGGGTGAAGGTGAAGGGTAGCCTGTAGTCACAGTCCTGCCCCTCTCTTCTCATCCTAGTTTCCTGTCTCAGGTCCCCCTAACCAAGAGGGAATCTGTCACTGCAATTAAGCAGTCTGTAATCAGCACAGTCCCATTAAGAAATAATGAGGCCAGTAATGCAGCAGGCACCACGGATGAGGATTAGTGAAACTCTGTGGTTTCCTCAACTCCCCGACTCTGAGGAAGCGGAGGTGGAGGCGTTGCTGACTCAGCACTGTGAGCATTAGCCCCACACTCTCCACGCTTCCAGGTTCAACTCCTGCCTGATGCTGGATGTATTAGGTGAAAATGGCTCCCCGATTCTGCCACCTACTGCGGGTGCCTGCCGGTAAAGTTGTGTGCGTCACGGTCATTCTGTGTTCCCAGAGCCTTGCCATCATCAGTGCCCGGCAAATAAATGCTCCCTAAGGAAAGAGGATGAGCTGGACACACTGTTGAAAGTAGACCCTGAATAGCCTTTCTTACTCGAGGTTTTCTCAAGTAGGTTGAAGCTGCTCCTGCATCTGGACAGAACTGTAGTAGGGTGTTTGGACCTTGGGAACAAGGATCCTTCTCCATATTCTGTATCCCATGGAGTGCTTCCCAGCTCATTTCCCCTCAACAAGGTCTGGATGGACATATAGAGAAACTGTGGGTGTAGAAAGTCTGTGAAGAGGTCCGGGGTGGAGCTCACAGTGTTTGCCCAGCATACACGAAGCCATGAGCTCCACCCCCCCGGCAACAGAGAAGCCCATCATGGCAGCACAGGTCTGAATTCCAGAATGGAGGTAAAAGGGCCAGAAAGTTAAAAGTTAAAAGTTATTCTGTGCTATATAGTGAACTTGAGACTAGTCTGGGAAAAACGACTACCTCAAAAAAAAAAAAAAAAAAAAAGAAAAAGAAGATTTTCCCTCTCTCCCTCCCTCTGTCTCTTTCTGTCTCTGTCTCTGTCTCTGTGTGTGTGTATATGTGTGTGTGTGTGTGTGTGTGTGTCTTTATGTCAAAAACAAGGTGGATGAGCTGGGCTCAGTGGCTCAGGCCTGAAATCCCAGCACCTGGGGAGACAGAGGCAGGCAGATCTCTGTGAGTTCAAGACCAGCCTGGTCTACAAAGCCATTCTGGAACAGCCAGGGCTACACACAGAAACCCTGTTTCAAAAACAAGACCAAACCAAGGTGACTGACTCCCGAGGAACACCTGAAGCTGCCTTCTGGTCTCCACGGGCATGCGTGTGTGCATTTACACCTGCACAGATGTACACAGCCCAGAGCTAGGCTGGGACAGAGCTGAGTTGGTTCAGCCCTGCCTTACATCTGTGAAGACCTGGATCCGACCCTCAGCACAGTGAAA
>NW_026593085.1:0-11795 GCF_907164565.1 Psammomys obesus | reverse complement strand
TATAAAAATGGATTGATAGAATCTGTTTGTTTGTTTTCTTTTTTTTTCACAGACTAGGTTATTCAAATCAACTTTCCTGCTGAAATCAACTAAAAATGCTAGATAAAATATTTAAAAGCATCTAAGAGCTGACAAGATGTTATGGAAATCCCAGCCCAACACTGATGGAAAGTAAAAACTGTAAGCTCTAAGGGGGGGCCGGCGGGTGGGGGGGAGAGGAGACCACTTTTAACCAGAAGGTATTTGCTGATAGAAGCAAACTTAGACTTTCTCTCTGAGGCCTCTACTCAGCAGCCAAAGCTCAAGGTTGACCAACGTGGAGAGCAGAATGAGAGAGCTCATTCCTAATGAAACTAAAAACCAAAGGGTCTGCCCCTGGGTAGCTCCTCCACGGACCACCTTAGAAAGATTCCTTGGCACTAAGCAGAGCAAGTGGGGACGATCTAATCTGTTTATATCTGCAGCCCAAATTTACATTAAGACTCCAAGGGAAACCTCCAATTAAGTTTTAAGTGATTCTAAATTTGCACTTCCTGTAAGTACCCAGAAAAGGTTGGCAACTCTTCCTTCATTAAAGATGTCTTCATCTTGAGCCTCAAAAATTGCACAAGCAATTCTTGTAAGCATCCAGCAAGCACACAAGTAGGAAAGGGGTCATGATTGAGACTCTTTAAAACCAGAGACAGCAGAAACAGATTCAGGAAGGCTTCGGAGACTGGAATTACCAGGAACATATTAAAAACTAAGCATGAAAAGAATCTCAGGGAACGTAGGAGATGATCTGATGGACTTGAAACAGAGTGAAGCAGAGTACATCAAACCATAGATCTGGCCCAGCTGAAGAGAGAATTAGTAAAATAGAAGGCAGGCCTGAAGAAATCCGGAATATAGCACGGAGAGTCTAAGACATGAACATGTAGGCGTGTTGAGAGATGGAAAGGCTAGAATGAGAAGATCCACTGAACAAAGGGACAAAAAAAAAAAGACAATAATTGAGGAAAAATGATTGGGAATGTTCTAGAACTAGTTGAAGTCACTGGAATCCCAGTGAAGGCAAAGCAAGACCAACCAAATGAAACCAGGGTGAGGGGCTGTGGCATGGGCGCACATGGAGACAGCACAGCTACGTCGCGAGACGCCCACAAGACGGAAACTCGTACCCCGTGTGTGTCGGTGAAAATGCAGAGTGTAAAGTAAGAGGAGAAGAAAATATGGAGCTGGGAAAGAGACTTATGTTTTGGGTCATGAAGAAGTATTCTACACAGAAGTTTTCTCTCCACCACAATAATTAGAACATGTATATTCTAGAGGCAGCGCAGAATTGTTGCTCTGAGAAAGAAAACATGGCAGGCTTTATAAAATCCTTACGATTTTCAACATGGAGGCAGTTCGCAAACAGCAACAGGAAGAGGCATGCCGGAGAAGCATGGCAGCCTTTCTAATTTGAGGAGACAGAGACCAAAGTTCAAGGAGGCTGAGGCAGCTTGTGGGCCAGAGTGCTTGTGCAGAGGTAACTGTGCAGAGAAAGAACTCCTTGAGCCTGTGTGGAGCCACAGTCAGGCTGAACACTAATCTGAGGGGAACAGTGCTGACCGCGGAGTAACAGCAGTGTGTGTGAGCTCAAGGACTCCCCGAGATTACACAGGGCTGTGTGTGTGAGCTCAAGGACTCCTCCCTGAGATTACACAGGGCTGGGAAAATCCCAATCCCGAAAGCTCGAGCAGACATCAGTGAACACTGAAGCTACAGGAGCCTGGAAGGGCAGTATCTCAATACTAAGCTAAGCTAGCCCAGACTCACCAAGAACAAAGCTTAAAAACAAGACGATGACGTGTTGGGTGCAGCTGTACTGAAGCACAGCTCAGTGTCAGAGCTTGTGCTTGAAGAGTGTGAGGGTCAGTACCACACACACACACACACTGGATCAATATTGTATTTCCAAAACAAACTTTAAAACACTATATATAAATACTTAAAAAACAAACAAACAAAACAGACCAGGCTTTTTTATAACCTGCTGTGTAGACCAGGCTGGCCTTGCACTTACAGAGATCCATCTGCCTGTCTCTCAAGTGGGGATTAAAGAAGTTTGCAACCATACCCATATTTCAAGCACAGTGTAACAGTCACAGGTCAGAACCCAATTAAACATTATCCGACATGAAAAAAAAGACAGCAAGCTGTGGTTCAGGCCTAGGGGAACCGGTCAAGACACCGGCCTAGAAGGGACAAAGATAGTGAGAAGCTAAGACCTTAAAACAGAGGTTGTAAGTGTCTAAGAATATAAAGGAGACAGGCTTGATGTAAAAAATAAGTACGTTAGAATGGATTTCTAAGGCTGAAAATATAGTATCTAAAATGGAAAATCGGCTGAATTGGCTTACATGGCATATTTGACAATGCAGAAAGAAAGATCATTGAGTTGAAAGACACAGAAAGAAACTATACAGAAAGAAAAGTACTAAAATTCACACACAAAGAATGAGGCTCCATATGTTCTTGGGCAACATCAAGAAGTCTATTATCCATGCAATGAGGTCGAAGCAGATACCTGCTGGGTGCTGGTGGCACTCAGGAGGCAGAGGCAGGCAGATCTCTGAGTTTGAGGCCAGGATGGTCTACAGAAGGAGTTCCAGGACAGAAAGGGCCACCTGGGGAAAACATGCCTCGAAAAGCCACGAAAGAAAAAGACATCTGACAAAACAATAGCTAGTTTCCCCAATGTAATACAAACTATAAACCCCCAAAGTCAAGAACGCCATTAGCCCAAATCTGAGTAAACATTAAAATAACGGCCCTCAGTACACCGAGGGCAAGCCTTAAGATGGCAGAAACAGTTGTTTTCTCCGAATCAAGGTTAAAAAAGAGAGACAAAGGAACAAAAGCGTGAAGGGATTGAAAGAAAAATATATCCCAAGCTGCAAAGCAACACCCAGTCAAAATGTTTTTCTGACTGAAGATGCAATGAAGAATCTTTATCCAGCCAGCAGAGGCGGAATAAATTTTGAGTGTTGAGGGCAGGTTTTAGACTGAGGGAGAAGGACACTGCCTGGAGACCTGAGACCTGGGCCTACGAGGGTCTGAGAAAGGGGCTGGGGATTGGCTTGATCAGTACAAGGGGTCAGGTCCCCAGAACCCAGATAAAAAGTTCACTCAGTGCCCATGCCTGTGACCCCGGGGCCTCGGAGCCGGAAACAGGATGGTCTCAGCTTGCTGCGACTCATAAGCCTGCAGATTCAGTGAGAAGTGCCATTTTGAAAAAAGGAAAGAATCATCACGGACAGCACTGACTCCTGGTCTCCACATACACTCACACACAAAGTGCACATTCATACGTTCATTTAGCGTGAGTCTCGGGGATGGAGAGATGGCTGATTTTCCAGAAGACCTGGGTTCAATTCCCATCACCGACATGGCAGCTCACAATTGTCTGTAACTCAGTAACTCACGTTCCAGAGGATCTGACGCCCTCACATAAACATACATGCAGTCAAAGACCAATGTACATTAAATAAGAATAAATTAATATTTTAAAATCTTTAAAAAATAATTAAGTGAATTTCAGAAATGATACATATGTAATAAATATTACAAGTCTTTTTCTAGTTTTAAAATTTTCAGAATATAACTGTTTAAAATGAAAATAATAGCCATATATTATAGAGTTCTTTTTTATAAAATTTTAATAAATTTTATAACAAAATTTAAGAGTAAGATGTATGACAGTAGCACAAAGAAAATAGCAATAAAATACTGCAAAATAGTTCTGTTATATGTGTCAGGCTGTGTTGTTTGAATATAAACTTTGACAGTTAAAGATGTTCTTGATTATTAACAGTACTTATTGGGAGCCATGGAGCAGTAAGCAAATTAATGATGTGGAAAAAGTATAGCTACATATACAGTAATGAAAATAAAAATAAAATCTTAAAATTTAATCTAAAGGACAAAGGAAAAACAAAGAATGCAAATAAACTCAACTCTATTGATGATTACACTAAACATAAATGGTCTAAACATTCCAATTAAAAACTAGAAATGGTCAGGATTGAAAAGTGTTCAAAGAATAACAGGAAATGCATTTTAAATATAGAGACACATACAGGTAAAAGTAAAAGGGCAGAAAAATGTAACATGTAAACACAGTCATAAGAAAGTCAAAGACTGTATGGCTCCTGACATGGATGCCAGCACGAGTAAGAGAGATGAAGAGGACCTGGCTTTTTAATTTTTACTTTATTTTGTGTATGTGGGGTGTGTGTGTGTGTGTGTATACACGCATGCTACAGCACATGTGTGGAGGATAGAGGATAACTTATAGGAACTGGTTCTCTCCTTCCACCATGTAAGGTCCAGGGATCGACCCTGGTTGTTAGGCTTGGTGGCAAGCAATAGACCTTTCATGATGATGAAAAGTCCACATCATCAAGAAGGTATAATAATAGATAAGTAGTTGACAAATTACATCAAAATATGTGCTATAAAACTACCATAGCTATAAGAAAAAAGGCAAATCTATAATTATATTAACAACAGATTTTAACTCCGTCTTTAGAGAACAAGTGGTCAGAATGTCTGTAAGGACAAACAGTTTGAACAACATAACTAGGCAGAGCATCACCTGCGGTACCTGTAGAAACATATCATTTCCAAGTACATACAGAGTATTCACTAATACAGGACATTAAAAAAACAAATTTAAAAGGACTAAAATCATAGAAGATGCTCTCTGACCACAGCAAAATCAGATCACAACTCTGACAAAGAGCACATCCAGAAATTCTTCGTGCTTTAGAAAGTTAAATGTAAAATCTCTAAATACTTACGGATGAGATATCACAAGATACAAAATACTGCGACTGCTAGAAAATGAAACGCACATATTAAAATTTGTGATGTGTGGTTAAAAGGATCCCTGCAGGGAAACTTACGCCTGTGAACGCTTATATTAGAAAAGAAAGGCCTGAATCAGGTTTCATTTTAAGGAGTTATAAAAAGATAAGGAAAATAAATCTAAAGTAAGAATAAGATTGCAACAGTGAATATTAGAATGGAAACCAATGAGAAAATAAACAGGACAGAAGAGAAAATCAGTGTTACTGAGAGCCGTGCCAGGAGTAAATCAATAAAATTGGTATGTCTGTAGCTAGCTATATTTTGAAAAACATGGAAAAGGCTGGTGACGCATCTCAGCGGTGGAGTGTGTGACTAGCATCCTGAAGCTCTGGTTTTGATCCTAACCCTGCACACACCAGGCCTAGTGATGCACTCCTGCAGTCCCAGACCTGGGAAGGGGAGGCAGAAAGCCAGGGGTTCAAGGTCATCTTTGGTTACTTATTGAGTTCAAGGCCAGCCTGGCATATATGAAACCCTGTATCAAGAAAACAAACAGATAATCAAAAAAAGACACAGGACAATAAACTACCAGAAGACACAGATTTCAACTTTTGGAAGTAAAATGTGAGGCCTACAGAGTCACCTTATTTAAAAGGCTAAAAGGAGGAGTGTTATGAACATTTTCATCAATAAATTTGACAACCTAGAGGAGATGGAAATTTTTCTAAAAGACTAAAATTGCTCAAGCTGGTGTATTAGTGGAAAATGTGGAAAGGGTGAAGTCTTCTCTGTGCTCTTATAAACTCAGGAAAAACGCTTAAATAATGTTTAGAAGATATGAACAGGCATTATGCACAGACGTGTGAATGCCAGTAAATGAATTTAAGTCATTCAATATCTTTAGTAATTGCAGGAAGGGGAAAAGGACGGAGGCAGGAAGGAAGAAAGGAAGGAAGAAGGAGGAAGGAAGGAGGAAAGAAAGGAAGGAATAAGGAAGGAGGGAGGGAGGGAATAAAGGGGGGAAGAGAGAAAGGAGGGAAGGAAGGAGGGAAGGAGGAAGGGAGGAAGAAGGAAGGAGGAAGGGAAGAAAGGAAGGAAGGAAGAAGGGAGGAAGGGGAGGAAGAAAGGAGGAAGGAAGAAAGGAAAAAAGAGGGAGGGGAGGAAGGAAGGAACAGTGAGTGAGAAAATGCCACTCTGCACCACTAGACTGGATCAGAATAAAAACTGCCAGTAACACACGTACATAAAGACATGGAGCAGCTGGTGTGTTGGAAAACGGTTTGAGTTAAACATACAGCTTTCATAAAATCCAGCACGTACAGTCCTAGGCATCCATGGACACGTGTTCCCAGAGAGAATCATCCACACACGTTCATGTTAAATAATTATAATACTGAAAAACCGGAGCCCAGCCATCAGCTGGTGAGTGGATATATACCGACTGTGGAGTGTAAATACAGCGGCTGCTTTGCGGAGATACAAAAGAAAGAAACTATCAACACACAGAGCATAAATCACTGGAGAGAGCATGTCCCATTATATTTTTCATATGTGGTTCTGCTGAAGCTAATCTCTTTCCCTGCCTCTCCCTCCCTCCCACTCCCTTTCTCCCTCCCTCTTTCTCTCTCTCTCTCTCTCTCCCCCTCCCTCCCTCTCTCTTCATCTCCCCCCTTCCCCTGGCACATAGCTGTCTCAGGCCTTTTTGACGACATTCATCCATGAAGCATGTAACTTTGACAAGCTGTGGCAGGCGTGTAAGGCCTTCCTTTGCATTTGTGTTCTCCGTTTTTCTTTGCTCTCACCCCCCAGGGCTTGTGCACCTCAGGAAAAGTATCGTCACATCGACGTTCACTTCAGGCTCTGACTCTTAGGGAAAGTGGGCCAAGACAGGGGAGTGGAATTGAGGTGATATTAATACAAAGGAGTGAGGCTATTGTCTTGCACATCACTCCTTTATTATACCGACCTGGACACCCACATGGTAGGCATCAAACTTACTCTGTAAGGGCATGGCTAAGAGGTACAGGCTGCAGAGAGATGGCTAAACCAGAGCACTGCAGTAGACAAGCAAGCTCACAGAGACAGAGACACCAACAGTTTTCCACCTTTGTCTTCGTTAAGGTCTCTGTTGCTGCGATGAAACACAGGAGCAAAGCAAGATGGAGAGGAAACAGTCTATTTGGCTTCTGTGTCCACATCATAGTGAATCACTAAAGGAAGTCGGGACAGGAACCAAAGCATGTCAGGAACCAGAAGGCAGGAGCTGATGCAGAGTCCATGGAGGGTGCTGCTCATGGGCTTGCCCACTGCGGGTTGCTCAGCCTGCTTTGTAATAGAACCCAGGAGCACAAGCCCAGGAATGGCTCCACCTACAATCTGCTGGGCCTCCCACATCAATCGCTAGTTAAGAAAATGCTTAACAGGTCTGCCTATCACCTGATCTTATAAAGACATTTTCTTTCTTTTTTTTTTAATTTTAGACTTAAAATTTTATTGTTCAAAATGTGAAATACTAGGATTAAACAAATGGAAAGTAAGCCATGATGATCTGGAATGAATATGGGTGAAAATATGTGGAAACAAAATTTTAATGAATTAATTAACTTTACAACCCTCTGCCCTCTCCCCCCAAACCCTCCATCCCATCTCCCCTCCCTCCCACATTCTCTCTTCCATTTCTCCTCAGAGAAGGGGAGGCTGGAGGCGTTTTCTTAGTTGAGTTTCCCTCCTCTCAGACGACTTTAGTTGTGTCCAGTTGACATAAAACTCTCCAGGACAGCCCTCAAGAAGCTCAACTGTAACGTGCCCAAAAGCTGTGGCCATTTGCTTTCTACCCTTGTTCTTCCTTTTAGTGCTAGTTTCACCCCAGAGCATGCAGGAGCCTGTCCACTCCCCTCGACTTCTCCCTTTCCTCACTGTCCCCTGGGATCTCATCTAGAAGCCTGTACTGACTGACAGCCATCTTCCAGCCTGAAGCCCCTTCAAATCCTTGCTCCTTTTCTAGGTCAGTGCAACAGCCTAACACATAAAGCCAAGAATGTGTCTGTACCTTCTATTTACAAGAAATTGAACATTGCTGAAGATTTCTGGGGACCTCACATCAATGGCACATAGAAAAGGTAACTGAAAAGACACCAACAGTCCTACCTGATGTCAGTACAGCCTTGTTTTGGTAGACATTCAGACTTCCCATGTGTCTTAGCCAGTACTCTGCTGCTGTGGAGAGACACCATGACAACTCTTATAAAGGAAAGCATGTAACTGGGGCTTACAGTCTCAGAGGTTTAGTCTCCTATCAGCAGGGCAGGAAGCATGGCAGCATGCAGGAATACATAGGGCTGGAGGAGGAGCCATGAGGTCTACATCTGGATTGGCAGGCAGCAGGAAGAGAGAGACACTGGGCTTGGCTTGAACATTTGAAACTTCAAAGCCCACCCCCAGTGACACACTTCCTCCAGCAAGGCCACGCCTACTCCAGCAAGGCCACGCCTCCTAATTCCTGTCGAGTAGAAGCAGCCCCTAATGACTAAGAATGCAAACATATGAGCGCATGGGGGCCATTCCTATGCAAACGTCCACACCATGGCATGTGGTGGTCTTGGGATAGTCAGCTGCTTATGTCTTGGGATGCTCAAAATTTGATTAGTCAAAGAAAGTAGTATCACACAAATTATCTGGACAATCGCTTCCTTGGGACCTAGGGAACCCTGACCCCATGCTTCCGGAGCCACAGGAAATCTGAGAGTCATAATAAGCTGTGGAAAATAGAGTGGTATACTGGAGAAATGTCCGCTCAACGGTGAAGAGTGCCTTGCTGCTTTTGCAGCACGTGATGCACATACATACAAGCAGACAAAACACTCACACCCATAAAAGTAGCTATATCTTAAGAAAGAGCGAAAGAAAGCGGACTGGCTGGGGCAGCCCGGGGACACCAGGCTCACGGTGGCAGGTGAAGGCCGGCACAGTCTGGTGAGCAGCCTTTTTCCTCACGCACCTAAAGCTGGAGTCTGCTTCCCCAGCGCTTCCAGTCATCCGACCTCCACTTGCCCCAGGGGGACACGCCAGGCCTCAGTTCCTGTCACCCAGCGCTGGTTTCCGGTCTCTCCCGTGCGTGCGGCAGCAGGCTCAGGTTGGAACGCACTTGTTGGCACTGTCCTACAAGCTCTAGTCGTCTGTTAGAACCGTTTCCTCCTCTCCTCTCGTCTGTGCCTTCATCTCTGTTCATTCCATATCGTCCCATAAAAGTCTCCATGTGACTTCTTGGTACTTTCAAACACACATCACCCTCTCTCTGCGTTTGACTGCAGGTATGGAAGTGTGTACTACAGAACAGAGTGCGAGCTGACGCTTTACATCGTGAGCAGCCTGCTGTGTAACGGCTACGATGCCCAGGCCGACCTGCTCCCACAGGGCATCGCTGGCTTTGCTCTACTCTGCTGGAAACTGCCCTCCTCGCTCAGCAAGTGAGCAAGAACTCATGCTTCAAACTCTAGTTCAAATGGCCAGGGTCCAGCTCCAGTCCCAGGCGCCTGTTCACGTAACATTGTTCCCTAACATTCTTCACAAAACCTGCACTTAGGGCCGTGCCCACTTCATAACCTGTGCCTCTTACTGAAGTGCAAACCCCAGGACCACAGCTTGCCCGTTTTTATGATCACACTATCAAATACCGTTCATGCCACATCTGTAAGCGCATAAAATGTTGGGGGGAAGTTCTCATGTGGGGTACTTGACTGCCCATCCTTCCAAGATGCCTAGTCAGTCCTTCAGCTTCATTTCTCATGTCTTTTCTGCCGCAGGGATCTATGTCCAGGTACTCCTGGCCTGTCCTCACCAACATCATCTCATCAACATCAACCAACGTCACCATCATCAACCCAGAATGGGCCCAGAAGGGTTAAAATAAACAATTTGTTTGTTTGTTTATCCTTCCTTTCTGTTTTTGTTTGTTTGGTTTGTTTTGTTTTGGAGACAGGCTCTCTCTACATAACTCTGGCTGTCCTGGAACTCACTCTGTAGACCAGGCTGACCTCAGACTCACAGAATCCCCCTGCCTCTGCCTCCCGAGTGCTGGGATTAAAGCCCAGCCTATCCCGATGCTTATTTCGCTACTGATGTCATATCTACCGTGTGACACTCTATTTGTTTCCAACATAGAAGATGTACCAGTTTGCAGAACAGTTGAGGTCTCCTCAAGAGCTTATATTTTGTGGGGCAGTGCACACCTTTCGGGAGGCAGAGGCAGGCGGATCCCTGAGTTTGAGGCCAGCCTGGCCTGCAGAGTGAGTTCCAGTACAACCAGGGCTACACAGAGAAACCCCATCTCAACAAAACAAAACAAGAGCTTGAATTTTAACGGTTTCACTTAAAGGTTCTACTGGGAGACAGACTGAGAATGAAAGAGAGCTTTCTGCCTACCTTGTCTAAGTAAGTCCACTCAATGCTAGGTACAGCTTTTCCCGCTCTAACCTGGTGATGGAGGCCTCTGGCATGTGACTTTCTGTCCCTATGTTTTCCACATGGAGGTCTGGGAATGTGGCTCAGTGAGGGAGTGTTAGGCACACTGCCACTTTAACTCTTTTCAGCAGCAAACGTCAACACACCCGATACACGTCCTTCCCCGGCTGTCTGGCTATGCTGCAGGCAGACAGCCGTGCTACATCCACACACTCAATGCTACGAGAGGTACATGCCACCTTCCCTTCCACGCAGGTGTGCGTGTGTGTGTGTGTGTGCGTGTGTGCGTGTGTGCGTGTGTACGTGTGTGTGTGAGTGTGTGTGTATGTGTGTGTGTGTGTGCATGTGTGTGTGTGTGTGAGTGTGTGTGTATGTGTGTGTGTGTGTTCATGTGTGTGTGTGTGTGTGTGTGTGTGTGATGCCTCTGAGACAGGGTCTCTCACTGAACACGGAGCTCAAGAGTCTAGTGAGAGGTTGGTAACTTGAGAGACCCTCGGGGCTGGTGTCACCCTCGGCGTTGGGGTCACAGGCACAGGCAGCCACGCCTGGCTTTGTGTGGGTGCTGCCACCCAAGCTTCAGCCTCATGCTGGAGTGTCACATGCTGGAGCATCACGTGCTGTGCCGACTCTCCAGTTCCTCCAGACGCGCGTCTCAACACACGTGCTGGGGAACACACGCGGGTTACGGCAGCTTCTCCTCTTCCTCAGCGGGCACGGAAATGTGCTCCGTTTCAGCAGGATCAGAGCATCCTTTGGAAACTATCTGGTGCTTGTGCTTATATTGAACCAATTTTCAAAACAAGTTGGACGAGCCGTGGGTGAAAGCATCTTCTAATTACCCGCACTCTCTCCTAGTTCCCGAGACAAAGTTGGCCCCAAAGGCTAATTTGAGGCTAGAAACTGTTAAAAGTGATTCAGTCGCCAGCATGGGATGGGGGCTTGAGAGTGGCTGGCGCGGCAGTTACCAGCTCACGAGTGGGCAACCAAGGTTCAAAGCATTAGGCAGGAGCAGCATTTTGGGGTGTGAGCTCAAGCCTGACTCCCAACACTGTCTTTCTTCCCCCGTCCAGGAAGGACGGAGAGGTCGGGTTCTCCCATGCAGGTGCCGTGGGTCGGAGGCAGCGTCATGCGTCTGCTCTGTGAGCTGCATGTGTTGGCGTGTAGGAAGAGGGCTCTACAGCCAGACCCCTCCGTACAGGCGTGTAAGCTGGCCAAATGGTTTCACAAGAAGCTAATGAAAACTTACACTGTGCGCGTGCGCAGAAGCACACGTGTGTTTCAGTGTGTAGAGCCTCAGGGTCTCCTCATTTGTGGGAACTCTTCGGTGTCCATGTCAGACCCTGGGCAGAGTGCCATCACACCACTTAGATTCAAATAAATGAGGAGAAGCAAGGAAAAGAAGTCTGATCAGTATTTGCTGAGGGGATCTCTCTCTCTCTCTTTCTCTCTCATACACACACACACACACACACACACACACACACACACACACACACACA
>NW_026593084.1:0-8573 GCF_907164565.1 Psammomys obesus | reverse complement strand
CGTGGAGGAACCATGAACTTTTCTCTGGTAACAACTTTTTTTTTTTTTCATTGTTAGCTTCAATATCTGATCCCCTGTCTTACACTTGCTGAATCTCAATGAATACTGATTAAATAGTAAAATGACTATGATAAAATGAACAAGGTATTGAATTAGTGAACGGAATGACCAGAACTATTTTGTTTTCCAAGACAAGGCTTTTCTGTGTAGCCTTGTCTGTCCCAGACTTGCTTTGTAGACCAGGATGGCCTTGGACTCACAGAGATCCACCTGCCTCTGCCTCCCTGAGTGCAGAGATTACAGGCATGTGCCACCAGGCCTAGCTGACCAGAACTACTGAAATTGGAAAGGTAATAAACACATCACAGTTCACATAAAACTGCTCATATTACATTTCATGGGTTGTAAAACATCCCCAGGTTCCTTTCCTTCAGTGGTAGTGAAGGTTCTTCTCTTAAGAAACTCTTTGTTTGGCTTAACGCCCATGTTCTAATGCTTATGCTTCAGAACATATTTCATACCTCATGAATTAGTGTGTGAAAAATGTAATCACTCAAACATTTGCTTTACAGATGAGAGGTGAGGCTTATAGAAACCCAGTGGCTGTCAAAATCACAGATCCAGTAAATAATTGAGAGATTCGAAGATAGGTAGATCTCTTAATGTTAAGCCTGGAAAGATACTTCAGTTAGCAAAACACTCGTGCTGCAAGCATGAGGACCTGAGTTTGATTTCCTGACCCCATGTAAAAGAATGTCAAATTGGTGGTTCTTGTAACCCTAGTTCTGGAAACGTGGAGACAGAGGGATACCTACAGCTTGCTGCCCTGCCAGTCTAGCCTACTTGGAGACTTCTACGACAATGGATACTCCTGTCTCAACAAAGCAGTGTGGGACAACCAAGTTTAACGTCTATCACACACACACACACACACACACACACACACACACACACACACTCACGAGCATACACACATAAACAATTCTTCATTTTAATCACAGGAATATGAGTCCCTCGTACTATTGCTAGAAATTCCTACCCCTAATGTAGTAAACTTGGCACTGGCCCATGACAGTGAAGACCTGGGAATCAGGGTTGAGCTGGGGAGGGGGAAACCAGGCCAGCCATTAAGTACTAGCAAGTACAGGCTCTGGGACAGCAACGAAGTAGGTGTAAGGCTGCACAGTAATTAGACAACGCTCCAGAAATGGGCCTAACACATCTCAAAAGGACTCTGCAGCCATCACTTTGTTCTGGGCTTGAACTATTCCACCAGCACTCTCCCTGGGAAAATAATTTATGATGTTAGAAGGGCAGCCATGCTTTCACGAGCTGGGAGAGTAGGAACAATGGCTTGGACCCTCCAAATTGCTCTGGGTATGTTTCCAAAGCTTGAGATGGTCTAAGCAACATTGTTTTTTATTATTTATTTATTTTTGCTTAGATTCTGACTTTATTTCAGAGACAAAACCCTGCTTGACTAGTTTACAGATGTGAGTGGTATGGCAGAATGTTGTGCAAGGAGAGAAACACCTGGGAATCTGCAGATAAGCCAGTTGTACGCGCTCAGCAGATGTATTATGCTTGTTAGAAATACTCATTTATTAATTTATACATATGTATTTACTCGCTTGTTAATGGCTATGCATTTCCTTGGTTCTCCCTGCCTTCTTCTCTTTATCCTTTAAGCTTTGAGAATTAGCATATGATTTATTTCCCCTCTCAGTGTTCCTTCTCAGTGAAACACTATGATTGGCAGCAGATGCCACTCTGGAAACCTGGTAGAAATATGCGAAAGGCAGCAGGGCCTGAATCTGCTTAGCTGCTTCACCCATTTTGACAAAGCTACAATTAGATCGGCGGGAAGGGAAGTTTGCTAGATGTGTCACTGTAAACACCTTAAAAAAATGACAGTAAGATTTTCTTCAACTTGCCCCAGTTGTCAGTTTACCTGTGTAGCTGTCCCTTCTCTGTTACCTATAAAACCAAAGGGCAGGGTGAAAAGAATTGCACAATGTGACTAAGAAACTGAAGGAAAGGAAGGCAGCTTGTCTGTGCACCATCAGCTTTGCTTCCAGCCTTTGGAAGCGATTGGTGTGTGCATAATAGCTTTCTTGCCTCATTGGGCCAAGGAGCCTGGTTCTTATTTTGAGAGACAAAGCAGTCATGTGCCTTCCACCAGGCATAACGGAGAAGGGATAAAATTGGAAGCTCCCAGGAGGTCTGGGGGGTGGAGGGAGTTGATCTGAAAAGTGTGATCAAATATTTTCCCCATTATGTTTAAATGGGTTAACAGAAAAGGCTGTGTGTGGCATGTGTGTGGCTCCTTCTTTTCACTTGGAGCTCACACACTCGTGGTTTAGACCCATCACAGCATCTACCACCTCTACTCAAAAGAGGATGAAGGCTGTTCCATTGGTTTTGTGTTGGTGGCATTTGTTTTTGAGTTTTGTGGATGGAGATTTAAAGATTTAGGTGCTAGAAAGATAGCTCAGTGTAAAGTGCTTAGGATGCAAGCACGAGGACTGGACTTCAGATCCCCAGCACATGCTCAGAAAGCTGGTTGTGCCCCTATAATCCCAGCACTGAGGTGGGGACAGAAAGATCTTTGGGGCTTGCTGCCAGTCAACCCAGTCCAACCGGCGAGCTGAAGGTTCAGTGGAGATTCTGTCTCAAAGGATAACATGGGATCTGTGAGCTCAGAAGGTAAAAGCTTTGATTGGGCAAGCCTGGTGTAGAGCCCCATGCAGAAGAAGAGGGACAACTTCTGAGAGTTCTTCTCTGATCACAAAGCATGTGTGACTACTCACACACATGCACAGAAATAAACACTTTGAAACTTATGAGAAGTAAGGTAGAGAGTGATTGAGATTGAAAAAAAAGCAACATTAACCTCTGCCTTTCATACGCACAAACACATACATACACACATACCCAGAGGGACAGAGAAAAAGACAGAGAGACAGAAAGATAGAGAAAGAAACAGAGAAACAGAGACAGAGCAAGACAGATAAAAAATAAAACTTGTTTTTGTCTGATCAGTTTGATTTTATTGTTGCTGCAATATTTTTTTTCCAGTCTAGTAAAAAAAGGTAAGGCTTGTCTCTGGAATTCCAACTATCCAGTCTCCTCTCTTGCCCATTCCCTCTAACTCTCCCTTGTCTCTTTCGAGATGCTGTTCTCTGCTCTGTGTAGACCTTTCCCAACTATATTCATGTGTATTAACTCAGCACATACTTGCAATCCACTTACCAAGACTGTGTGAGATTGGGACAGATAAAGGCAGGCCCCATTCCTGCTGCCGGGGGCCTGCTGAACCTCCTGAAATGTTTGAAAAACCAAAGCTTACAGAAGACAAACAAGCTGAAGCATATTTCATCCCTAGGATTATTTGTACACTAGAAGGAGATAAACACTATGGGTTATTTCACCTAAAACAAATTCTGTTTTTACGTAGCTTCACATAAAACTTAGAGTTTACAAGAATCCATGACATCTATCTTGCTAGAGACACTAGATCAAAAGCAGCTGCCTTCAAAAATAGAAGAATATTCAGCCTGAGTGTGGTGCCTCACATTCCTGTGGAAGATCCGTTGTAAGGGTGCTTTCTAGAAGCTTTTGTGATTATGGTAGTGGTCACAGCCACCTTCTCTTGGCCCAGAGTGTGCTGGTGCCACGCTGGTGTGACCCCTTTGACACAAAGTAAAAGTACATCTTCTGTTCCACTTATAGAACATGAGACATATCTCAGATCTCTAAGCACAAGAGTTACTGGTACATTTAAAATGAGATCTTGCACCCTCTTCTGGCCTGCAGGCACACATGCAGGCAGAACGCTGTCTACGTAATAAATAATAAATCTTTTTTTTTAAATTATGTACCCGAATCAGAGACAGAAAGATATCATGCTGAAGAAGATATGAACAGCGGTAGGTAAAAATAAATGCTGGTTGGAGAATGTTTCAAATTGACTCCTGGCTAAATATTCTGGTAGAATTAAATGCTGATTGGAAGATGTTTCAAATTGATTTCTGGTTTAATATAGTAAATATTTAATAGTATTTATAGTAAATATAGCCATGAGCTCAGTTGAGTGATGTCATAGCTTCAGAATTAAGACAGTGAAGTTCACTTAACTGCCATAAAACAGTATACAGATTTTCATGAGGTCACCTGACTATAACAGCAACAATGATCACAAAGACCAAAAGATGCAGCCACATGTGGGTAGGTATACTTTGTCTCAAGATAATTTCCATCCCTTGTGGGCATACACATTCCAGGAAAAATATTTGTAGAACAATTTCTGCCCCAAATTCATACTCTGAATAATGGATTGTTACTCCTCAAAATTATTCTGTTACAGACTCGCCCTTCCCGACAAAGTCACCAACATCTGGGTCTTATTGAGTTATTAGGTAATTATTATGCTGGTTGGCTCTTCCACATGCCAGCTAAACGTCCGTCTCTTTGCTCTGCTTACTCTATCATCAGTTCCTTTCTAAACCTTCAGATGGAAGGAAAGATTTTCTTCTGTCTGGATAGCCCACCATCGCCCTAATAAAAAGTGATGCACACATCAGATCATCTCAGAGTCATCCAGGAAGCAATAAGCAAAGCACAGAAACAAACGGTTCTGTGAAGGAACAATGACACAGGGGGTTCTCTTTATGTGTCACTTAGGAATGGGCTTGCTCAAGCTGTTCAGAGACACAGAAAGGAACCACAGTGAAGCGGTTATAGACAGTTGTGGGATGGAAAAATTAAACGGTGGTTGGAAAATGTTTCAAATTGATTTCTGGTTAAATTTGGTAAATACAGTCATGAATCCACCCCTGCCTTGAGCAAAAAAACAGACTAAAGAGTCTAAGAGATGTCCATGCCTCGACATTCCTAAGTGTTGAAAAGGACTTTCAAATAGAAGCATAGCGACTCATGAAACTGGTTGTTGTAGGCAGAAGAACTGGATAACCATGGCCCCCTGAAAGCAATCAGTGGGACAGACCGTCAGGCAGTCAGACTGAGATTTTCTTCAACAAGATGTCAGCATGATGATAATAAGGATGTAATAAGCAAATATAAATATTTTAAACAAATATTAAGAAATAGAGCATAGTTATTGCATTTTTAAAAAGTATTCCCTTTAAAGTTTCTGTGTAAATATCTATTCTATATTAAAAATATTACTCTACCCCCACCATCTTTTTTGGTCCCTCCCATCTTGTTAGTCTTCTTAAAGAAGTTTTCTCCTGCCTGTTATATAGTCATCCATGATTTTATGCATCTGTGTAAAATGACAGAACCACAAGTGAATGAAAACATAACTTTGTCTTTCTGAAACAGGTTTAATTTGCTTAATATGAGTGTCAACCATTTTCCTACTATCATATTTCTTCTTCTGTAAGCTTGACAAAGCCCACTGTGTACATGTTTATACCTCTCATTCCTGCCTGTGCTATTGGACACCTAGATTGAGTCCATAAATTAGCTCTTGTGAACACTAAGTATAAATACAGAAGTATCTTCATGACCTGTTGTGTTAGAGTCCTTGAGGTAATGATGTACCTATAGACATAGAACATCAAGTTTTCAGGTTTTTGAGAAATGTCTACAGTTACTTTCATATTCCAAGAGCAGTTTGTAATTATTCCCTTTTGCTCTCATCTTTGCTGGCACTTGACACTATTTTCTTTTAAAAGTTACATGAAAAAATATATGCATTTATATTGAACTATAAACTATTTTTAAAAACCCAACACCAGGCATGAGATTCCTTCTAATGAGTAGTTGCTCAGGGTTGTCCAAGAGATTCCCAATAAATTATAGGCTATTGGTTACCCCAATCCAGAGTTGAAAGGTTAAGTCTCTATTGCGGAAGATACCATGCACTTAGTACACAGTTGCCCAGACGACCAGAGCTGTATCTGATTGACAAGCTTCATCTTTGTAGACTAGTTTTCGTGGTTCAAGAAGGTGCCATGCAAGCTTCCAAGGGTCGGAAAAGAGCTTATTGTTCTACCTACCTATGATGTTTTTGAACTACAACAATGACCAGCACAGCACATTAACCCTAAGGATGTAATAGTGGTATTCATACCTTATTGTAACTAACAGCTCTCTAATCAGATTTAAACTGTTCAACAAGACAGATATGCCTGGTACTGAAAAGTTATTTCTTTTATTAATGACTATCATTTTGACTAGTGTAGAAATGAAATCTTATTAAACATTGGTTTGATTTGCATTTCATTGATAGTTACCGAGGCTGAATTTTTTTTTTTTTAAGGCTATAAGGATAGGTTTATTGGAGGCAGCTCTCAGGAGAGTTCACTGCTCCAAAGAAAAAGGGTGTGCACACAGAGGAACAGAATTGAAGAGACGGAGGGAGGGATTGAGAGATAAAGAGAGAGAGCTAGGCTGAACTTTTTAAATGTTTATTGGATTTGTAGTTAATCTTTTCAAAACTGTTGATTTCATAAACTCATCTATCATCTAAGTTGTTTGGTATCTTATTATTTGTTTTGTTGTGGTTGTTTTAGGTTTGTATAGTCTAGATATTTATTCTCTATCCTGTATCAGACATGTAGCTAACAAATATTTCTTTCCATTCTGTGGGCTCTCTTTTCACTTGGTTAACTTTTTCTTTAGTCACACAGATGATTTTAATGTCTGTCTATCTACCTATCTATCTATCTATCTATCTATCTATCTATCTATCTATCTATCTATCTATCTATCTAAATGAACTAGGTTAGAAGACCAGATATAAACCCACACAGCTGTAGCTACCTGATTTTTCAAAAAATATACTAAAACATACACTTATAAGAAAATATTGTCTTTTTAAAAATGGTTTCTGAAAAACTGAATATCAATATGGAGAAGAATAAAGCTATACCTCTATTTTACATTTTGCACAAAAAAATATTTCTGCAGTATGGGTGAGCAACTTTAACATAAGACCTTAAGCTCTGAAGCTGTTAAATACAAAGAGGATGAAGAGCTCTTCAAGACACAGATGAATGTGAAAACTCTTTGAATAGAACTACTGTTTCTTAGGAAGTAAAGTCAACAGTGGAACTTTAAAAATCCAATTATATACTTCTTTTAAATTACTCCGAACAAGTATTTAAAACAGGATTGAAGAAAACTGATTTTTCCCTCTCCCAATAGCTATCGTTTGTGAGTAGCTTCTTGGCTTGGAGTAGAACTCTGTGCCTACTTCCCCTTCTTCATGGTGATTTTTTTTTTTTGGTCTAGCTTGTGCAGGTCTTGTGCATGCTGTCACAGTCTCTGTGAGTTCATATGTGTTTCAGCCCTGTTGTCTTTGGAAAATGCTGTTTTCTTAAAATCCTCCACCACCTCTGACTCTTACAGTCTTTCCACCTCCTTTTAAAATAGATCCCTGGGCCTTGAGCCAAGACGTGTTGACAGATTATACAATGAAGGGATGAGCACTCCAAAGTCTCTTGTTCCCTGTATGTTGTCCAGTTCTGAATTACCATCTATACCATGAATTTCTCTGCTGAGGGTGATGAAGTAGCCGGAGAATATTAATCACATTCAAGCACAGTTTCACCTTCAGGGGTAGTTGGCCAGGACAAATCAGACTTTATGATTTCTAGCGACTTTTACCTTTTGTTCTTGTTCTCGTTTTCAAGGCAGAGAAAGAACATGAACTTGAGTAGATATGGGTGATGGTGAGGGAGAGCTGGGGAGGTTGGGAGATGAGAAACTGTATGGTAAAAGTATAGTCTGTTAAATTCTCAAGGAATTTCTAAAAACTGGAAAGAGGGAAATTGGGAAAAAAAGATTAAACCCAAGACAGTGAAAACTTACTATATACATACAATACAAAAGAAAGGTACATACGAATGTATCAGAAAATGCTCCTCTTGAAAACACAGATCCAGCTGACCATTTCTCACAATCTCTACCACTCATGTCTCGTTCAGGCAAATATCATTATGCATGGATCATCACCAGGAGCCATTGAGTGGATCATATTGCCTCCATTTCCTGCATACTCCATCTTGTGTTCATGATGCAGCTAGACTGAGCCTAAAGAAACAAGAGTCAGACCATGTTATCTCACAGTTGACAACTCACTGAGTAAATTCAATGTGTTTTCAAATGACCCCATCACCCATCTACAACTGCTTATGATAATTATCATCTCTCCTAAAGGAATTTGCTGGGCAAAGCAGTACAATCTTCTACTAAAACATAAAATTTTAGTGTCATGCCATAAAGTGATATTAGATGGTATAAGGTTTTAAAAAGAATTGCTTTCGTGATAGATAAGCAACCACAGTGAGAGATTTCACATTCTTCCAGGAAATGCCAAGGGAAGAAACTATGTAAAAAACTCAACCCACCATAGCTAACAAGTTTAATCTAAACTGTAGGAATATTCTGCTAGATTGTAAGAAAGAAAAGCTGCAAGGCAGCGAAGCTGTCAGTCTTGGCAGCTGCCCAGAGGAGGGAGATGGAGAAGAGAGAGAAAGCCTTGGCTATTGAGTTAGACATAGACATAGACATAGACATAGACATAGACATAGACATAGACATAG
>NW_026593083.1:0-17109 GCF_907164565.1 Psammomys obesus | reverse complement strand
TAGACATAGACATAGACATAGACATAGACATAGACATAGACATAGACGTAGACATAGACAGCTAGCAGCCATGTGGCAAATGGGAGGAAGGATCTTTTCTAAGATTTCATTTGTTAGCTGGTGCTTTTGGCCTTGCTCTGTACAGTGAGAGGGTACAGTGAGAGGACCTGAAAGATGGACTAGAGGTTAGAAGTCTCCAGTGGTCCAGCTGACAAGGTACCCTGTGGGGGAGGACGTACAACCTACCAGTGATCTTGCTGCCAAGAATCATTCAGACTCTAACATGCAGATATAACTGTCAATAATTCCTCTGAGGTTGTTTCACTGAGCTAGATTTGGATATTCTGATGGTTAACAATGATTGTCAACTTGGCAGGATCTAGAATCACCCAGATGACAAGCTTCTGGACATGCCTGGAAGGTAGTATCTAGATCATGTTAGCTACAGTAAGAAGACCTATCCTGGAACGAGTGGCACCATTCAGTTGGCTAGGCAACTGAATACAAAGGAGAAATCTAGCTAAACAGGAACATTCATTGCTCTCTGCTTCTTGATCACAGATACAATGTGACCAGCTAATTGAATTTCCCGTCACCAAGACTTCCTCATGACAGACTAAATTATGAGCTAAGAGAAACATTTCCATCCTTAAGTTTTGTCAGATATGTTGTCCTAGCAAGAACACAGTATCTAATATGGTGGCATCCTTTCTTTGGTCTATTGGTTCCCTTTCTGTCTTTAGTGAATAGATATTTATTCGCTTGTTCCTAGGATAACTAACACAGTAGATTTGTTTTAAAATCACATGTATGAAGCAGAAAATAGGTGTGTGTGTGTGTGTGTGTGTGTGTGTGTGTAGGGGTTGGGGGTGAAACTAGATTGGCCAAGTTAGGTAACCGTGGGAACTGATGATGTTTATATGCACTTTATTATTTTGTTTTCTCTTTAACATCTGATAATTTTCATCAAAAAAGTTAAAAATAAGTTCTCGACATATAACTATTTCTTTTTTTAACTTTTATTAATTACACTTTATTCATTTTGTATCCCCCCATAAGCCCCTCCCTCCTACCCTCCCGTCCCCACCCCACCCCCTTTCTGCATGCATGCCCCTCCCCAAGTCCACTGATAGGGGAGGTCCTCCTCTCCTTCTTTCTGATCTTAGTCTGTCAGTTCTCATCAGAAGTGGCTGCATTGTCAGGGTTCTAGGTTATCTCCATGGATAGTCCTTGGTTGGAGTATGAGTCTCTGGGAAGTTCCCTGTGTTCAAATTTTCTTGTTCTGTTGCTCTCCTTGTGGAGTTCCTGTCCTCTCCAGCTCTTACTATTTCCCACTTCTTACATAAAATTCCATTCACTCTGCCTGACAGTTGGCCATCAGGCTCAGCATCTGCTTTGACAGTCTGCACAGCAGAGGCTTTCAGATGCCCTCTGTGGCAGGTTCCGAGGTTGTTTCCTCTTTTCTTTTTCTTCTGATGTCCATCCTCTTTGCCTTTCAGGGTGGGGATTGAGCATTTTTAGTTAGGATCCTCTCTTTTGCTTAGTTTGTTTAGATGTACAGATTTTAGTGGGTTTATTCTATGTTGTATGTTTATATGAGTGAGTATATACCATGCGTGTCTTTTTGCTTCTGGGTCAACTCACTCAGGATGATCCTTTCCAGGTCCCACCATTTACCTGCAAATTTCATGATTTCCTTATTTTTCATTGCTGAGTAATACTCCATTGTGTAGATGTACCACAGTTTCTGCATCCATTCTTCAGTTGAGGGGCATCTGGGCTGTTTCCAGCTTCTGGATATTACAAATAAAGTTGCTACAAACATGGTTGAGCAAATGTCCTTATTGTGTACTTGAGCCCCTTTTGGATATATGCCTAGGAGTGGTATGGCTGGATCTTGAGGAAGCGCTATTCCTAGTTGTCTGAGAAAGCGCCAGATTGATTTCCAGAGTGGTTGTACCAGTTTACATTCCCACCAGCAGTGGAGAAGGGTTCCCCTTTCTCCACAACCTCTCCAGCATGTGTTGTCACTTGAGTTTTTGATCTTGGCCATTCCGATGGGTGTAAGGTGAAATCTCAGGGTTGTTTTTATTTGCATTTCCCTAATGGCTAATGACGTTGAGCATTTCTTTAAGTGTTTCTCTGCCATTTGATATTCTTCTACAGAGAATTCTCTCTTTAGCTCTGTTCCCCATTTTTTAAGTGGATGACTTGATTTGTTGCTTTTCAGCTTGTTTAGTTCTTTACATATATTGGATATGAGTCCTCTATCAGATAAAGGGTTGGTGATGATTCTTTCCCAATCTGTAGGCAGTCGCTTTGTTTTGATGATGGTGTCCTTTGCTTTACAGAAGCTTTTCAGTTTCATGAGGTCCCATTTATTGATTGTTGCTCTTAGAGCCTGTGCTGTTGGTGTTCTGTTCAGGAAGTTTTCTCCTGTACCAATGAGTTCTAGAGTATTCCCCACTTTTTTTTCTAGCCAATTTAATGTGTCTGGTTTTATGTTGAGGTCTTTGATCCACTTGGACTTCAGTTTTGTGCAGGGTGATAAGTATGGATCTATTTTCATTTTTTTTACATGTAGACATCCAGTTGGACCAGCACCATTTGTTGAAGATGCTATCTTTTTTCCATTGTATGGTTTTGGCATCTTTGTCAAAAATCAGGTGTCCATAAGTGTGTAGGTTTATTTCTGGGTCTTCTGTTCGGTTCCATTGATCCACCATTCTGTTTCTATGCCAGTACCATGCAGTTTTTATAACTGTTGCTCTATAGTACAGTTTGAGATCAGGGATGGAGATACTTTCAGAAGATCTTTTATTGTAGAGGATTGTTTTAGAAATTCTTGGTTTCTTGTTATTCCATACGAAGTTGAGAATTTTTCTTTCCAGGTCTGTAAAGAATTGTGTTGGCAATTTGATGGGAATTGCATTGAATCTGTAGATTGCTTTTGGTAAGATGGCCATTTTTACTATGTTAATCCTGCCAAGCAATGAGCATGGGAGATCTTTCCATTTTCTCATATCTTCTAATTCTTTCTTCAGAGACTTGAAATTTTTTTCATAGAAGTCTTTGACTTTCTTGGTTAGGGTTACACCAAGGTACTTTATGTCATTTGTGGCTATTGTGAAGGGTGTTGTTTCTCTAATTTCTTTCTCAGCCCTTTTGTCTTTTGTATACAGGAGTGCTACTGATTTTTTTGAGTTAATTTTGTATCCGGCCACTTTGCTGAAGGTGTTTATCAGCTGTAGGAGTTCCCTGGTAGAGTTTTTGGGGTCACTCAGGTATACTATCATATCATCTGCAAATAGTGATAATTTGACTTCTTCCTTTCCCATCTGTATCCCCTTGACCTCCCTTCAACTGTTTTATTGCTCTAGCAAGGACTTCCAGCACTATGTTGAAGAGATATGGAGAGAGTGGGCAGCCTTGTCTTGTCCCTGATTTCAGTGGGATTGCTTTAAGTTTCTCTCCATTTAGTTTGATGTTGGCTATAGCCTTGCTGTATATCGCCTTTACTATGTTTAGATATGTGCCTTGTATCCCTGATCTCTCCAATACTTTAAACATGAATGGATGTTGGATTTTGTCAAATGCTTTTTCAGCATCTAGGGAGATTATCATGTGGTTTTTTTCTTTCAGTTTGTTAATATGGTGGATCACATTGATGGATTTCCGTATATTGAACCACCCCTGCATACCTGGGATGAAGCCTACTTGGTCATAGTGGATAATATCTTTGATGTGTTCTTGTATTCGGTTTGCAAGTATTTTGTTAACTATTTCTTTAAAAAGAAACAAAAATCATGTGCCGCACAAAACTGAGAAGTCACATACTTTTATGACTAATGTATATAATTCAATCATTCATTAAAAGAACCAGTTTGTTCAAACACAAGCATCTATCTGCCTTGTCCTTCCCCACTTTAAATGACACATGATATAAACAGCTTTTTTGATAAGTTGAGCAAAACTGCATCACTTATTACTTGAGCAATTTAAACTGGGGACTATAAATAATACTACCTGAAGATGGGGACTGTGACAGAATATGTGAGAATGTATCTGTTAAGGGTCTGACTACCTAGGTATTAGAGACATCACATTTCAGAATTTGACTTTCCACACCAGTCAAATGGAAAATAACACTATTCTTTCTAGGTTGTCTTAAATAAATGAGTTTCCCAGGATCTCTGCTCAACATGATTGGAAGAGGAGACTCTAGAGAGTTATTCCAGTTCACTGAAGCCAACCCTCCCTCTCTGTAGAACAGAGGGCTCTCACAAGCAAAAAGTTCTGACTTTAATTGGCATGTGCGTTCACAGATTTGGGTATCCCCGAAGGTCCCCTATGCACACGTCAGAGGATCTTCAGCTCCTATGAAGATGTTCCACTGACTTGCTTATTGGTTTTCTAGTTATTTTGTTTTGACATGTCATTTCTGTGGTTTGTCCGATTTTTTTTTTTTTGTCATCATTTGTGGTCATTCCCCTGAGAGGCTGCACCAGAATTTTGGGTGATTGTTTGAGCACACCACGCCTACTTCACTTCCGAGTCTATTTACAGAAAGTAGTGCAGAGGGGTCGTCACAGTCTTAAATGAGTGTCTGAGTAGCACACAATCCAGGAATGCAGATAATGATGCTCCTATCTGGCCTTTCTTTCCCTTCTGTTCTTAGTGTCAGAAGAAAGAACTGATGCTGGAGTTGGCTTACAAAAGGGTTGCAATTAGTAGTCAAAGTCAAACCCCACACTCATGTTCATTTACATGGTTCCCAGAGTTGGGAGAGGACAGTCTCTTCCAGTATTTACCATAGAGAATCCAAGGTGATATTGACCATGGTTTTTGTATGATGCAAACTTGGATCATAATAATAATTGTGAGCATCCAATAACTGTGAGCATTTACTTATACCAAATCCTATCCCAGCAATAAAGAACAAAAAGTAACACTTTTTTTTGCCTCAGAAAAGCTTAGAATTTAGAGGCTATCAAGAGGTAAAGATAACCCCAGCTATAGTGGGTTCAGTGACACGTAAAGGTAGGCATAGGACACCATGGAAAATACAATGAAACCACCTCCAGAAGAGCAAGTATGGAATAATAAGAAGCATTTCAAGATACTCTGGACAGAGAAGTCAGAGATTATTGGAGAGAGAAAGAAAAAGACATATGATTAAAAAAAAAGGTTAATATCTGAGGGTACTGTGGTAAGATGGTACATAGATAGACAGAAGACTCCAGAGCTGCATGTAAGTTGAATGGAAGGTAAGGTTAATGTGCGCAAGCACGGAAAACTGAGGTCTAATGAAGACTAGCTACACGGAAGTGGGAATTAGAAAGATTCTTGCCACGCAGGGCTCTCAAACTAAGTGTACATGACTCAAATCTTGAAGTGTTAGCAACCCTAGGTGGGCGTAGTCAGCATACACACACACACATATCCACGCACACGCTTTTAAGTCCATCATATAGTCTGCTTGGTTAATCTTCCAGGAGCGCATTCAGGCAATGATTGGGTAAAACAACAAGGATAACATCGAAGCCGGGCTTCTGAAGGGAATTAGCAACTTGGTGACATTGAACACAGCTTGGTTTCTGAGGCTCTCTTATGTCTTTACTCTGGCGTTGAGAACCTATTTCATGCTCTGGAAGGAGAGAAGATATAATAGAAATAATATAATTCTTTTTTTTAATGCTCTTCTTTTTTTGTTTCTAATTTCTTTAAATTGTTGAGATTTTGACAGAAATGTTGATTTACCTGTAATCTCAGCACTTAGGAAGCAGAGGCAGAAAGATTTCGACTAGTCTGAGCCCATAGTGTCTACATAGTGAGTTCTAGGCCAGCCAGCAATACATAAAACCCAGTCTCAAAAACAGTTACAATAACCAACAACAAACCATATAAACTTTCCTACTTAAAGTCCCTCTCTGAATGAATGCAGACATTCATTCTCCCACTGTTCTTCCACATGACCACAGGATCTGGGACATAATGAGCTCTTGACCTGCAAGGAACTGATGGTATTGTCCACATGTCCTGCAACAACAGTGTCAGGAAGGGTACCAGTTTCAGGTAGAGCAGGAAGGATAGTACCTTTAAAGCCCAGGTCCTGGCTGTTCACAAAGCCGGGTAAGCCACACTATGGGATTCTCAGCAACAGAGGGCTCAAAGAATATTCACACTAGATGCAAGCTAAGGAAAACCAGGAGACTCACAATCCAACGGAATGTTAGCATATCCCTTCCTACATGTACGTGAGGGTAGGAGAAATTCGGGTTACAGATCCCACTCTCTGTCTCAGGAAGCAACAAAAGCACAGCTGTATGATTCAATTCCATGCCAGTTTCAGATACCCACTAAACATGCAGTCAGTTGAAATTCAGTTGTTTTCAAATGTACTGCAGTGAGCTATCCATCAAATATGATTTGGTAAAACTGCAGAATTCAGTCTCAGAGAACATTAGGGATTGTAAGATGATTTCTTTTGGCTTCAGAGAGTCAGTAGTTCACATGCTGCGTCATTACCTCTTCTTTTTTTAAAACTCTTTATTAATCACACTTTATTCACTTTGTATCGCCTCTGTGGTTCCCTCCCTCTTTCTATCTCAATCCCTCCCTCTACCCTCTGCATGCATGCCCCTCCCCAAGTCCACTGATAAGGGAGGTCTTCTTTTCCTTCCTTCTAATCCTAGTCAATTAGGTCTCATCAGGAGTGGCTGCATTGTCTTCTTCTGTGGCCTGGTAATGCTGCTTCTCCCTCAGGGGGGAGGTAATTAAAGAGCAGGCCAATCAGTTCATGTCAGAGGCAGTCCCTGTTCCTATTACAATGGAACCCACTTGGATATTGAACTGCCATGGGCTTCATCTGTGCAGGGGTCTTAGGTTATCTCCATGCATGGTCCTTGGTTGGAGTATCAGTTTCAGGAAAGACCCCTGTGCTCAGATTTTTTGGTTCTGCTGCTATCTCAGAAGCAGAAAGACACACACGGTATATACTCATTCATATAGACATATAATATAGGATAAACCTACTAAAATCTGTACACCTAAAGAAACTAATCAAGAGGGAGGACTCTTGCTAAATGTTCAATTCCTATACAAAAAGACAAAGAGGATGGACATCAGAAGGAGAAAAGAGGGAACAAGCCAGGAGCCTGACACAGAGGACCTCTGAAAAGCTCTGCCCTGCAGACTGTCAATGCAGATGCTGAGACTTATGGGCAACCTTTGGGCAGAGTGCAGGGAATCTTAGGAAAGAAGTGGGAAACAGTAAGATCTGGAGAGGACAGGAACTCCACAAGTTGAGCAACAGAACCAAAAAATCTGAGCATTACGTCTTCTTTCAAAGACTTTTCATGCCATGGCAAACTCATCTTGTCTGAACCTACTGGAATGCAATCCACAGTGGTCTTCCTTTACAGCCTCTGGATGTCAGTGGTGCTGTTTGATCATCTGAACAAGAAGCTGAACGAGAAGCAGAAGTGTCCTCCAGTGCCTCTGTAGAGAGGAAAGACCGTGACTCTCCTCCCTATAGGATTCAAATGACACCTGGAAAGGTCAGCACAGACTCTTCAGTAAGATGTCTACCCTGAACCCAGAGTAGAACAGTAAGCAGTTTTTTGAACAAACATGGCATTCCCAGGTGTAATCTAATGAAGCCATAGACCCCTTGATTCAAACCTGCCTCAAAGTGGTGAGAGAGACAAGAGGAAGAAGCAGACAGGCTAGCTAATGGTCTCCAAATAAGTTCTCCAGATGTAGCACATTTTTTGGTCCACCCGGGGCTGTCATCAACATTTCAACATTTAACGTTTCATTTCCTGCTTTCTTCTTGCCTGTCACAGAAATTGAACTAAAATTCCTTCTTTACAGAAAGTGTCACGCACAGTCTTGTGTTGTGTTGTGTTGTGTTTTTTTTTTCTTTTTTTCTTTTCTCACTGTGCTCTGACTTGTGAGCATATTAAGTAGATCTCCTTGGCAGGGTGCAAGCTAATATCACAGAGGGTAAGCAAGATGTGACTTGTCACATACTGTCAATCATGAGCTTTGTTTCCCGTTGATAGGTGTGCTTGCATATTTTTGCTCTTGTGTTCTCTCTTTTCTACAATCCTCTGGTAAAAAAGAGAATATATGCGTGGAAATTCAATCAATTTAAAAAGATGAGGCCCACTTCAGAAAGGAAATTTCAAACGTGTGCCACAGTGTCACCCATGATGGCCTTCATTTTGACACACTTGAGTGTCTCCTTCCATATGTTAAATACTGTTCTCAGCAGTGTCCTCAGCTCCTTCACTGATCTCAGGCCTCTCAAGGAAATCATGCCCCAAGTTTCCATCCATCTATGTCTCTGTAGGGAGACTAGCAAGAATGTAATTTGACTATCACAAGAGTCAAATTATGCCTGAATAGAAATGAAATAGGCAAGGATAGGTGAGGGGAAAAGCTTTAGCTTTTCATCTTCTGGCTTCAGTGTTGCAGTGTGGTGCTGGATACAGCACAGAATGGGGAAGGCAAAAATTCATTAGTCACCTTTCTTATTGCTATAATAAAATACCTGACAACAGCAATTCTAGGCAGGAACAGCTTATGCTGGCTCACAGTTTGAGATACAGCCCATCACGGTGGGAAAAGCTCATCTGTGAAAGTTGCTCCAGCTGTGGTATTGGGAGTATGGTGTGGTTGATTTCATTGTATTCAGTCGAGAAGCAGAGAAAGATGAGTGTTGACACTCAGCTTTTTCTTATTTTCTCTTATTTTCCTGTTTATTTATTCTACTACCCCAGCCCATGGGAAGATGCTCCCCACCTCTAACATGGGTCTTGCTGCCTCAAATAAACCTTTCTGGAAACACCTTCACAGACATACCCAGTGGTGTGTCTCCCAAGTGTTTCTACACCCAGCCAAACTGACAATCAAGATTACCGTCACTGAAACTTTCTCTGTCAGGCATGTCTGCTACTCAGTATTTGTGCACCATATGCCCTTGTTATTGGTGGGTGTAATACACAAGCTATTGCTCATATACCTAATAGTCACACTGTTGTGTAGAAATTTTCCCCAAATTGAAATATTCCCATCAGGAGAGATAAAGGAACCTCATAAGAATCAGGAAATAAACAATGTACAAGTCTCAGGGAGTTCCTGAAACTAACAAGATTTACAAGACCTTCCCAAAGGTTTTGGAGGGAGAAAATACCTCCTAGAGAAGAAAACTGAGAAGCTGAGCTGACTTTCAGAGACTCTCCAACTTGTCGACCTATTTTTAAATTATGCAGGGATAGCTTCAGCATTGAGGCTTTCCTGAGTGGTCACACATGGTGGGGTGTGCTTTTTAGTAATGTCAGTGCTTTTGATTTGCCAATGGTCCTATAAGTAATGCTAATAAACTCATTGGCTCACCAAGTGGGCCACGGGTATAATAGTTACTTTGGTCTACTGGTCTCCTTTCTGGGATAAGAAGATGTTTTCTCATGTCACCCCAAGATAAGTTGGTACGGTACACACAGAGTATAAGCTTTATTTAGACAAGCCTGTTGCTTTGATAAGAACTGTAGTGTTCAGTGGCTAAAATTTGCAGATGGTGACCTATTTAAGATATTAGTGATAACTGAAAGTGACAATATCAGCTACCTATTATTAAAGCCCTTGAATGAGGCATGTAAAGTGCTAAAATTATAAATATGACTGCTGACTTTTCTTACAGTGATTTAGATATGCAGAAACAGATGAGTAGAGAGGATAAGCTACTCATTACAGAATGGCAAATTATAGACTATAAGAAGGGTTGACCTCTAGATCTACCTGGTTCCTGCATTGCTGTCTTCTCCTGACATTTATTGTCAGTGAGTTTCATTATTTTCATTTAAATCAATATGTAGGAAGCAATTGCTGGTTAAGCCTAATATTTGCCAGCTTATAATAGTAAGGTGTTGGTGACCCAGGAGGAATTCCTAGAGACCAACCAAGTGTTAATTCTGAGTACAGTTGTGAATATTTTCAGAAGAGACTGGCATGTGAAGGAGTAGACACAGTGAGGAAGATTTGCCTTCCAGGTGGGGAAGTGTACTGGCTGGTATTAAGACACTAGCTAGAAAATATTCCTTAATTAATCATTCCATCATTTAGGAAAATTTAAGAATTAATCTGGGTGACAATCGATAAACTTTCTACCATGATCCACACTTGAAATCAAGTTGGTTAAAAGTTATTAGATTGATTTATTGAGGAACATTTGTACGTGTCAGAATTCACTGACAATGATATAATTGAATTATAAAATGTTATTGTAATTTTATAAAGCCGCATAAGGATTTTGGACTTATATGTAGCTTGCTCTTTTAAAGGCTTTTTATGAAGAAAAGGTACATTATAATAAGCTGAAGTGGATGTTTGTTCAGTGTGAGTGTTCAGAGAGAAGGTTTTAGGGTTGATAGCTACTATAGCAAGTATCAAACATTATAGACAGTAGACATTTTAGGCTACAAAGGATTTTATATTTCCTCTGTTCTTTTACCCACCCTTCTCTCTCTATCTTTGCATGTATGTGCGTATGTATGTGTTCAAGTGAATGTATATGTGTGGAGTCCAGAAGTCCACACATATATTAAATTACCCTGTTTGGGAGATACAAGATCTCTCACTGGCCAAGAATCACTGAATAGACTAAGCTCACTGATTAGCGAATTTCAGAGCTCCTTGTGTCTTTGCTTTTCCGGGGATGAGATTACCACAACACCTGGCTTTTTGGTATGAGTTCTGGAGATCAAACTTAAGTCCTCATAAATATATAGGAAACATTTTAAAGACTGAGTTGTCTCCCCATCCCCATATATCACATTTCTGATCAAATAATGGACTCTGTCACCAACTTTAGACAACATATAAAGGAATGTTTGTTCTCATATTCCAATAAAATTTTATAAACAAAAGCACAAGGAAGGGTCTCATTTTATAGACTGTAGTTTGCCAAGCCAAGTTTTATTACATTAAAAGAATAATAATGTTTTAATGGCAAAATATATGTACCTACTGCTTGACTCAGATTACTGCAAGATTGAATTACCATTTATATATATGAATTTATTTCAGACCTCATCAAATGACCATTTTGAGTAAAAAGGAGGTCTAGAACATGACAACCACTGTAACTTAGTCACTGTGGTGATCTAAGTACTAATGGCTCTACAGTCTCTCAAAAATCTTAACGTTGATGAATCTTAACAGTTCACCCACCTGGTGAACTGTTTAGGAAGGATTAGAAGGTATGGCCTTGTAGAAAGATGTTTGTAATTAAGAGTGGTCTTTGAGGTTTCCAAAGCCCATGTCAGTCTCAGTTTCTCTTTCTACCTGCCACTTAAGGATCAGAAGTGAGCTCTCGGCTACGGCTTCAGCATCCTGCCTGCCAACACGTTCCCTGCCATGATCTTCATGGAGCGACTCCTGACTGTAAGTTAACCCCCATTAAATGCTTTCTTTTCTAAGTTGACTTAGTCATGGTATCTCTTCACAGCAATAGAACAGTAAGTGAGACAGTCACAGACTGCAAATTAATACAGTATTATAATTCTTGGTATCAAAGAATGGCATTTGAACATTTTAAACAGATCACTGCACATAATCATAGAACATATAGATATAAAGGCAATGTTTTAAATATTGCCAGACTGTGAAACTTCTGTTACTAATTTAGTTAAGCGATGAATGGGGAACAAAAAGAATTAATTATCAACATAATCCCTGCCAATTCTAGACTTCTTGGATTTATTGTAAAAATTTACTGTAGGAAAATCTTTGCAAAAGATCTGTTATTCTTATCTATGGATAAAATAGTTCTGGAATAAAGCTAAATATGTTTTTTGGCTTATACTGCCATGGAAGAAAGAAGAAAGGAAGTGAGGGAGGGTGGATAGAAAATCAAATAGGAATGCTTTGCACTTGCCATACAAAGAATTGAAATCAGATGAATGATGTCAAAGCACCTTATTTAAAGAAGATACACTTAAGCCTACCCATGTTAAGTTACAAACACCTTTCATGTTTGTGCTTGAAGTGATTATAAGGAAGAGAATCACTACAAGCAAATTACCAGCTTACACAAATGCTGGCATGTTCAAGGCAGGAAATGGTTCACAATAAATGTGACTAGGCTGATAACCATTCCATACATACAACCATGATCAAGGTAGACATATTTATTCTAAGTCCACCGGGTGGATACTCTTGACCACGATTTACCACCATTTGTAGAGTACTGGAAGAAATGGATCAGCTCATGCAAAAGTTGGCTATTTGGAAGGAAACACCAAATCATACACAGAGGATTGAAAGATCAGAGCTTTCAAAAGACGGACGCGCTGTCTGGCTTGAGGTCTGTTGTTGAGTACCATCCAGAGCTAATCATGAAGATCAGTTAGAGATCCTTGACGCTGAACTGTGTTTTGGCTCAGAGGGCAGAGGAAAATGATACAGTGTATCGTAGACAAGGTAATTGTTTTCCTAGACTCTGTATAGTTTACTGTGTAATTTAGTCCTGAAAGGGTGGTGTATATCATCTCCAGGACTATCCATAGACACCTCCATCCATGATTCTTTTGTTCTTTTCTCATCTCCATACATGTTATAGGTAGGAATTCATGTTTGTTATTCCTTGCCAGGAGCAAGTACCCTACAAGAAGCAACTTAAGCGATTATTCTGGTTAGTTTTATTGTGAACACAACACGAACTAGAACAAAACACTTGGAATAAGGAACCCGTTTTGAGGAATTACCTCCATCAGATTTGGCCTATGGGTATGTCTATGAGATGTTACTCATTGTGGGCAGTGCTAGCCATAGGCAAGTAGGCTTATCAATACTACTCTTACTAGAAAGCTAGTTGAACAAGCCAGAGACTTGTTCCTTTAGGGTTTCTGCTTCAGTCTCCCGCCTTGGCTCCCCTCTGTGATGGAATATAAATTATAAAATGAAATACTCCTTTCTTTACCCAAGTTAGTTATGATCAGTATTTTATCACAACAATAGAGATCAAGCTAGCATGGGGATGAGAGATTTTTTTTTCTCAAAACTTAAAAATAATTTTTATTCATTAATTTTTTTTTCAGTAAAGTGGCTGGCTACAAGAATAACTCAAAAAATCAGTAGCCCTCCTGTATACAAATGGACTGAGAAAGAAATCAGGGAACAATTCCTTTCATAATAGCTTCAGTTGTATTAAACACTTTAGGATCACTCTAACAAAGCAAATGAAAGACTTGTCTGATGAAAATTTTAAGTATTTGAAAAAAAAATTGAAGATGATATCCAATGATGGAAAGCTTTTCCATGTTCATGAATCAGTAGAAGTAACATAGAAAAAAATGGCCATTCTACCAGAAGCAATCTACAGATTCATTGCAATCCACACCAAAATTCCAACAGAATTTTCATATGCAAAAAAAACCCAAAATATCTAAAACAATCCTGTACAATAAGAGAACTCCTGGAGCCATCTCCATCCCTGATTTCAAGCTGTACTACAGAGCAATAATAATAAAAACTACATGGTAGTGGCATAAAAACAGATATGTAGATAAATGGAATCAAATTGAAGATCCAGACATAAATACACACACATATGGATACCTGATTTTTTATAAAGAAGTCTGAACTTCACAGTAGAAAAAAAGGAAGCATATTCAACTATTGGTACTAGTCAAACTCTATGCTTCCATGTAGAATGTAAATAGATCCATATTTATCGTCCTGCATAAAACTCAAGTCTAAGTGCATTAAAAAAAAAAAAAAAACTCAACATAATACCAGACACACTGAACATGATAAAGAAAGCAAAGCAGGAGATTGTCTTGAACTCAGTGACACAGGAAAAGACTTTCTGAACAGAACATAGTTAGTACAGGTACTAAAATCAACAGTAAATGGGACCTCATGAAACTGAAAAGCTTCCATAAGGCAAAGAAACTGTCAATAGGACAAAACAACAATGTACAGAATAGGAAAAGATTTTTCAGCAACTCTACATCTAACAGAAGTAATATACAAAATACATAAATAACTCAAGAAACTATATATTAACAAGCCAAGTAATCCAGGTTTAAAAAATGGGGTACAGGACTAAACAGAATTTTAAATGGCTGAGAAACACTTAAAAAATGTTTAACATGGGGGCTGAAATGAAGGCTCAGCAGTTAAGAACACTGGCTGCTCTTCCAAAAGACCTGAGTCCAATTCCCAGAACCCACATGGCAACTTACAACTATCTATAACTCCAGTTCCAGAGGATTTGGCACCCTCACACAGACATACTTTCAGGCAAAACATGAGCACACATAAATAAAAATAAATAAATAAATAAATAAATGAATAAATAAATAAATAAATAAATCTTCTTTAAAAGAATATTCAACATCCTTAGCCATCAGTGAAATGCAACTCAAAGTCATTTTGAGATTCCATCTTACACCTTTCAGAATGGCTAAGATCAATGACACAGATGACAGCTCAGGCTGGCAAGGGTGTGGAGCAAGGGGAATGTGCCTTCATTGCTGGTGGGAGTGCAAACTTATACAACCACTATGGAACTGAATGTGACAGTACTTCTGGAAGTTTGGAATTGATCTACCTCAAGATCCAGCTATACCACTTTTGGGCAAATACCTAAAGAACACTCCATCCTTTCACAAGAATTCTTGCTCATCCATGTTCGTTGTGGTTTTATTCATAATAGGCAGAAACTGGAAAGAAACTAAATGTCCCTCAACAGAAGATTAGATTTAAAAAATGTGGTACATTTTTTTAATTTTTTAAATTCTTTACTAATTACACTTTATTCACTTTGTATTATCCCCCCTGTGGTTCCCTCCCTCCTCCCGTCCCAATCCCTCCCTTCCTCCACCCTCTGCATGCATGCCCCTCCCGAAATCCACTGATAGGGGAGGTCTTCTTTTCCTTCCTTCTGATCCTAGTCAATTAGGTCTCATCAGGAGTGGCTGCATTGTCTTCTTCTGTGGCCTGGTAATGCTGCTCCCCCCTCAGGGGGAGGTAATTAAAGAGCAGGCCAATCAGTTCATGTCAGAGGCAGTCCCTGTTCCTATTACAATGGAACCCACTTGGATATTGAACTGCCATGGGCTATATCTGTGCAGGGGTCTTAGGTTATCTCCATGCATGGTCCTTGATTGGAGTATCAGTCTCAAGAAGGACCCCTGTGCTCAGATTTTTTGGTTCTGTTGCTCTCCTTGTGGAGTTCCTGTCCTCTCCAGATCTTACTGTTTCTCACTTCTTTCATAAGATTCCCTGCACTCTTTCCAAAGGTTGGCCATAAATCTTAGCATCTTCTTTGATAGGCATATACCAAAAAGAGGCTCAAGTACACAATAAGGATATTTGCTCAACCATGTTTGTAGCAGCTTTATATATATACGTTTGTAGCCAGAAGCTGGAAACAGTCCAATTGCCCCTCAGTGGAGGAATGGGTACAGAAATTGTGGTACATCTACACAATGGAGTATTACTCAGCAATAAAAAACAAGGAAATCATGAAATTTGCAGGTAAATGGTGGGATCTGGAAAAGATCATCCTGAGTGAGCTATCCCAGAAGCAGAAAAATGTGGTACATTTATACAATCGAACATTATGAAATTTGCAGGCAATTGGATAGGACTAGGAAAAAAAATCATACCAAGTGAGGTTACCCAGACTCTGAAAGAAAAATGTGGTGTATAATTACATATAAGTGGCTATTACCCATTAAGCAAATGATAACCTTGCTAGAACCTATAGATGCAGAAAGGTTATTTGAAGACAAGGGGTCTAGGTGGGTTGCATAGATATACCTGGAAAAGGAAAAGGAAATAGATTTGGTGAGTGTACTTGGAGTCAGGGAACAGGGGTTGGGAGTAGGAATAGGAGGGGTATTGGATGGGAGCAGGGTCAGGGTGGAGTGAGGTGCCAATCAGGTGTCATGTTTTGGGAGATAAGGGCTGGAGTGAGAGTTTAGAGAGAGATGCTGGAATTGGGAAGCCTTTGAAGGTGGTGTGGAAAAATAGTGCAGTGCAAACTTTCTGGAATCTGTGATGGTGATTCTGATGAGGACTCTTAGTAATGGGGAATATAAAATCTCAACTGGCCATCTTCTGTTACCAGGCAAGGCTTCCAGTGGCTGGACTGGATTGCATTCAATTGAGTTGTTCACCAAGAGGGTCCCTTGGAAATCCTGAAACAACCCAGCCTGTTGCTAAGGAAAAGAGTTGCTCTCTGCAGACTGACAGTGGTGCCCATTACTGAGGACACCACTCATACATCTCATTGAACATGGATAAGTTAAGCTGCTGCCTATATGAGTCTGAAATATATGCTAGGGTAATAGTGGCACAGAACTTGTAGGAATAGCCAACTGATATCGGATTTGATTCAAGACCTATTCCATGGGTGGGAACCTATACTCGACACTGCTTGGGTAAAGAAGAACCAGAGAGTAGATAGCACTTAGACATAGGATAAAAACCAAAAACTACTAAAGAAAAAAAATCATTCCTAATGATATTCTCCTGTACTCATAGATCAGTGCTTTCTTTAGCCATCATCAGAGAAGCTTCCTCCTACAGCAGATGGGAAGAGATTCAGAGACACACAGCAAGATGTTATGTGGAGAGAGAGTAAACTTGGATGACTCCATCAACTCCCTCCCCTCAGAATTCTGGGACTATCATGGAAGAGGAAGCAGAAATACTGTTAGAGCCAGAGGGATAGACAGAAGGAAGACCAGAAGAACAAGCCCTCTAAAACAACAAAGGAAGGCACATATGAGCACACAGAACTGGGACAGCAAGCACAGGACCTACATGGGTCTCTACAGGGTCCCTGTGTATATACTATAGCTACTGGCTTTGTATTTTCATAGGACTCCTGACTTTTAGAAGGACTGGGTCTATGATATTTGTGCTGCCCTTGGGTCTCTTTTCTTCCTTTTTAGGTTGCCATATCTAACTTCAATATTAGTATTTGATTCATCTTACAATATTTTATTTTGTCCTGTTTGATTGTTATCTCTTCAAGGGCTGTTTTTTTTTTTTGTTTTGTTTTGTTTTGTTTTCCTAATGAGGATCAGA
>NW_026593082.1:0-1476 GCF_907164565.1 Psammomys obesus | reverse complement strand
AGTAACACACATCTATACACACACTCACACACACACACACACACACACATACACACAGAGAATATTTTCTTTCATGCTCATGAAAGATGCTGACTTGTTTGTAGTCTCTTTGTTAATTTTGTGTTAACTTTTTTGCTAGAATTTACCAGTGAGATAATCCTCTCGGTCTGTAATCTTCTCCAGCAGGAACTGTGTTTACAGATTCAATTTCCCAAGACTTTTAAAGTTTATTTTAATGTTACGTGTCTGGGTGTTTTGCCTGCATGTATGTGTCTGTACCATGTGTGTGCAGGACCTGCAGAGTCCTGAAGAGGGTGTCAGAGCCCCTAGAACTGGAATTAGTGACAGCTGTGAGCTGTATCATGGGTGCCAGGAGTTGGGCAGGTTGTCTGGAAGAGCAGAGGTGCTTTTAACCACTGAGCTGTCTCCAGCCCCACGAGCCCAACTTCTTAAACCGATAAAAGGGCGACAGAGAAATCACATCTCTTCTTCAGTGTTGAAAACCTCTTGTATGTCCAGGAACATTTCCACTTCACACATGCTGTTGAATCTATAGGCATGAAGTCAATGAACTTTCCTCATTATTTCTTTAGTCTCTGTAGGATCTATACTGTTTCTCCTGTCGTCTGTCTCCACAGTTCGTTTCTTTCCTTTTTCTTCATTCACGATAGCCAGAGGTTCATCAACTTTGTCAATGTCTGAATTGAACAACTCTTGATTTCGCTGCTTTCCTCCACTATTTATTTGTTTTATTGATTTCTACTCCTACATCTATTTTTCTTTCTTTAGTTTTGAGGTTAATTAGCTCATCCTTAAATTAGAAGCTTATAAATGACTAATTTGCTGATGTTTCTTTTCTGATATATGTGTGTATCAACGCTGTGAAATTTCTTTAAAAGCTGTTTCAACTCTATGCTATCCTGATTTTTATACTTTAAAAACATCATTTGGTTTGTTTTTTTATTTTTGCTAATCCATAGACTTTTAAAAACATGTGATATTTAATTTTTAAGTAGTTGGAAAATTTCTGGGTATCTGCTGTATTTTAGTTTGATTTCATTTCAGTAAAAGAACACGTTTTAGCATTTTTGATTTTTTCATATTTTTTTATATTTTTTGATGACCTTAATATATTACACCTTTATTTGGTACGTGAATTTATGTGTAAGTAACCTCCCCCTCCTCTAGCAATGTGCTTGTTGTAAGAACATGAGGACCAATTAGATCCCCAGCACTCATTAAAACACAAGAGAAACAAGCACAGTAGTGTGAATCTGCGATCTCAGAACAAGAGATGCAGAGACAGGAGGAACTCTGGAGCTTGTGGGCTTTCATGTTGGACTGGAAGCTCTGGGTTCAAGGAAGTACCCTGTTTCAAAATGAAGGTGGAGAGTGCCTGAGAAAGACACCCAACACTGGCTTCAGCAGAACACACACACACACACACACACACACACACACACACACACACACACA
>NW_026593081.1:0-20843 GCF_907164565.1 Psammomys obesus | reverse complement strand
ACACACACACACACACACACACACACACACACACACACACACACACAGCAATGCATCTTCAGCTTCCATCACACTCTACTCTTAAACACTGCATCATGTCTATATAGCGTATTAATCTTGTAACTGAACACTTTGCTTCCTCTTCTGTCTTCTGTTGTATATCTTACTAGGACATAGATTGTAAACCTTCAAACATGGAGCCATCATTTTTCTTAGTTAATTATATTTTAAAGAAGTTCAATATGAGAAAACATATTTCATATTAATCCACATGTTTACTTGTCTGTTCCTCCTCATTCCTTCTTGCATGTCTGAATTTGTCTAGTGCCCCATTTCTTCAGTTTGAAGGAATCTTAAAATCATTTTTTGCTAATGCAGGTCTGTGGGCTGTAAATTTTCTAAACCCCACTTTTTGTTTAAAAACATGAAGATGTCTTTATTTGATCTTCTCTTTTTAATGGAGATTTTTACTGGATATAAATTTATACTTTGATAGTTTATTTATCATCAATCATCTGTCAATCAACAATTTATCTATCTATTTACCAATGTCACTCAACATATTTATTTATATCTACTCGCCTGCCAGTCATCTGTTTCCAACCAATGGTCTGTCCATCTACCTGTCCACCCATCTACCTCTCCACCCATCTATGCAGTCTGCCTATCTTGTTTATCATCTTTATATTGTTTTGTTAGGTAAGGCTCTGCTACATTTCTCAGTATCATGAATTTTTTTTTCTTGTGAGAAATCATAGCCCTTTGTTTTTCTGCAAGTTTCTCTACTTTGTATGTTTTGCTCTTTCTTTATTTGATTTCAGCAGTTTGATTAGGAGGTAACATAGTTACATCTTATTTATTGTTTCCATTTGGGATTCATTAGCTTCACCTAAAATCTCTATGATTCCAGGCAACATTTCTTCATATGTTCCTACCCTCCCAGGTTCTGATGATCCAATTACATGTGTGTAGATCTCTGTGTTGATCACGTGGTATCAGCTCCTGTTTCCAGCCTCCCTCTTCTGTCTCTTTGTGTCAGATGAAGCGGTTTCTCATGCTCTGCCGTCCAGCTCCATGAGCTTCCTTCTGCTATGTCTAATATGCTTCTGAAATCATCCGGTGCACCTTTCATTTGAAATATTATACTTTTTATTTTAAAGCTTTCATTTGGTTCTACTCTCTTTGTTTGTTTGTTTGCTCATTGTGCTCATGTTTCATTTAGATTTTTGGAGCCATTTTTGTAATTGCTTTAAAGTTCTTCTCTGCTAATACTATCATTGAGACCTTAGTGGATCTATTTGTATTTTGGCCTTTTTTCCCCCTAGTTCTTGGTGGCATTTTTTGCTTCCTTTTGACTGTAATATTTGATAGAATGTTAGACATATATTAAGCTGTTTGGTTGTGGGTATTTTGTCTTCTAGAAAGTGTTGTATTTCATTCTTTGGGTGGTATATGAACTTGGAGCAATAATAGTGCTATTCTTTTGTTTTCTGTTTGTTAGGGTGTACCAAGATAGCTTAAAACTAGCCTTGGGCTTGTTCAGCTCCGAAGGTGTAAGCTTTTTCTATTTCTCTGGGACATCTTGGATACTGAAGGCCAGCCTGGTTAGTTAGCACCTGAACATCGCCTGTTCCTCTGGAAATGTGGACAGTTTTCTGGCCCTGCAAATTCCTTGCCTAGCTGTGTAGAGTATATTTTACACATTTTAGTATTCATACAAAATTTGTGGCATGGCTGTGGCATCTTCTGGGACAGTACTCTGTGTGGTTTCTTCTTTTCTAGAGTTCTGTTTCCTGTTAGCTATCCTAATCTCCAAACTTCCATCTCTTTCTCTAGCTCAGCTGTAATGAAAACGTGTTTGCCCATACTTTCTCTTCAGAGCATATAAATCTTTTGCCTTTTGAAAAATGTCTGAAAGTCTGGGCTGGAGTGATGGCTCATCAGTTACCAGCAACTGCTGCTGTTGCAGAGGACCAGAGTTCAGTTTCCAGCCCCAAGGTTGGCCTGTTCAACACACACACACACACACACATACACACACACACACACACACACACACACACATACACACACACACACACACATTTAAAAAGTGTCTGAAAGTTAGACATCTCAAGTACACGTGATTTTTACTTCCTTCTCTCAAGGGGGTCAGTCTTATAATATCTGTCTTCTAGTGTGAGAAAATAATTTCAATCCAGCTAATTGTTGATGGAGGGAAGATTACTTCATTATGGTGGTGAAGTAGAGGCCTACTTTAAAACGGCTGTGAAGTTTTTCATTGTGTTTGTTCTGTAGTGGATGTAACAAATCATCTATGATGATAGGCATCTATTGCATTTCCAGCCTTTGTTACAGAAACAAAATTGTGGTGTTGGTCTTGGTACTTGGTTAATTTCATCTATGTTTGAGTGTGTTTGCAGAATAAATTCCCAAGAGTGCACAATGGGACAGATGCTGTGCTCACTTTTATTATTTGCATTTGTGAAATACATTTATTTGGTGTATGTTTGCATGTGTGTGTTGGATGCAGGCGGAGGTCAGCAGACAACCTGAAGAGTTCATTTTCTGCTTCTGTCGTGTGGTGCAGAGCCTGAACTCAGGGCAGCAGGCTGACTGGCAAATGCCTTTATCTGCTCAGCCATCTTGCTGACTCTGGCATTTGCAATTTGACAGATTTTTGCACACGGCTCTCACAGAGCATTTAAAAAACATTTTTGCCAACAGTGTGAGTGAATGTCTTTATCCATTTGGAGGCCTTTAATATTCATATACCTGGTGGATAACAGCCATTTATGTTTTTATTCACAAGGGTGGGAGATTATTCACACATTTAAGGGCTATTAATATTTCATTTTTTGTCAAATGTCCTTTATACCTTCTTATTTACCTGTTATTATTTATTTTTTGGGACAGTCTTGTTATGTAGCTGGCTGTCCCGGAAGTCACAGTTCTCCTGTCCCTACACCCACAGTATTACACATATGTGTTATCATGCCTGGCTTCTCTGCCCTTTACAATGATAAAAATAAACACAAAACACAGCACACGAGAAGGCTAGAGTTTCTCTTTTAGGTCATTTTATAATGAAATTTTAAAGCAAACCCAGCCAGTGCAAGTGAAATCAGCAAGCAAGCTATCAGACACAGAGACCCTGTAGCAGTTCTGCCGTATTAGAGCAGAGCTGAGGAGGGCGAAGGAGAGCCATAGCAGGTGTGCGATTCAGTGCAAGGGCTGGTCCGGACGCCACCAGCCTGCGAACACAGGGATGTGGCTTGCACATGTGTGAAGCAGACCTGTGTGGCTGGAAAATGCCCACAGTGTGCAGGAAGTGCCAATCTGCAGTCAGGGGAGAGGAGCGTGCTTTCTCTCGCTCATGCTTGCTAGAGGGGAGGGTTTCCTTCTAGGGGCTCATCAGAGCTCCCCGCTGGCTTCCACCCTGGCTTTCAGAGCAGTGAAATGAACTGGAAACTTGCTCAGAGAAGAGACACAGGACCTGATCATGTGCTGGTGATGGAAAGGATGGGGGTGTCTCACAGGTTGTAGAGAGGATTCCAGCACTCTCGAGGCAAATTCTCACACAAGGGAAGACCTGCCTGTCCTGTGGGAGAATAGGTTCTACCTGTATTAAAGGGGAAATCGATGATCCACAACCAGAAGAGCAGAGAAGCAAGCCCCAGATTACTGTAAGGAGACTTAAGGGAGGAGAGGCATCCAAAGACGACAAACGCTTCCCACCGACAAAGAGTGTTTTGATGACAGCAAAGCTCAAGTATACACAGGTCCTGTCTCATGCCCCAGCAAGGGCTGGCACCATCAGCGGATGCATGCATAGATGGGCAGCCAGGCCCTTGAACATCTGAGTGTTCCCTGCTTCTCACATCCTCATTATAGAGAGCTCAGTCTTCAGCAGGTCTTCTGGGGATGAAATGGATGAGAAGCAACACGTTTCAGCTCAGCGCTTACCTGGATGTCATGGTGAAGCTTGTCTGAATGGCTGTTCATCTGTGCAATCTTGAGGCACGGCTAAGTGAGGACTCGGGGAGCTTTTGGTGAGGGGAGGTGTGTGAACATTCTGGGCCTATGTATAACCTAAACTCTGGAGGACTGGGTTTGAGTTTGGTCCCACCATTCTTGTGCTGTTTCAGTTCTCTCAGTTTCAAAGAAATCATTATCTCAAATTGTCCCATATCTGCCTCACCAGCCCCTGGCACTCCCCTGTCTGCGAGACTATTGTAGAATTTAATGTTGGCACACAGTTCGGCCCTTTTCACCAGGCTTGGCTCTGTGAGCGCCAAGGTCTTACCTCACCATGGCCCACAGCTCTGAGGCTTCTGAGGTAGTGCCTGGTTTTCAGCAGGTGCACACAGAAAGTGTCTTGTCTCTGTCACCTCTGATCCCCAGCTCTGGGCCCTCGGAGGCTCCCTGAGTTGGCAGAACCTCTCTTTACACATGTTAAGAGAGGTGATAAATCAATAAAGGTGTTCAGCAAGATAAAAAGAAGACCAGCGCATCTGTTCTGTCCAGATGGTTGAAATCAATGTGTTTCCTGAGGAAGTCACCTCCAGAGTAGTGTGCCACTTTAACTGTTAGATGGTTTAGTGATAAAAGCAGGCTGCGCAGGGGTCTCTGTCAGCTGTGGAGAGCCCTGCTTCCAGTCATGGCTGTAAGAAGCTGGAGACCCTAGAGACCAGCAATGATGCGAGTTTAAGTAGACAAAATTGGATCTTCCTCGTCTGCTACATGCGGCCCCAGCCTTAGGACTTCCCCTTCTTTGAGAATATAGAGTTTTAAACCTCTGGTGTCTTTTGGCCATTTCTGTGGTGGAGCCTAGGCACAGAGAAGCTTCAGGGAATGGGCTGGTCCTGCAGCCGCACAGGCCTGGCTGATCTACTTGTTAAAGGTCACAGCATTAGGAAGATTGAGAACCCCTGCTCTAAAAAATCATTTGGAACCAAAAAAGAATCCAGGAAGTCATGCTGTTCAACGTGGGACTCCAGGAGCTCACTCACTGTGGGAGCAAGCTGAAGGTGGCGGGGGGGGGGGGGGGGCTGAGGTGATGCCACTTGCAAAAGCAGGGGACAAGGGACATCAAGCATGAGCTCTTCCCTCTCCCCATTTCGCCCAGAGGCACTTGGTGCCACCCCAGTCAGCCAACTGGGGGTAAGTTCGTGAAACAGCGGTCGCTGTTGAAAGTGCTCCTTGGGAGTCTTTAGTATGTAGAATGTCACTATTGAGACCCAAGATGGCAGGATGTAACTGAGGAATCACACACACACCGCGGGAATCCCATTTTGCCTCTTCCTGAATGTTTTAGTAATATAATGCCTTTTGAACATCCAATGCCTTTACATAGTTTGAGTTCCAAACCACAGCTAGTCCTGGGTGGGGGATGTGCTGGGAGCTGACCTTGCACGTGCTAGATAAGCATTCAGCCACTGAACTTCGCTTTACACGCCATTTAGTTCATGTTTGAGACGAGCCTCACTAAGTTACCAGGCTGTCGCTGAACTCACGCTGTAGCCAAGACTTGCTTTGAACTTCAGATTTTCCGCCCAAGTCCTCAAGTGGCTAGACGAACAGCCCTGAGCCATTAGTCTAGGCTCTGATGAAACATCTTTTTTTTTTTTTTGCCTCAGTTTCCTAGACCTCTCTGCTGAGAAGGCATCTGTAAAAAAAGGCCACTGTGCTTGCACCTTAGAGATACCTCAGGGATTAAAACGTGTAAACAAGCAGACGTCTATAGGGGTGACATCAGGAATTATACAAGCAAACGTCGTTGTTGATTCTTATGTTCTCTTGTGTTATGGCAAGAACTTAGTTCTTCTATAAGTTTTCAAGTTAGATTGCCACTTGGGTATATTTTCTTTTTCTTCTTTAAAAGTAGGTTACCTTGTAGCTCCCATTACTGGGCGTCTCAGCTAGGGTCACCCCATAGATTCTTGGGCGTTTCCACAGCACCAGGTTTCATTGCTCCTGAAATGACTCCAGATTCCAGGACTCTCCCTGTATCTCCCTCCATCCGCCCACCTGGTGATTCCCCTGCTCCCCTTCACCTGCTCCCAGGCCTCCTGTGACGTCATCTATTCTGTCTCCCCTTCCTCCTGTGGTATCTATTCTATCTCGCCTTCCCACAAAGTTTCTTCTTGTTCCTTGCCGTCTCTGGGTGTGTGGATTGCAGGTGATTATCCTTTACTTTACAGCTAACATCCACTTACAAGGGAGTACACAGAGCCAGCTCACCTGCCACAGGAGCTCACAGAGACTGAACCAACAATCAGGGAGCCTGCCCAGGTCGTCTGCACGTCTGCCGTCATATAGGTTGGTCTTCTCGTGGAACTCCTAACGGTGGGAGCAGTTGCTCTCTGACTCTTTTGCCTCTGCTTGGGACCCATTCATACTGGGTCGAGGAGTCCAGCGTAAGGAGGCGCCTAGTCTTGTTGCCGCTTGAGATGCCGTGTTTGGTTGCTATCCTTGGGAGGCCTGCCCTTTTCTGAAGGAAAGAGAGGAGGGGACCTGAAGGAGAAAGGAGGTGGAGGAGGGGCTTGGAAGAGAGGAGGGAGAAAAACTGCAGTTGGGCTGTGATGAATGAGAGAAGAACAAAGTAGAAAACTTTAAAAATGTATTTATTTATTTTTAAAAATATTTTCATCCATTCACTGGCAGTTTTATTCAAGAAAGCAATATGCCTTCATCACCTCCACTGCTCCCTCTCACTGCCCTCTGGCACTCCCAACTTGCTGCCCTCTCTCCTGTTTTATTTTTGTAGCCCTGTGCAGGTGACCACAGCTGCTGCAGGCTCACAAATGCAATGGCTCATCAGGCCCAGAGTGCAGCATTTCCCAGGACCCTTCCTCCCATCCTCTGGCTCTTGACTTCACCTCTCTCCCATGATACAGTAAAGTAAAGGAAATGGGTACGTTTCTCTCCGCCTCCTTCCCACTCTCCCTCTCTTCCTCCCTCCAACTTTCCCCCTTTTCCCCTCCAACTCTCCCCCCTTCCTCCCTCCAACTTTCTCCCTTCCTCCCTCCAACTCTCCCCCTCCTCCCACCTCCTCCTCTCCCTCTCTTCCTACCTCCCACTCTCCCCCCTTAATCCTTCCTACTCTCCCCCTCTCCCTCCCCTTACCCTCTCTCTTCCACTCTTCCTCTCCTTCCTCCTGCTCTCCCTCTCTTCTGCCCACTCTCCCTCCCTGTCTCCCTCTCCCCTCTCTCTCCTTCCTACCTCCCTTTCTCCATCCCACTCTCCCTGTCTTCCTCTTTCCTCTCTCTCCTTCCCACCCTCCCTTTCTCCTTCCCTCTCTCCCTTCCTCCCACTCTCCCCCTCTAACTCCCTCCCAGTCTCCCTCTCTCCCTCCCACTCTGCCTCTCTTCCTCCCAGTCTCCTTCCCTCTCTTCTTACTCTCCCTCTCTCCCTCTCCCTCCCACTCTCTCCATGCATTCCTTTCAGTTTTTTTGAGAATGAAAGGAAAGGTCTCATTATGTGTTTCTGGCTGCCCTGGAACTCATTACATAACCAGGCTAGTGCTGAACTTGCAAAGATATACCTGCCTCTCCCTCCCAAGTGATGGGTTTAAAGTTGTGTACCATGACACGGGTAACATTCCCATTTCTGCTCAGAGAGACCTGACTTACATGTTTCATTACAGTGGCATGCTATTCTACTGCATGGAAGAAGATCGACACACATGTATATACTATGTCATCCCTGCAGCCATGCATCATACACTTAGCTCGGACCACTAGAGTTGCCCACATAGGGGCCTTTACACAAAGCTGCAAAGACTGTCCCTGTTGCTCATGGTGGTAAGAGCTTTCTGTTTGGTAGGGGGCTGTAGTCCCAGAAGGCTGGCTGCAGGGCTGGAGATAGGGCTCAGCCGGTGAGACGGTAAGACGCTTGTGCTCTTACTGAAGCTGGGTTTGGTTCCCAGCTCCCACATGGCAGCTACCAACTACTGGTAACTCCAGTTCCAGGAGATACAGTTCCTACTTGGACACACAAGCACACACATGAACAAAATCTTCTTTGGAGGAAAATCTGACCACAGCCCTTGGAGAGCCATTATGGTAACAGGGACTGACACCGTCCCTGGGGACAGCGTCCTTCCCAGGAAGCATCTGCAAATGACAGAGAAGGAGCTGGTGTCTCCATGAAGGAGAGGTGGCCCAGGAGAGTCTCTAGCCCCTGCAGACCCCTGGGGCTCCTGGGTGGCCCTGGATCACACACAGGGCAAGCTGCTCCTGCTTGTGGGCTCTGCGGGGTTGTGACTGGCTGAAGTCTGTGGGGTGGTGGACACCTCTTAGGATAAGGTCCTGTCCTTGTGAAGCATAGCGTGCACTCTGGAATTGTCTCATCCTCACAGCTTGGCAAGGCCTTTCCATCTGACAGCTGTGTCAGTCACTGACATTTTTCTAGTTGTCTAATGAGGTCAAGTTCAGTGGAGTCATGGCAGAGGAGGCATGTGAGGCAGAACTGTTGGTTCTTTGGCTGAAGAGTGAGTCCAGTACGTGAGAACAATATGAGTCAGTCAGCACAGAGGGAAACTGAGGCCATTTCAAAGCAGAAGATGCGTTGGCAGGAATGGAGCTCTGCCTTTGTCCTTGACATACAGGCAGGGAGGGATCAGGATTTTTGACATCATACAGACCTATATCTAAAATGCTGGGATGAGCATGGAGTGACAACCTCTGCAGGTTTGAGCTTCTCATCTGTCCAGTAGGGACAATAGGGACAGCAGCATGTACCTGGCAGGGTCTCTGGTTGTTAAGGCGGGGTGTGAGTCCCTGCAGAGCAAGCCATGCAGGACCTGCTTGCTTTCCTCCCCCTTGCATACAAAGATGAAACGAAGATAAATTCAAGTCTCTTCTCAGTGTGCGAAGTAAAGACACCACACTCAGAAGCTTCATAACTGTGCAGCTGGGATGTCAGCAAGGAAACCCCCAAAGCCCCTCAAGTCTGTCAGCTGGGTGTGTACAAATGTATGCAAAAAGAGGCTGAGTGGAGAATGGTTTGGCTTCCTCATTCTAAGCACAGATTGCTCTAGGTACCCATTCCTAAGTCTCCCTTTTTCTAATGATTTACTTTAAGGCTGACAATAACAGCAAGCCAATGCTTAATTGTCTTTCTATAAAATACTGAAAGTATTACACTAGCAGGCCTCATTAGCTAAAACAGAAACTGCTTAGAAATCCATAAGGTGATGCTTGTTAATGAACGATGCAAATGATTCTCCTAACGGCTCAAAGATTAATAATAGACAGCTCGAACAAACAAGTTTCCAGTCCCCAGGGGGCATGGAGATACTGGATCATAATTAGATGAAGGGGCAGAGCAGCGTTCGTGTTTGTGTGGGTCTGCACTCTCCCTTATCCCTAGGTCTGCAGGAGGCGGGAAAACTCCTGACTCTCGGCCTGGGGAAGGACCCTTCCCACCCGATGGAAGTAATCTCTGGGTGGTGCAATGTTCCAGGTTCTGCCCCCCCACAGGTGCCCTGGGGGCAGAGTGGTGCTGTCAATAGGTCCCCCGAGACCCGAGCTTAGTCCTTATTTTTATCCATGGCGTAGATCTGAAATAGAGCAGAGAGTAATGGTTGGGTGTGACAAGTGAGTATTTCAGTCACTGCTGTGATAAAATCAACACAATTCTTGGAATGGTACATTTTTGGAAAATTAAGTATAGAGTGACCGTTGGACAGAGAATTCATTTTGGATATGCATTTCCCGTGCCCTCCGAGACAAGCCTGTGCCAGAGACATGAGCAGATACCCATGCGCTCATGTTTACAACACTAGCCATCAGGTAAAAACGACACAAATGTGCAAAAAAGAAAAAGGGAATATCACTGAGCCTGCAAGAAGAAAATTCTGATACCCAAACACTGTCGGTGAAGCTGGGAGGCGTCCTGGAAGTGTGTGCTATGTCACGTAGGAGGGGCTTTCTCTTCTAAGGAAACTGAAGTAGAAGGTAAAAGGCCTCACGTCTCAGAGAAGAGAACTCACATGCGTTCATGCAGATGCTTGTACACACAGGAAGAAAACACAAGGGTGACAACATTCTCTTTTTCTGAGAAGCTGGGATGTGGAGGGGGAGTGAAATTCCTTTGTGCGGCCATTTGCATTCACACATGCGCAAACCTCTGTAGGTGTGTGTACATAGGTCTTAAGTGTCTCTCCTCAGGGCTGTCCACCTTCTGTTTATGTTTTCGAGGCAGGTCTCCCTGGACTGGAATTCACCACACAGGCCGGGTGGCCCCATGTCCCTGCCTCCCCAGAGCCACAGTCACAGCCACGTACCCCCACACTCCAATTTTGGAAACTCTTTCTCCTGCTCTCGAAATGATCTCGAAGAAACTGTACACATCACCCGATCACTTCTTTGACTGCACGTATTGCTTAAGTTCTTCCTCCAGGCAACCGCGGAAGGTTGGGTGGCAGCATGGATATCGCCCATTTTAAAGCTGAGAAAACAGAGGCTCAGCAAGATGAAGTCCGACTGCCCTGCTCCTAGGGCTCCTCGGTGGCAGCATGGCAACTCAATTGTGCATTCCCTGCAGTGTGTGCATGCTCAAATGCACCACCGCAGACGCTTTCAGAGTGCCTATTACGTACTCACACTTTTCCCGCAAGGCTTCCCCGGATTCTCACTGTGATCTGAGAAAGTGGCTAACATCACCATCCTGGTTTCACAGAAGGTGGCATGGATCGGAGGCAGTGGGTCGGAGTCCTTCATTGAAGAAATGGCAGAGCCAGGGTTTCAAATCAGGTAGGTCCCCTGAGGCCCGCTGTGTATTCTTGTGCTGTGTGCTGTGTGCCAGGCCTAGCTGTGGACAAGCCAGAGTGCTTGGCTTGGGGCATGCTTTGTCTCCCTGTCACTGCCACAGTCTCTCTGCCAGGGCAAGACGAACACTAAGAAGTGTCCCAGCTATGGCTGGAAAACTTGGAGCCCCCTTGGGGGCTGGCCATGCTGTTGCCATCACAGTGGCTCGTGCTCATCTCTGGGCTGCTTTGTGGAGAGGTGGGCTTGGAGGGACCCCAGCCCCAGAAGCAGTTTCGATTGTGAGCTCAGAAATTGGATTCAGTGACTCACTGGGGTCTTCAGGGTTGATCCACAGCCCCCAGGCTCCTCTCTCGGAGACATGACTGTGTTCATAGACATTGTGTTCATAGTTTTGGCACGGCAGCTCAATTGTGAGTTAGTATAAAGGTGTTCAGAGGAAGACAGTGATACATGATTGAGGAGTCAGGGACACACTCAGTATAGAGAGGTTTGAGCACAAAATCCAAGCAGCTCCTCATCCTTAGAGGAGAGGGTGGAGGGAAGGGAAGGTGGGCTCATTGTCATTGTGTTCTTGTGTGGATTAAAGACACACCTGATGCTCGTGGAATGTGGGGATAAGTCAGCTCCGGAGGCAGAGTCTTTCCCCCTGGTGTGTGTGGGGATGCGTCAACGTGGGGCTGCCGGTGCGTGTGGTGGTTTTTCTGTTATTTTATTTTCACCCTTGCACTCTTCCAGTTGAGGAGTCTCCCTGGGTCATAGCTCTTAGGTCATTCTGGGTAGAGCCAAAGGCAGTTCAAGTTCACTGAACATATTGAGCACACAATATAAAGCCTGTGGGCTCCGACACCCCGCCCGGCGATCGTCACTGCAAACACTTCCAGTTACCGCAGTTCAGAAACCCTCCCCACATCACCTAAGCTGAAAGCTCCCCAACCCGTGTTCCCTAAACACCTTCTGCTGTAACTCACAGTGAGGAGTATTTTCCGGAATGACCCAGAAGACACAGAGGTCCACCCACACTTCCAAACCACATGTGGCGGGGCTCCCAGCCTAGAGGTAGAGCACTCCCGAAAGGTCACACCCACCTATGGTGGGCGAAGGAGACAGACAGCGCTGTGAGGACGCTCAGCCTCACAGTAATTCTACCCTACGGCAGAACGGACCAGATGACGAGGGACTTTTCTAGGGATGGCAGAGGGTTGGCACCCGATGGGGGCTTTTGGAAGGAACGGTGGCCCTTCGGGTGAGTGGTGCTGGAGTGTGGTGTTGAGGCTGGGAGAGCCAGAAGGAAATGGCCTCACGGTTCCAAACATGACCCTGAAGTCACACCTGCTGGAAGGGCAGCCAACGGGACGCTGCTCGGAGGGGTTACCACTAGCAGAGGAGAGATGGAATGGGTGCTGACGGTGTGGCCAACCAACTGGACACTCAGCGGCACGTGGGCATCAGACACTGCTCACCTACACGCTGGCAGACCCACAGTGCACAGACTGGGAGCACCAGCTCACCACAGCCCACAGAATGGGAGCACCAGCTCACCATAGCTCACAGACAGGGAGCACTGGATAAAGGTGCAATTTGCTCCTGGGGTTGTGTCCTCATCAGAACACATGACTGATGAACGACAATCAGGCTGGAGGATCAGACTGAGCCAAAACAACCTGCTGGTCATTCCCCTCATCTCTGCACGCAGAATGAAGTAAAACATCCTACAATACTTACTTTTGCTTTTTGCATTGATCTAGTTCATCCCCACCCCACCTCACCTCACCCCATCCCACCCCATCCCATCTCCATCCCACCCCATTCTACTCCATCCTACCCCATCCCATCTCTATCCCACCACATCCCATCCCCACCCCATCCTACTCCATCCCATCCCATCCCATCTCATCCTACTCCATCCCATCCCATTCCATCCCATCCTACTCCATCCCATCCCATTCCATCCCATCCCATCCCATCCCACCCCATCCCATCCTACTCCATCCCACCCCATCCTACTCCATCCCATCCTACTCTATCCCATCCTACTCCATCCCATCCTACTCCATCCCAACCCACCCCATCTCATCCCATCCCATCCCACCCCACCCCACCCCACCCCACCCCATCCCATCCTACTCCATCCCACCCCACCCCATCCCATCCCATCCTACTCCACCACACCCCATCTCACCCCATCCCATCCCATCCCATCCCATCCTACTCCATCTCACCCCACCCCACTCCATCCTACTCCATCCTTTCAAGAGATGCTAGTCTAGAGGCTGGAGAAGTGGCTCAGCAGTTAAGTGCACTTACTGCGCTTCCAAAGGACTTGGCACCCACATAGCATCTTAACAACTGTCTGTAACTCTAGACCTAGGACTCTAGCCATCTTCTGGCTTCCATGGGCACCGAATGCATGTAGTCCAGGCAAACACACACACACACACACACACACACACACACGCACGCACGCACGCACGCACGCACGCACTCTCTCTCTCTCTCTCTCTCTCTCTCTCTCTCTTGAATGTTTACTGTTTACTGCTTATGCAAAGGACCTGGTTCTGGTCCCAGCAGCCATATGACAGCCTCTAACCTTCTGTAACTCCAGTTCCAGGGACCCAACACCCTCTACTGGCCTCTGTGAGCACATAAATTCACACGGGCACACATATACATTATTTTTTTAATCTAAAATTGAAACAGGACTGATCTGTCCTGTCTCGTGAGTATACTGCTGGCCCTGACTGTGCTCCACACCACGGCTGTGGAGTCCTCAGAACCTGCTGATCAGGTACAGTAGTGCTTTCTTGGCTTGTGATGGATTTCAGCGTGGTGCTGCTCTCTGCCTACGTTCTGACTTCTTAGAAGAGTCCTGGCTGCTGGAAATGGCCCACATCTGTGTGCCATTATCAAGCCTTTGGCATTAGAGGATCTGAGTTCAAATTTCAGTTCCATCAGAGATGACATTAGCTTCAGGCTTCTTGTTGGCATTATGGGACAATTTCCAGACACAGATTTAAATTGTCACAGAGGAGGAGTCAGGAGGACACACGCACAGGTCCTGTCTGGTCTCCAAGGTCTTGCAGCACTTACTCCCTGAGGCTCCTAGTCAGTTGTTGATAACTCCTGGGCTGTCTGGTCTTCAAGGGGGAAGGCAGACACTTCAGCTTTTCTAGGCAGTGCGCCAAATGCCAACTCTGCATGCTGTGGACAGACACTTGGAGGAAGGAGAGCCAGCTAGACGAACCTTCTCCTTGTTGTATACCAGAGGGGAAGTTGGAAGTGTAAGCCAAACAAACCCTTTCCTCCCCAAGCGGGTTTCAGCCTTGGTGTTTCCTCACAGTTTACTTGAAGTGCGTACACTCATGCCTGCGTGTGCACACACGGCTGTGTGTGGAGGCCAGGCAGCAGCCTCGGGCCCTGGCCCTCGATCCTGGCTCATTTCAGATGGAGTCTCTTGATGTCTACAGGCAAGCTGGCTGTCAGTCTTCCTGGCCTCCTGTCTCCAGCTCTGTTCTCGTCATAGGAGTGCTGGGGTAACAGATGTGGCTACTTCATCTCCTTTATGTGGACTCTGGGGGTTTGAAATCAGGTCCTCACTCACTGAGCCATCTTCCCAGCCACCACTTCCAGCATTTTCCCAGTGTATGTAAAGCTCTGTGCACAGCTGTCACCAAATGGTTAGTTCCTGTTGGGCGTGGAGGTGGTTGTCACTCCCTCTGGAAACAAGACAAGCCCTTGCCTTGGAAGCCGCTGAGGCCAAGCACCACTGTGGAGAACAGCTTTTCTTTTTTAAAAGAGGCTTGACAACGGATCTTCGATGCTCACTCCCTCACTAAATAGACCAATTAGTGCTAGACAGTGTATTTGCCCCTCTGCTAGGGCCATCGCCAGCAGGGTGGGAAGGAAGGAGGGTGTTTTCCAAGTACACAGAGAAATAAGCTGCCCTTCCTCTTTGGCTGAGTGTTTGGGGAGCAGAGTTTTCCCTGTGGCCATCAAGCCCATCCTAGGGCTGTGGCCCTCCCTCTGCCAGTACACAGATGTGTGTTTTACTCTCTGGCATGACAACCTACCAGGGAAATACAGACAGAAAGCCCCAGAGAGCTCCATAAAACGACACAAACATGCCTATGTCTAAAAGATACAAATGATCACCAAGGCCTGAAGATCTCCCTGTTGCCTCCTCCTTTGTGGAACTGGGTTTGGTTCCTGGAGCAGCAATCAGATGCCAAAGTGCACCACCATAAGAGGCAGCCACGTTTGTGAGAGCTGGGAGAAAAGCCTCGTGATGTAACTTGTGTTGACAAATTAACCTAATGAGAATACGTTCCCACTAAGAATTCATTAAGCAAAAATGTGCAAAGATGGTATTTGCTGCCTGTTAACCCTTAATTGGCTCAACACCAAACACACTTAATTGTGACGTGTGTCACCAAAATCCCTAATGTAGTTAATCACTGTTAGGTTTACAAAATTATACATCTTAAATGATGATCTATAATTAAAAATTATGTGGGATTATCTTTAGCCCTTGCTTTCAAGTGAGCAGCTTTGGCACACTTGAGAAAATGGTGGCAAAGTCAGGGTGAAGAGAGGAGGATTTTGTGTGTCTGTGTGTCACCAAACTCAGGAAAAGGGAGGGAAGTCTTTCCTCAGGAGCTGCCAGACATTTATCTTTCAAAGTGTACAGGAGAAAGGGCTGAACCACTGGAGCGAGGCCCTGCCGGTTGACTACTGTGTGGTTTGGGGTAGGCCTCTAAGACCAGGGTCTCGATTAGGAGGGTGAGAAGAGCTGAACTGGGTTGGGTTTAGGGAAGTTTTGTATTTACAAATAAGCATTTCTCTGTGCTTGCCAGCTCACTCCAAACGGGTGTGACAGGAATGGGTGACCAGTCTCTCAATGTAGCCACATGGCCATTCACCATAGACTCCTAAACGTCCTGGGGAACCTCACTAGAATACTAGTAACAACAAGAAAGGTGGGGGCAATTAGGCATTTCTTCTGGCTCTTTGCACACCTGCCTTTGGAAGGCTCATGGGCATAGATCTAATTGCCTCCTTCTTCCGTGGTGGTCCCATAGGTAGCGAGAAGACTTTCAGCCTAACTCACAAACCCCAGAAATAAGAAGAAAACAATGCCTTCTGTAAGTTAAAAATAAAACCCAAACATTCTGAAGGTGTGCTAATCTGTCTTCCTCTATGCTCTGCACCATCCATTTCAGCGTTCCATCCAAATTATAGTGGCATTTGGGCTCCCTGGCGGCCCATCATCAGGCACACAGTTTTAATGATCTATATTCTGAGGTGCTTGGGCAGTGGTCTCCCCCAGGGACCTGGAAGTCTCCGAGGCATGTGTTCAAAAAACACAGCTGGTGGCAGCACCTGAGAGCCTGGTGGGATTGAGAGGGGAGCAGCAGGGAAGGGGAGCAGATAAGCGGCTGACTGAATGGACAGACACAGACAAGGCAGTCTGTGGCATGAGCCACTGCCGGGAAGAAGCATGGAGAGAGGCAGGGGCTGGAGGTGACGTGATACTCAGCTCCGTACTGGCCTCTCATTGTGGTCTCAGTCAGGAAAGTTACAGGCTTGGGCTTCCCTCAGCCACTGCAAGTGCCCTGCTGGGCCCTGCAGAACCTTCCATTCACTCCCCCATCTCCACTGTGGCTGGTCCCATCCCCCATTAGAGATACAGATGCACTTACATTCTTATGTGTGATGCTACATAAGACACCATGAGGGAACACAAAACATCCTTTGGCTGAATGAGCTTCCAGGCTGCTGAGAGGGACATGGAGGCCTGAGAGCCATGCACAGTACGCCGGTGTACCAGGAACCCCGGAGAAAGCTCGTGTGGAAAAGCCAGAAGGAAATCTTTCCTAAGTACAGTGCAACCTCCTTTTGCATAACCAAGGATGATAAAGGCTGAACACGGAGCTTCTGTTATTGAAGCGAGAGATGGAGGCATGCAGCGATCATACAAAGACCAGTTATTCTATAAATACATGCTTTGTTAGCAGATGGAAGCACCGAAAGACCGAGCTGAGATCCGTTGGTCCTTCCCGACAAGGACAGTCCTTGTCACCACGGGACATATGCACACTGCAAGGTGTGGTCCCTATAGATGGGCACACAGCTCCGTCCAACGTGTGAACATGTTCTCCATGTACTCACAAGGGTCTTTCTTCCAAGAAGGACTATTTTCCCTGACAGCTCAGACAGTGCGTAAGGTACTCTGGGTTGAGTAGGAAGCAGCCACCAGGGAAGGCTGCAGTGAGGAGGTGGGCCCTCCCAGGTTAGGAAATGTGGACCAAGGCTTCACAGGGAGGGGCTGCAGGACAGAGGGCCTCCGGAGTGAGGAAGGTGCAGTAGGCCACACCTCTGAGTGGTACAGGGGGTTGGTATCTGCTTTCAAGATTTTGTGGGGCAGCTTGAAGGGTGTAGTGGGGAACGATGCTGCTTTGTTGGGGGTAAGTAGGCAAGAACAATTCGAACAGGTGCTCCGAGGTAGTGGGCTCCTGGGTTTAGTCCTGCCTCTCAGGTGCTGGGAGGGGCTCTTAGGCACCTATTCTTCCTCCTCTTGGTCTAGCAATCCAGGGTGTGAGCATTACAGCTTCATGAGGCTGGAAGTGGGTGGTGGGTGGGATCACTGGGGCGCCTACAGCCACCTTAGCAGCTTCCAGGAAGCGCCTCTCACCTGCCTCTGGGTGATGCTGGGAGGCTCTCCTCTGTGGTCTCAGAGACGAATACCACGGATACCACGGATGTTACTTGATCATACCTTTGCTGTAAGCTTGTCAGAGGAGGCTTTTGACTGACCCCCAATCTGTTCTGAGGTCACACTTCCAGGTGGGCGTGGGAAGCCATTCCAAAAGTATGGGCTCTAGAAGGATGAAGGGGGGTGGGGTCTTGAAGCCAGGGACAGCAGGCAGATAGCTTCAGGGAATATGCTGCCTGTATTGAGCAGAGCCTCTCACTCCCGAGGTTAATCTTGTGAAGACCACATTCACAGAACATCCAGAGGTAGCTCCTTCTTTTCCTCAGTTTTCCTTTGTGTCTCAGATCTGTCTCCCAGCCTCTCGGAAGAGCTCCCAGAGTGGGTCCGAGAGTTGTCTTCCTCTTGGATGAAGACCTAGTCTGCAGGCATGAAGAACAGGCAGGAAAACTAATGTCTGCCACTAGGTCTGCCAGCAGTCACTCAAGCTCTGCAGCTGTAGAGGATCAGCCCTCCGGTGATGGCAGGAGGGACTGGAGTAGGGAAGAGAAGCAGACCCAGCTATACTTCATTGGGTCTGAATGCTGCGGAGAAACTCTTTATTACAGGCAACAACTCGAAAATGCAGAAGCCAAGCCCCAACTAAGTGAAGGGGCTGAGGGCTGCATGCCAGGGGCAGTGCTCAGCTGCGGGGTGAGAGAGTGAGTACTCAGCTCAGGAGTATGAGAGTGCTCAGCTGAGGGGTGAGTGCTCAGCTGAGGGGTGAGTGACAAAGAGCAGTACCTTGGGCAGGTGGAAAAGGACGGAAGAAACAGAAGAGAGAGGAGCAAATCTGGGAGGTTCACTGACTATATTGCAAAGACCTGGCAGAGCTCCCTGCTCTGTCTCCCCCGTTTCTTCCAGAGCCTGATTAACGAAGGTGACTTTTGTCAGGTGAATGAGTAATTATAAGAGCAGAACACCTAACCTTTGAGGCCCTTGGGAATTTCAGGTCAAAAATAATGATCTGGTCCTCAGAGACAGTTAATGCCATGGTAACAGGAGAAAAGCCTCCAGGAAGGGCATCTGCACAGTGCCTGGCACAGCCGCTAGCAGTACCCAAGGCGAGCTGTGTGAGCCCCACCCAGGCACCCCACCTCTCTGAACCAGTGTTTTTATGTGGAAGGTGTGGGTAATGCCAGTCTAGGTCTCCGGGATGTGGAAGGAACAGCATGGGTACAGTGGAAGCCTGTGTGAGCACACACTTGGTGAGGGCTGTTATGCTCAGAACATCCTCAGATTTCCTTCAGAAGTCCTTCTCTAGGCTTGGGGAGCTGGCTCAGTGGGTAAAAGCACTTCTTACTCTTGTAAAGGGCCGCGGTTTGAGTGTGAGCACCCATATGGTGGCTCACGATCATCTGTACCTCCTGACCTCAGTGGGCACCAGGCATGAATGTGGTACACATGTACCTATGTAAGCAAGACACCCATACACATAAGATCAGGAAACAACCTTTTTTTTTTTTTTTTTTCCTCCTGAGACAGGGTTTCTCTGTGTAGCCTTGGCTGTTCTGGACTCCCTTTGTAGACCAGGCTGGCCTTGAACTCACAGAGCTCGGCCTGCCTCTGCCTCCCGGAGTGCTGGGATTTACAGGCATGCCCCACTGTGCCTGGCTAAAAGAACAATCTTTAAAAAGAATTCCTTTTTTGTGACCCTCCCCCGCTCCCCTTTGCTCTGCTCTGTTAACCTTGTAGATGGCAGATGCTGAAATCCCATAGGTCTACCTATACAGGGGTCACCATTTCTTGAAGGATGTCAGGAGTCACCACCTTGGCCCACCTGTGGGCAATTGTGGTGTGTGAAGTGGAAACCTGGAGCTGAGATTCTCTCCGGAACCTAGAAGGAACCTGAGGAGTGTCACTCCAGTGTGAACACACAGGAGACATGAAGAGTGTGTGGGGCAGCCTCCCTGATAGGACGGGAGAATCTGGCAGACTGGATGAGAACAGCCAGCACCCCCTTTCTGCAGCTACGAGGGCTGCCTTCCATACCCACCAGAGCGTCAGTGACAGAAAGCTCCATGTGGGTAGCACAGACTCCAAGACACTGGGGAGGGAATCGAACTGTCAGGCCCCGGGTCTCAAAATGGGGCGGGGGGAGGCGGAAATGGAGCTCCTCTTTCAGCAGGAAAGACAAACTGACTTGTTTGACCTGCTGAGCAGAATGGCCTTCCCACCACCTGCAGCAAGTTCTAGAAAAGACTCATGGGCAAGCGAACACCCGATTCCAGCAGTCGGTGGCATCGTTTTATTAAGTTGACTTTTATGATTTATCTGCATCTACTCAACAGCACTTGTAAAAATTATCTGCCACATTGCTTCATCTCTCTTAGCTCAGAAAGAAACCCTATAAGCTACATTTTTTTTTTCTAATCAATACCCCAGTGCCACTGTCTCTAACCTTACTGATGTCATGAGTAAAATACTGAAGTGTCTTCTGTTGCAAATTGAAACCAGGACATGTGTCAAATCATATTTGCTATGGCAGTTGGCTGCCACTTTTAATGGTACCAGGGAACATAAATACAACATTAAGACAACTTCCCAGGAAGATTCTTAAAATAAAACAAGCCAAAAAGAGAGGAAAAATAGAAAAAAAGCCTAGAGGACACATCACTTCCAACAGATGTGCAAAAGTCAACAACAAATACCAGAATAAAAAGTCAGTGTGGCAGCTCCACCATGCCACAAGTCCTTAATAGCAGAAACTGAAGGTAATGAGCGGACATGCTGGAACAGCATTTCAGAGTCCTGCTTTTAAAAGAGATTGAATAGAGGATTCAAACAGATGGATGAGTAAATAGACAAGTTCAGGACCTAGATAAAAGGAAAAACAGTTTAATTGGCAATGTGGAGAAAAATTTAAAAGCATGTAGAAAAAGTTTCATTAAGAAAATCTGTGTCTGAAAAAGAACTAGACATAAGTGTTGGAAATGAAAGTCAACCAATCAAATGACAACACAGTAGGAATGGTGCTCAGTGGAAAAAGTCAAGGAGAAGAGTGAATTTCAGGGACAGGGGACAAGGGTGAGGTAATGATGCATTCTGACATACATAAAATAAAGAGTATGACCAAAACGTCAGCAATTCTGGGATGCACTCAGCAGCTACAACCTAAGAATTTGCATGGCAGAATAAGGAGCTGAGCTATAGTCTAAAGGAGTACACGTTAGTTCAATGAAATGATGAAAGAAAAACTTCCAAATAGAGAAAGACACAAACATCCAATGCAGGAAGAGCTTGGAACCCGAAGAGGTGACCAGAGAGTAACTCCACAATAAGTGAGAGTTACGATATCAACAATACAAGGCAAAGAAACATTA
>NW_026593080.1:0-25270 GCF_907164565.1 Psammomys obesus | reverse complement strand
TACGATATCAACAATACAAGGCAAAGAAACATTAACATTAAAGCTTGTTATCTGAGGAATGTGTTGATAAGAAATACAAAGGAAAGCACATAAGGGGAGGAGGGTAGGGGAGGAGGAGGGAGGGCTCAAGAGGAGAGGAGAGAGGGGGCTATGATACAAAGTGGATAGATAGATGATAGATAGATAAAAAAAATAAAAGAAGATGGAAAATAAATATTAGAGAAATAAACAAACAAAGAAGAATAACAGCAGATCTGTCATAGATGCTGGAAAAGCACGAAGTAATACATTTAAAGCCCTGAACTAAGCAACACCCAGCCACAATCATTCCCAGAGAGGCTATCTTTAAAAGTGTACACCTAAAGAAGCTAAACAAGAAGAGGTTCCAGGGTAAGATGATCAATCCTTACTTGGAAAGACAAATGGGATGGACATTGGAAATAGGAGAAAACAAGAAACAGGACAGGAGCCTACCACTGAGAGCCTCTGAAAGACTCTACCTAGCAGTGTATCAAAACAAATGCTGAGACTCATAAGCAAATCTTGGGCAGAGTGCAGGGAATCATATGGAAGAAGGGAGAGTTAGTAAGACCTGGAGAGGACAGGAGCTCCACAAGGACCAAATATATCTGGGCCCAGGGGTCTTTTATGAGACTGTTTCTCCACAGAAGAGGACATTGCAGCCAGTCCTGATGAGATCTGATAATCTAGGGTCAGATAGAAGGGGAGGAGGACCTCCCCTATAGGTGGACTTAGAGAGGGGCAGGGAGGAGATGAGGGAGGGAGGGCAGGATTGGGAGGGAATGAGGGAGAGTGCTATGGCTGGGATACAAAGTAAATAACCTGTAATTAATATAAAAAATGAACAGAGAAATGTCATATCAAAATAGGCACAAACTAAGGCAACTAGTTACAGCCATATCAACACTATAGGGGATAGAGGAACACTGTGCACAGTGGAGACAGAGTGAGAGGCTCGTCCGTCCTGTGGAAGGTCAGATGTAGGAAGTGAAGCTGGGAGGGTCCGTCACCCGCAACCCAGGCACAGCTGCTCTTGTACTGATGGAGAGGCAGAGAGAGCAGGACTGCTGTCAAGCCATTGCTCCTCCTATTGCAGTCGGCTCTTCCTTTCAGGCATGTGGGAGACATAAACACAAGTGAGGGCTGCTAAGGTAAAGTAAATAAAGAGGGAAAACAGAAAGATAAAAGAATCAAATAACAATTCAACCACCTACAATGGACAAACCATAGGAAATAGAAAACTTCTATCAAAATTAGCTTTAAATACAATGGAGTTTATTCAACATTTAAAAGATTAAACTACCTGATTGGATTAAAAAAACAAACAACAGATTTGATTATCAGTTGTTTCCCAGAAACACACCTCACTGTCAAAGACATGTATAAATCAAGAGTCAAAGGGACAAAATCAATTTTATCATGGGAACAGTAGCTGAAAATAATCTGGCATAACTATTTTCACAGCTTATAAAATAGACTTCAAATCAAAACAGTCAGAAGAGAGGAGGAAGTAACTAAATAACTCACCAAGAACAACCACCAACTGTACATATTTATAAAGCAAAATTTGAGGCCCCCAGTTTCATAAAACAAAGTCATGCAAGACTATTTGGGTGTTTCATAATGAGTTTGATTTTTTCAAACTAAGAATCAGTGAAGAAACATGGATTAATGTAGACCATAGATAACTGGTTTTAACAAATATCTACAGAATATTCCATCCAACAGATTGTGAATATACATTCCTCTCTGTAATCCATGAAGTTTCTCTAAGACTGGTACAAAACAAGCCTTAAGAAATACAGAATTGGGGTTGGAGGAGTGATTCAGTTGTCAAGAGCATCCTCTTTTAGAGGATGGAAACTCAGTTCTCAGCAATCATGTTGGGCAGCTCACAGTCACCTATAACTTCAATTTTGGAGCATCGGAAGCCACTGGCCTCTGTGGACAGCTACACTAAGGTACACAGACTTTCTGGTGTGTGCACACACATAATTAAAAAAATTTAAAAATAAAAATGTAAAATAATTGAAACTATTACTTTGATGTTATTAGGTCATGGTGGGATAAAACTAGAAATCAACAACAAAAGAAACCAACAAAACTACGAATGAGTTGAAAGCCGAAGGGAATAATTTTATAGGAGGCGTGGGTAACTGAACCAAGCAGTGAAGAAATTAAAAAGAATTAGAATTAAACATGACAACATAACTTCCCTGAATCCCAAGGACAGCTCTGAGAGGGATGTTTGTAGCTGTGAGTGCTTGTATCGTAAAATAAATAAAGAGAATCCAGATATCTAAATAATTAACTCCACAACACACCTCAACCTTTTAGAAGTACAAGCATACACTAAACCCCAATGCAGCAGACACCAACGGATAAATGGCAGAAAGTAGTGAAGAAAAAGCACATAGAATGAATCAGACAAAAAGTTCCCCAACCAACCAAAAGAAAGAAGACCCAAATTAGTAGAATTAGAGATAAAAAGGGAGATATTACAACAGACCCAGTGAATACTGGATAATTATTGGGGAATATTTTTATTATTTTATTTGTTTATCTTTTTACTAATTACAATTTATTCATTTGTATCCCAGCTATAGCCCCCTTTTTCATCCCCTCCCAATCCCATTCTCCTTCCCTCCCTTTTCTTCTCCCATGCCCCTTTCCCAGTCCACTGATAGGGGAGGTCCTCCTCCCCTTCCCTCTGACTCTAGCCTATCAGGTCTCATCAAGACAGGCTGCTTTGTCTTCCTCTGTGGCCTGGTAAGGCTGCTCCCCCTTCAGGGGGAGGTGATCAAAGAGCTAGCCACTGAGTTCATGTCAGAGACAGTCCCTGTTCCCCTTAGTAGGGAACCCACTTGGAGACTGAACTGCCATGGGCTACATCTGTGCAGGGGTTCTAGGTTATCTCCATGAATGGTCCTTGGTTGGAGTATCAGTCTCAGAAAAAACCCCTGGGCCCAGATTTCTTGGTTCTTTTGCTCTCCTTGTGGAGCTCCTGTATCTTCCACGTCTTTCTATCTTGGGGAACATGTTTTTAAACATTTAAAAAGTTTGGAAAAATCTAGGAGAGACACATGAATCTCTAAGCAAAAGACCTACCATAATTAAATTAAGAAGCTATAAACAACTTAGACCCATAACAAACAACAGAATTGAAGCAGTAATTTAATAGGGTCTGTCCTTTTTCCTTCATTTTTTTTTTTTTCTCCACATGACTCCAAGAACATGGCAGAGCTGTCCCTTCCAGTCTCACCCCCAGGAAGGAGCAGGGGCTGCTTTGCAGTCATACCACACCCTTGGTATGACCAATGTCCTTGTCCAATCAGAAGTGATCTGGGGCTGGTGGAAGCTCCTTTGTCACCTGGTCTCACTGCTCTGTCCATTTTCCTTCTAATATTTGTACACTGACATTTGAACGTTTCCACACCACCATCCATAGGAGTGCTTAGAAAGTACTCCTGATCTTACATCGTTTATGAATTGAAATACTCCCACCTTTCTTGTCTTAGAAATGTCCCCTGGTGCCAAATGTCTGCCACCTTGGCTCCTTAATTTCCTTGTGTGTTGTTTATGGTAGAAGAGCTGGAGTGTATGCCTTTGGAATTTGAGCATTAACTGTTGTAAATCGGCCTTTAGTGCCCTGAGGTAACAATTACCATTCTCATTAATAGATTTCCCCAGCCTCCCTCATAAGACAGCCATGGGGCATCTCTGGGGACAGGGCAGGGAAGTGTATCCAGGATCGGGAACAGTAGGAAGCCCAGGGTGGGGGTGGGGAGCTGTGCCCTCTTTCCCTTAAGCCTTCCTGGCAGACTTGAAAGCTGTCCCTGCCCCTGCCCCACAAACCACACCTCTCTCTAGCATGAAGAGGGTGGGAAGGCCAAGCAGAGCTCCAGAGCTCTAAGGGCTGGCCTGACTCTGGGAGGAGAGAAAGGTGGTCTCTCGGGAACATCAGGGCTGAGCCAAGTCTTGTGGCTAAGGGCTCTATTTCTTTAGACACTGTTGAAGATTTCAGGGTCTTAGAGACTTCCAAAGGGTCACCCAGCAAGTTGATGGCTGCGCTGGGTGACAAGACTGAAAGCAGCAGGTGGCCAGACAGTGCATTTGCCCTGCTTTTCCAGAGTCTTTGGGCATGTGGTCGCTCTTAGCCTGGTCTCTAACCCAGGCAGCACTGCTTAATGCTCTCAAGAGGGGCCAGGATGGCAGTTCTGAGTGAGTGGATGCTGGGTACGGTAGATTCTGGGATTCTCCTGCCGCTTCTACTGCTCCTGATTGTAGCTTGGCAGCACACAGTTGGCTCTCACTGCCCTTGGTCACTCTGAAAGGTCACTCTGAGGTGGGCGCCTGTATCTCTCCAGGAATATTAGTTTGTGAAAAGAATCCCATTTTTTTGCATAGAGACCAGGTTCATCTCGAGGCTTAACTTCATTAGCTAAGAGACATGCAGAAAAGGCCTTGGCTATCACAGGATTTCTGTCCTTGTTTGCTGAAGACACCAGAGTTCCCGGTGACCGTGCTTGTGAGGGAGAGTCTTTAGCTCCTGCTGTGTGTGCCCAGCAGGGTGCAGCTTAAAGGCAGTCGCCAAGCAAATAAACAATGAACAGTAAACAAGCCTCTTTGTCCCTGCAAGGGACAGGTGGGCTCCTGCTCTCCTGCATCTGTTTACTTCTTGTCTTCAGTCCCCTAACATGAGGCTCACCAAAGGCTGCCTCATGTCTGGACGGGCCTGGCCCTGGGGAAGCTTGGATCAGAGGGGCGCACGGCGATGGGCAGGCGGCCAGAATCGGCAGGCCCGTGCCTCCGCTCTCTGACGGTCCTTTGTTTCTAGTGTATGGTATCTGATCAGGCAGGTGACACCAGAAATTAGCTTTTGTTTTTATGTGTGTGTGAGATATACACAACTCATTCTTCAAACCATTCTTAGATACGCCTAACAGAAACTATGTCTGTGTGTCTGTGTGTCTGCCTTCAAGGTTCATCCATGTAGCTTACTTCTCAATGTCTTCATTTACAGGGCTGAATAATATTCGAAACGGCCACAGTCTCATCTCCCAGTGGGTTAGGGAGCCAGAGACTGAAGCTGAATGGGGAAGCAGGCTGAAGCTAGCATGGGTGTCTCTGTGTGGCTTAGCAGTGCCCTCACTTCCCCTAAACCAGCACACACACAGACACTTGCACACACACACAGACACACATACATACACATACACACATATACATACAAGACATACACACATACACTCATATGCACAAATACATGCACACAGATACACATACACCTGGACACACATACACATGGGCACACATATACAGACAAGTCAAACACATATGATGTGCCTACACCCATACACACATGTACACACATACACATGCCTATACACACACACATACAGAAACACAGTCATAAACAGTCACACACACATCTATACATTCACACAGACACACGTAATCTATACATGCACACACATGCACACAGACACATCTACACATGTACACATGCACACACACATATATGCACACACACACAATACACACATACACACATATACACACAATACGCATATGCACACATACGAATATATGTACACACACACACACACAAATAGACACACATCCTCACATACACACACATACAGACACAGCACACTCGCGTATATAACTTGGCAGTGTTACGGTCAGAGCAGCAGCTCCCTGGATGGGAAGCCTTGCGTTAATGCCTGGCTCTTTGTTGACAGTCTGTGGACTAGGTTTTTTGTTTGGTTTTTGTTTTTTGAGACAGCGTTTCTTCTTGGCTGTCCTGGACTCACTGTAGACCAGGCTGGCCTTGAACTCACAGAGCTGCGCCTGCCTCTGCCTCCCGAGTGCTGGGATCACAGCCGTGCCCCACTGAGCTCAGTGTGGACTAGCGTTTTATAGAATAGTTTAAAGCCTCGGATCAGATGTTTTGTTTCGTCGGCAGCCTTGGGTGTCACTTCTTCAAGTTTTATCTTTTTGCCTACGCAATCCTGTTCCTAGCACTGGGGCTGTGGGGTCAGGGTCGGTAGCCCATAGGAAATGCACCCACATTTGTCTGGAGGAGGCTTTGATGTGAGTCTCGTTTCTCACTGGGTTCTTGGTGTAGTCTGGTGATCTCGCAAAGCGTTTGTTGCGCTGAGCCTCAGTGTCCCTGTCTGTCATTGCTCTTCATGTGCATTTCTGTGTGGGTGGGCAGAAGACAGCGGTAGGTGTTCTCACTGATTGCCCTGTCCTCACGGAGTGGGCTGGGGGCCAGCCGGGCGGTGGCCCCAGCCCCTGCCTGTCCCAGGCTCCTCAGCGCAGGCCGTTACCACACTGTCCCGCTTTCTGTCTCAGGGTTCTGGTCTTGGAGCTCACGCCCTCGTGCCTTCAAGGCAGACACCTGTTTTACCAGCTGAACTGTCTCTGCAGCCCATAGGGGCATTATTTAGGAAAGGCTTGGCACTGCCCCTAAGGTAAGGAAAGGCTCAGAGGAAGCCCACAGGAAATGGAGGTCGTGGGTTTTGTTCTCAGCTTCCTCTCGGTCTCCGTGTGTCAGGGCATCTCACAGAGCCCGGGAACAAATCGCTCTCCGCTGGCCTGCACCCGCCTGCAGTGCCAGCCAGCCGGCGAACAGAGCCCACACGACAGGGCCCAGAGGGGTGGGCTCTAAGACTCTCTTTTCCCACAGCTTGGCACCCAGCCTAAACCCACTGCTAGCTGAAAGGGTGCCAACCTGCCCAGCACGTTTGAATTTGCAAATTGTCTCCTGTTTACTATCAGAGGATCTGCAAAGCTGACGCTCCTTGTGGGTTGTGGTGCCGCTGTAATGAGTCCTGGCGAGAGGCGTCTTCAGACCTCAGCGTGTGTAACAGGCGCTTCAGCTTATTCGAGGATCTCTCCTTCTTTCTTGTTCACCCTGGACGGGGTTGAGCTTTGGCTGCTTTGGAGTGGGGATGGGAGCCGCTGGGGCTTTGAAAGCGGCCTCAGGGCTGGGACTGGAACCCCTGCTTCTTAGGGCACGCTCCCTCCGCTCAGCCGTGATGACAATCCGCTCGAGTTATGCTGTTAAAAAAAAGCGTGGCGTGAGTCCAGCGGTTGACATGCAGACGCCCACATGTATTTATATTCCAGGCCGAGGCCATGTGTGTGGTGACACAGCGTGCTAGAAAGCCGTGGGGCTGAAAAGAACACATGTCTGTCTCAAGTGCCAGAGGAAATTGTAGCGCTAGTGAGAAGGAGCAGGGTGCAGATTTAGAGAGGGAAAGGAATGCCTCCCATGTCGCAGCGGTGTTTATCCTTGGGCCCTCGCTTCTCCTCACACATAGCCGGAGCAGCCGCAAAACCGACAGGAAAACAGATGCAGCGCTGGGCCGGGCCTGCTTCCAGAGCAGGTCGGCTTTCTGGAACGCTGCCTTGGAAATGAGGTTCTGGCAGACTGAATTTTGACCCTGCTACGGGGCCTACCTGTGGTTTGCTGAGTGCCTGGGAGTCTCGTCCCGGAGAATGATGCTGTGAATGGCACTGAAAGCGGGAAGAGAGGTGCTGGCAAGTGAGGGGTTCCCCTGTACCCTAAAACTGCCTGGATCACACAGGACTCCGAGAGGACCGAGGGGAGGCCCCGTGAGTTAATTGCTTCTCCTGTAATCACCAGGTCCCGAGTTCAATTCCCAGAACCCGTGCACCGCATCGGAAGCCAGATGAGGCAGTGAGGGCACTTGCATTCAGAGGCCGAGAGGGGGGCGCTCGGGGCTTGCTGGCAGCAAGTCCAGCCTACTTGGCAGGTCTCATGCTAGTGCCAGGCCATGCTCAGAAAACGAGGTGAAGAGCTGAGGAATGACAGCTAGGGCCTCCCTTCCCCCCTGTGCACATGTGTTCTTGCATGTACATTACTGTGCGTGTTGCACACTTTTGGTTATGGCACACACACACACACACACACACACACACATACTTCCAAGAAAAGAACCCAAATTGAGTACTTGCAGTCTTTTGAGCCATCTCGCTCGTTTCTGGATTCAGGGCTCACTATTTCTTCTGTGCAGAATGCTATCACTAAAGATGGCTACTGGCATCAAACTCTGATTCTGAGCATCTCTATAAGCAGAGGCCACAAAGCTGAAGAAGAAAAAAATGGTCAAATGTACGTAAAAGAATCCCTGAAAGCAAAGGAAATGATTTAGCTTCCCTGGTCCTGTTTATTCCCTCCCTGCTCTACTTTGACCTCGTCGGAAACAGTTCCTGACGAGGAGTATATCAGGTTTTTACAAATAGAACTGAACAGAGAGAACAGGACTTAGACGCCTTCCTCTGATTCTCTCAGAGCACCTTTAACAACCTGGAGTCCTCTCACAGATACCACAGTGGTCTGGAACCATCCTATCAAACCCTCAGCAGGGGCTCCAAACTACAGAACAAGATTTTATTGTGTGTGTTGGCTTACATTTAATGCTACCTGACTTGTTTTTCAACCTGAAGGGGCAAAAGACGAAACCTCACAAGAAGACCAACAGAGACAACTAACCCAGACCCATAGGGGCTTTCAGAGACTGAAACATCAACTAAGGAGCAGGCATGGTCGTGACCTGGGCCCTCTGCACATATGTGGCTGATGGGCAGCTTGGTCTTCATGTAGGGCACCTGGCAAGTTGAGGAGGCGTGTGGCTGTTTCTAACATGAACTCTATTGCCTGCTTTTGGTACACCCCCCTGGCAGGATTGCCTTGCCTGGCCTCACGGGATGAGGATGTGCTCAGTCCTGATGTGACTTGATGTGATCTGGAGAGTTGGTACAGGGGGACTTCCCTTTTCTTGGGGGAAAGGGAGAGAAGAAGGGGAAAGGAGGAGAAGGGGAAAAGAGAAGGGAGAGGAAACCCTTGGGATGTAAAGTAAATAAACAGAAATTTATAAAAACAGAAAAAAATATTAACAGAGGTGAATAAAACAGTTCAAGACCTGAAAGTGGAAATATATTCAACAAAGAAAGCTCAAACTGAGGAAAATGAAAAATTTAAGAACTCAGATAGGAACCCCAGAGAAAAACCTCACCAACAAAATATAAGAAGTGGAAGAGAGACTCTCAAGTATTGAAGATACAACAAAGTGGATACCTCAGTCAAAGAAAACGTCATATATATCTCCTGGCACAAAACATCAAGGAAATCTAGAAAGATGAAGTCTAAGAATAATAGGAATAGAGGAAGGAGAGGGAACCCCAGGTCAAAGGCACAGAAAATATAGTCAACAAAATCATAGAAGAAAATGTCCCTAGCCTAAAGAAGGAAAAACCTATCAAGGTACAAGAAGCATGCAGGACACTAAGTAGACATGAACCAGGAAAGAAATTACCCTCAGTAACCAAATAGTAAATGTACAGAAAAAAAAGAAAGTATATGAAAAACTGCAAGTAAAAGATCAAGTAACACATAAAGGCAGACCTGTTAGAATAACACATGACTTCTAAATAGAGACTATGAAAGACAGAAGGGCATGGGCTAATGTCCTACAGACTCTTAAGACCATGGATGCCAGCCCAGACTACCATACTCAGCAAAAATTTCAATACCAGTAGAAGGAGAAAATAACAAATTCCATGATAAAAAACAAATTTAAGCAATATCTCTATATAAATCCAGCCCCAAAGGAGGCACTAGAAGGAAAATTCCAATGTAAAGAGGCTAAGACATGTAAGAACACACAAGGAATAAATAACCACAGACCAGCACATCAAAAGTAGGATACACACACACACACACACACACACACACACACACACACACATACACATGCCTCACAGCCACCACCACCACCACCACCACCACCACCACCACCACCACCACCACCACAACAACAACAACAAAACAGGAATCAGCAAACACGGCTCATTGGTGACTGTCAGCATCAGTGATCTCAGTTCCCCAGGAAAAAGATATAGGCTAACTGGATGGTTGTAAAAACAGGATCCAGTGCTGAGTCCAAGAAACACACCTTCACATCAAGGATAGACATCACCTCAGGGTGAAAGGGTGGAAAATGGTCTTCCAAGGAAATAGACCCAAGAAGCAGGCTGGCATAGTTATTTCAATATCTGACAAAACAGATTTCAAACTAAAAGTGATTAGAAGATACACATAAGGACACATTAAATGCTCATCAAAAGAAAAATCCACCACTACCCAGGGCAACAACACAACACAGGGCAATAACAACAAAAATTCCTAGATGGAAAGGAAACAAATGACAACTAAAAAATGGAAACAGACCTAAACAGATTTCTCAAAAGAGGAAACTCAAATGGCTGACAAACACTTGAAGAAATGATCAACTTCCTTAGTCATCAGGGAAATACGAATCAAAACTACTTTGAGATTTTACCTTACACCCGTCAGAAAAGCTACTATCAATGAAACAAGTGAGAGCTCCAGCTGGCAAGGAGCAAGGGAGGCGCCCACACTGCTGGTGGAGCACAGGCTTCCACAGCCACTGCGGGAGCCAGCGTGGTCACAAGGAACCAGTGTCTATCAAGATCCAGCTCACCACTGCCACACTAAGCTCCAGGCTCACCCTACCTCACAGATGCTTGCTCAGCCATACTTATTGCTGCTCTATTAATAGCCAGAAACTGGAAACAACCTAGTTGTTTCTCAACAGAAAAATAGATAAAGAAAATGTCACACATTTACACAATGTTACCTATTACTCAGCCATCAAAAAATGAAATCATAACATTTATAGGTAGCCTCTGCTCCCCTTACTAGGGAGCACACATCGACAATGAGCTGCCATGGGCTACATCTGAGCAGGGGGTCTAGATCCTCTCCATGCATGGGCCTTGGTTGGTGCATCAGTCTATACTTTACCACCTGGGCTCAGGTTTTTTAGTTTTGTTGTTCTCCTTGTGGAGCCCCTGTCCCCTCTGTGTTCTTCTATTCCCTCTTCTTCCATAAGATTCCCTTCCCTTTGCCCAAAATTTGGCTGTGAGTCTTAGTATCTGCTTCGATCCCCTGTTGGGTGGATCCTTTCAGAGGCCCCTCTATAGTAGGCTCCCATCCTGTTCTCTCTCTTCCACCACTTCTGGGTTATGTGGCTACAGAGGAAGAGGATCCAGGCAGTCCTGATGAGACTTGATAAGGTATGGGCAGATGGCAGAGGAGAACTCCCCATTTCAGTGGACTAGGGGAAAGGAGAGTTGAGGAAGGGGGCTTCAATCAGGATATATAATGAATCAATAAAAAAAAGAAATTTACAGGTAAATAGTTGGAATTGAACAAAAATCATCCTGAATAAGATAACTCAGACCCCAAAATATCTTTTGTGGCCACTTCTATGTGGATGTTAGCTGTTAAGTAAATGATAACCAAGCTATACTCTATAGAACCACAAAGATTAGATATAAAGTAAAAGTCTAGGATAAACAGTTAGAGATCCCTTTGAAAGGGAAATAGAATAGATAGTTATTGGTGGATAGAGGTGATCAATGGGCAGCTCAAATTCCAAGGGGATGGTAAGAAAGGGATGAAGGAAGAACAGTGAGAGACAGCTAAAAATAAGGACCATCTGAAGGGTAGTATGAAAACCTAAGACAGCAGAAGCTTGCAAGAATACATCTGTATATGAAGGCAATCTAAATGAAATTGCCAAATAATGGGGGAGAGAAAGGCCGAACATGTCTTGTCACCAAATGACACTTCCAGTACTGGGAATGAGTTAAATCTAATTGAGTTGTCAGCCAGAGTTCCATGAGAACCCCCAAACAACCCAGGCTGTTGCCAAGACCACAGGGTTCTCTCCACAACTGATGGCAAAGCGCTGTTCCTTAAGACAACTACACAGCTCAGTGAACATGGAGAAGTCAAGCTGGTGCCTACAGGGAGCCTTCTCCCTGAAGGGCGAGCATCTTTGGAATAGGTAAATATTTTACATGCTACCAAAAGAGAAGCATAAGCCCCAGCAACCCAGTTCCAAGCCCTTTCTTCAACAATGGTGTCCTGCCTGCAAAATATGCTAGTGCCATCACAGTGCGTGTGGGGCAGCAAACCAGTGTCTGACTGACTCGGGGTCTGTGCTTGAACCTGCTGGCTTTACCAAGAACTGGAGACTAGACTGCCTGTAGAACTTGGTAAAACCAGCTACTACTGTTCTACCACAAGAATGTAGCCAATAAGGTAATCCTCAATGTCATTCTGCCATTCTCAGATCACCCCTTGTTCAGCCATCATCAGAGAAGCTTCCTCCTGCAGCAGATGGGAACAAATTCAGAGACCCACAGCCAGACAATGTGCAGACAGTGAGAGCCGTCAGAACGCTCAGCCCTAAATGGGTGTCTCCATCAAATCTCTCCCCCCAGGCCTCAGGAGCTCTGTGGAAGGGGAGGTAGAAAGAATGTAAGAGCCAGAAGGCAATGAGGACACTTGGAGAACAAAGCAGTCGAAATCAACAGGATCGAAACACATCTGAACTCATGGAGATGAGGCAGCGTGCACAGCGTCTCCACACGTCGTAGGGCTGAAAGAAGTGGACTCACACGCCCATCCTTAACCCAGAAGCCGCCTCCAACTGTCGTCACTTACAAATGGAAGTTTAGTTTCTCCAAGGGAGAAAACAGAAAACAAACTCAACAGTCTTTGGAGGTTCTTTGTCTCATAATGCCATGTCAGCGATTTATTTTAATTTTCTTTATACATATACATACACAGTGTGTGTGTGTGTGTGTGTGTGTGTGTGTGTGTGTATGCATGTGTGTGTGCACAGATATTTCTTTCTCTTTTTACCCTACAGGTCCTCTGGGCATGTATTATGCTTTCCAGTGTGTGTTTTTGTCTATTCCTGAGTGTGTGAATGGATGGGTCTCCGTATCTGTTTCTTGTGCTTTTTCTTGGGCTCCTTTTCTTCTCTTTGTTTTTTTTTTTTCTATTCCAAAGTGTTAATTTTTGTTCTATTTTATTTTTGTTGTTATCCCTTATAAATTTTTGTTTAAAATTTTTCATGTTTTTTTCTAATGGGAGAAAAAAAGGGAAGAGATCCAGGTTAGAGGATGGGTGGGAGCAGCTGAGGGGAGAAGAAAGAGGAAATTGTTGTTATGATGTGTTCTGTTAGAAAAGATATATTTCTCATAAGTGAAGAAAAGAAAGGCAGGCAGGAGCAGGAGCTGAGCAGACTGAAGGAATAATCACGGACAAGGAAAGCCGTATGTCTCTGCTCAAGCAAAGCAGAAGGAGGCACCAGTTACCTGTGCTTCGTCTGGTGCACGCTGAGAGAGTCACATCTGCAGAGTGGCCGTGTGAGGTCAAGAGCACGGAGGATGTAAGATGGCTAGACTGACTGCCTTGTTAACAGTATGTTTAGTCACCAATCATGCCCTCAAGCTGAAACTGTGGTTGAAATAACAGCCGGGTTAAAGGATGTGGACATAGGGAAGGTGTCCGTGGTAGAGGGAACGGGCGCTTCCGACATTGCTCAGTGGGGAAGTGAGAGGTATTTAATGATTAACTGTGAGAAGACACATCACGTGAGACCTGGGGAGACAGGACATGGTTTAGAGAATAAGAGGTAGCTTGGCTGGGCCTTATTTCTGAGGGATGGAAATGAGACGTCTGAAAATGAAGACAGCTTGGTGGACAGCCCTGACCAGAGGTGCTCAGTCAGGCAAGTAAGTGTAAGACCAGATGTTGATGCTGACAAAGAACATGGTGGATGGAGCAGCTAAGAGGGAACCATAGCAGTCCAGCCGGGAGCTGAGCAGGACAATCGAGAGTCCACAGGACGCCTGAATTTCTATTTCTGGGGCCCAAGGTGGAGTGGGCTGATTCAACCCAGCACACCTGTGCTCCATTACCACGGGGAAGGCCAGAGACAGGCTGCTTCAGGGGGAGGGCTCCTCGCTCTGTCTTTGAGTCACAGAGTAGAGAACCACACCCTGCCATCTCCCTCTCTTCTTTGTGGTGTCCAGGGAGCTGCTTTCAGCTCTGCACTGGTGTCTCCATCACAGTGCCCTTTAACTGTTCAGGTGAATGGACCCGTGTGGACCTAGCAGCAACCAGGCCTCAAGGACAATCCAAGGCAAGGTTCATATCTTGCCCTCAAGCCGTAAGAGAAGCAGATGATCCAGCCCCAGAGGCAGGGGTGGAAGAGAGTGAGCTGGCTGAACTGGATTAGTACCTGGCAGCCATCGGACTCCGGAGAAATGTGCGGTGTTGTTTCTGTGTGGTTTTCTGCATGTTGGAATCACCCTTTTGATCTGTCCTGGGCAGAGGAGGAGCTTTCGTCTTAGAGAACCCCTGATCAGTTGGAGGTGCTTTGCCTGGTGAATGGCTGGGCTGGAGTTGAACTTTCCAACTGCTTTTTCTCCCTGGATCCTATTGGCTCAACCTCCTATTGGCTCAGATCAAAGTGATAACCTGAGTGTTTCTCACCAGCCAATAGCTGCACTACCCTGGGCAGCACATCTTAGGGATGGCCATGCACCCAGAGCCTTGGCCCTTGGGTGGGCAGAGCTGTCTACCTGGGCTTCTTGGCCCTTGGACCTCTGCTGTGTCCTTATCTTTCCTGTCTTAGTTACCACTTGTGTCTCAAACTTCAGATATGCTTCCACGGGGCACCTGCCACACGCAGGTGCCCCTCCTTCTCTGGCTCCTTGTCTTGACAGATCAAGCTGGGATCTGTCTGATTTGAGAGCACCGTACACTCAAGGGTGCAAGGAGATTGAAGGTGGCTTGTTAGCCAAAGCTGTCGGTTGGCAAACCAGGCGTGCCCAGAAGAAAGAAAGCCCCTCAGGACAATGTCTGCACCCCTCCTTCCTTTGCTGGTTCATCCTGAGACACCCTTGCTTTCCTCTAGCCTCTTTCTTCTTCCATGTTTTTGTCTGGTGTGTGTGTGTGTGTGTGTGTGTGTGTGTGTGTGTGTGTGTAAGGGGGTGTCAGGCAGTTCTTAAAGGTAGGTAGATCATTCTAGAACATCTCTGATTGTTTATTTTCATGAGTTTTGGTTCTAGCTTACAGGAAGTTGTTCAAGCTCCCAAACTGTCTCCAGCTGTGTCCCGTGTCCTTCTCTACCTCCAGGTCGTGCTCTTTTCCAGCTCCAGGGTCTCCACTGACAGCATGGCTTGAGTAGCCAGTTGTGAGCGACAATGGCAGGAAGCAGAGTGCGCACGGCAGAGCAATCCTCACCCTCAGGCTCCTTCTTTCTCTCCTGACTTCAGGGAGCCAGCCACCAGCCTTCCTCACTCTGGGGTTCTTCCAGTTCCCTGCTCCTGCGTTGTGTGGGCACAGGAGGAGAGCCATCAAGATGAGCGGAGAGGGCAGTGTTGGTCTTTGCCTCTCCCTTCCAGGGAGCACAGAGCATACAGACGTGCTCGTGGACAGGCATGGGGGAACAGAGCGGGTAAAGGGGGGCTGGCGATGACCCAGGCTGTAAATACCAGCCTTGTGATATTAGTACACTAATGTCAGGGGACAACACATTAAAACAGAATTGCTCTGCCCGGGGAGACAAAACCACTTTCTACATTCATTTAAAAATAATTTGTAGAGGAATTCTTGTGTGTTTGTGTGTTAGTGCACTGTTTCTGCATGTGTCAAGAGGCCAGAGGTCGATGTTGAGTTCCTTTTATTTGTGTGTGAGAGAGACAGAGACAGAGATAGTACCTCATGTTGCTCAGGCTAGCCTCAGGTGTAAATTGTAGCTGAGGAGGAACTTGAACTTCTGAGTCTCTTGCCTCCACTTCCTGAGTACTAGGATTAAGTTGTGCAGCAGGCTCAGTCTGTGGGTTGTGGGCAGCGACTTCCACCTGAGCTACACCTCCAGCCTTGGGGAATCCTTCATGTTAATGAGCTACAGTGAATCAATCTTTTGTTTTACGGTTATTGCTTTTTACTTTATTTTTATATCCTAAGAAATGCTTGCCTATTTCCAGGCCACTGCGATGCACTGTTCCCTTCTAGAAAGTTCACCGCTCACCTTTGGCTTACTTGTACATCACTCTCGGGATCGACATTTATGAGTGGTGTGGAGCACGGCCTTCCCTCCCTTCCCACCTTCCAGGCTCTCCTGCCTGAGATGCCTGATCTGGAAAGTGGAGGCCCTTCCAGCGTCTTCTAGGGTCTGTTCTAAGAGGGTGTTAACCCATGCCATGCTGCAGCCGGTGCTGTTGCTATCACCCTCTCACTTTCCCAATGGAGCACTGGAGTGCTTGAGGCCACAGGTGTCGGCAGTGCCTAACCATCGTGAGGTAGTGGAGTGTGAAGGGCGGAACCACCCTGACACGGGAGTACACCCACCTGAGTTCCACTCTTGGCTCCTGAGCCAACTGCTTGTGAGACCTTGGATACCTTGGGTAAAGCAGAGAGTAAAACGATACTGGACATTCATTTCTGACAGCTGAAAATATTATTTATTTAAAGGATTCCTAGAGAAACTGCTTTTTGGAGATGAAAATTATACCTTGGGGACAGGATGAGCCGTGTGTGGAAGGGCTTAGTGACAGCAGTGAGAGGCAGAGACCACAGCCTCTTCCCATCCTCTTGGCCTCTTCCCCTCCCCCAGAGCTTGGGGCTGGCCTCTTAGGTTACACACTGGTGGGCGATGTCCAGGTGTTGAGTTTTCTAATTGACTCCCCTCTTTCTGGGAATGACTCTGGGAGCCTCCTGTTCCTCCTCAAGGCGTGGTTCCTGTGGGAGCCTCTCGGGGGGCTGTTTCACTGCCCAGAGCTGGCTAATAGCTCACCAGCCGTGTCTGGTCTGCTGGTGAAAATCATGCCAGACTCTTCCACAGGACATCAGAAGACTACATGAGGGCAAGAGGGTGACCTTCAGAGCACTCACAGCCAGAGACCTGGGCTGGGAAAACTATTTCTATCATTAATTCACCATTCGGAACAGGGGGGAGGGGTTGTTACATAACAGAAAATTCACACAAATAATGCATACTATTTTAAAGTGCAAATTTAGATAAACAAAAAGGAGGAAAGGAATAAAAAAAAAACTATCTGTAACCCTTCAATCCACAAATAACTATTCTTAACACTTTAAATTTTCTTTAGACTTCCTTTGGCTTTCTCTCAAGCATAATTCTGTCTGTGTATAATCCATATGTATATAAATATACTTACCCAGAGTGTGTACACAAGTGATATACACTGTGTGTGTGTGTGTGTGTGTGTGTGCATATATACACACAAAGTGTGTGCATACAGTGATTCCATTCTTCTGTATCTGGATTTTTAGATTTCCCAGTGTACTGTAGGCATCACTCATGCCACTTAACATATTTTCTACCTTTAATAGCTATTTAATAAGCCACTGGGGACTGTTTGCCATGGTCACTGTTATACACAGAGATTATCTCTGGTCATAGAACACTTTTCTGAAGAAATTTTGAAATGCACAAGCCCCAGCAGATTTCCAAAAGACCATTGGGCCTTTTACCGTCTTCTTCATTATCAACATGTGTAAATAAGTGGCCTGAGGTCAGTGTTGGGTCAGCCCGGGAGAGGCCAGGCTCACCAAGAATGAAGGACCTCGGCTGAGGAAGTGCCCCCGTTACACTGGCCTGTAGGCGAGCCATGGTGGCCTGCTTTTGATAGCGATTCAGGCAGGAGGGTCCAGGCTGCTGTGGGTGGTGCCACTCCTGGGCGCTGGCACTGGGAGGCACAGGCAAGGTTGGTGAATCTGAGGGCTCGCCACTAAGTTGTCTCCTCCCCAGCTCCCGTCTCCAGGTCCTGCTTTGAGATCTGCCTCCGCTTTCCTCCAGGAGTGGATCCTTGTGCCCCACGCTCACAGCTGTGATCCTTTGTGCCTGCTCACGCTCACGACTGTGCTCTGCTGTGCCTGCTCACCAGGGGGTCTCCTCTGTGAGACCCTTTTTGCCCTCTGTAAGCTGCCCTTTCTGCTTCCCCTGACTCTGTTGAATTTGTTCCTTCGCAAGGAACTGGGAAAGGAGATAAACTGTGTGTTGAGAGTGGAGTTTAAGAGAAAACAGGAGCTGAGTGAGGGCTTGGCGGTGCAGAGCTAAGTGTTTATGGAGATGGCGTTCCTTCGCTCCGTCTCTCCTGGCTCTGCTGATCTGCAGTTTCATGAGTGCTGGAAGGGTGGCAGCTGGTGAGAGTAAACGGAGAAACTGTTACTCATGACAGACTCAGGGACAAACCAGAGACCATTGCATCCTTTATGTTCCCGAGGACTTTTCAGGACACAGTGTGCATTTGCCCAGTTGCCCAGTCCCATCCTTACCTTCTGATAAAGTCAGAATGACGAGCTTGGATCTGTGGTTCTCAGAAGCCAAGTGACATTTCTTCGTTCTCCCCTTTTCCCTTTCTCTTTGCTTGTCTTTTCTTTCCATTTTCTTTTACTATGGGTCAGTGCCTTCCGTGTGTATTCTAGGCTGAACTTGGATGCAGCCAAGTTAACCTTAACTCCTCACTCCTTTGCCTCTGCTTCCCAAGTGCCAGGATTAGAGTCATGAGCCACAACCCCCAGTTTCTGTGTGATAGAAATATAGTTTAGGGCCTCATGCGCATTAGGCAAGCTGTCTACCCACTGACTGCACCGCAAGCTCCTCACGTGACCTTTCACAGACCCTGCAGATGCAGGGCAGCAGAGCTGTGACTCAGTCCAGCTCACAATGGCTATTGGAGTGGTTGCTATCTGGTTTCTTGCTTGTTTATGACCTATGCTGGAAGCACCCGAGGGGTCTTTGCATATTGAGAACTTGCTGGAGAAAGATACCAGAACAGAACAGAGTGTGTTCAAGGTCCAAAGGCCTGGGGCTCAGTCAGAGGCCCGGTCTCGGGGACTGTTGCTATGAGGGGTGCAGCTCAAGATATCTTTAGCCAGAAGGATAGCTGGGCAGGAGCAGGAGCCGGGAACACAGGTCCTCATTAGCCTGGCCTGCTGGCTGTAGGAAGAACAGAGCTCTAGGAACCCTGAGCTGGGTTCTAGCACCTTCATGGCTGTGTCTGCTGAGTCAGGAAACACTGACTTTGAGCTTCATTTGAATACAGTCTCAGGCATGGTGTTGCAAGAGCTAAAGACGGCTAGCTTTCCTCCGCACCCAGCTGAACACTTTGCTCTTGTGGGCACTCTCTTCCTATACCTTCTTTTCAAGGCTTCTGATGCCAAGGAAACAAAGCAAAACAAAAATAAAAATCAACCTTACAATCTTGCATGTTTTCTCTAACCCATTTTCATCCTGTTTCATGCTGAATTTTTGTCTTTTATTCGTCCCTGGCTTTCCTTTATCTCCAGGTAAGTTCCATGATGCCAACGGCCTGTAAGTCTAGGCACAGGTGTTCTGAGCCCCGGCTCTTCTCAGCCTGCTCTTCCTCCAAGCTTGCCGCTGTGTCCTTTCTGTGTCTGGCTCTCTGTGTTTCCCCTGTACTCATGCCCGTGATCCAGCTCCACCCTCTGTCTAGAATGTCCCTTCTGCTGTTGTCAGTGTGGCTCTGCGGGACTCAGTCTTGTTGGGCCACCCATCCCCGTGGATGCTGTGTTGGCTTTAACTGCTCACTGCCTTTTTGTTCCGTTGTCTTCCTGTGGCTTGGGGTCTGTGGCAGATGTCTCATCTTAGCTGCAAATCCTCAACACTACTGTCTGGGACAGACCCAGGCCCCGCTGAACCAAATACCTGTGGGGAACCGGGCCCTAGGCCAGGCACAGCAGTGTGAATCTCTCTCCTTGGACCTTAAGTACAACTAGAACCTTCATTTTGAGCATCAGAACCCCCGATTACAGCTTTATGAATATTATTTTTTTAAAAATTAGGATTATACAAGCTAGCCAAAAAGGCATTTCCATGGAGCTGATTGAAAGGGCTCGTTACTGTCTATAGACTTGCTTGAACAGGTCTGGCTTTCATTCCAGGGGGAAAAGCCATATTAGTTATTTTCCAGGTAGGCTTCAGACTGTATATTTGCTTTGCCTTTCAGATTTTCTGGCCCTTATTAAAATTTACAAATTATAGATCTAGTTTTTCTGTAATAAATTTGGTTCTAAAATTTTTATCAGGATGATCTGAATTTTCTGTTAAGATGTAGGAAGCGCTATGGGTACGGCCGAAGTCTCCTAGGTGCATGAGACTTATTCCCAAGCCCTCCCGCCCGTGCGGGGCACCCCTTTCAGTGGCCCTGGTTTTGTTATTGGCAGGACTTCCTCCTCCTCGAGGTGGATCCGGTTCCCACTGCACGTCAGTGGGAATGTGGGTGCTGGGCACGCAGGTGTGGTGCCAGGACTTCCTCCTCATCGAGGTGGATCCGGCTCCCGCTGCACATCAGTGGGAATGTGGGTGCTGGGCACGCAGGTGTGGTGCCACCGCTGTCCCAGTGTTAGTTACTGTTCTCATTGCTGGGACGGAGCACCGACAGAGGCAATGTAAGGCCTCAGGAGGGTTCATGCTCTCAGTTCAGGGTTACAGCCCGCCGTGGCGAGGCAGACACGGCCCCAGGAGCCTGGTCACATCCCACCTGCTGTCAGGAACGAGAGGTGAATGCAGGTGTCCAGCTTGCCTCCCTGCCCTTCATTCAGTCCAGGACCCTCAGCCCGTAGGACAGTGCCCCCAACTTTCAGGGTGAGCCTTTCATGTTCAGCTACAGCTCCCATGTTGGTCATTTAGAAGTGGTCTTCTAGGTGATTGTAAACCTAGGCATGTTGATAGTCAAGGTGAAGCATGACTTCACCTGTGACACTGACTCTTGACTGGTCAGGCTCTGTGTCCTTGGTGCTCAGTGGTTGCTTGGATGGGGCAGAGGTCAAGGGAGGAAAAAGAGGAGACATGTTGAGGGACACAGAATGAGTCTAATGCCACACCTTGCCTGGAAGGGCTTTGTCCTGGGGCTGTCTTGGTAAAACAAGTGGGAAGGAACCCCCTAAGGCTGCTGGGAGCCTGGCTTGACAGCCTGTGTCCCCATCGATATTTCCTGGTGCAAATCTTCCCTCCACTCCCCAGCCAAATCCTCTGCAGCCTGGGTTAGCCCAGGTCTCCTCAAGCAGTTTCTGGTGTGAATAGTTTGAGTGTAGATGTTGACTTGGAGGTGTTTCCAGATGGCAGCAGTGGGGAGTGAGTGGAGGGACTGGACCCTGAGGGGAGAACATGGAGCCAAAAAGCAGGGGTATCTTTCTGCTACTGAGAGCCCTGGGGGTGCCATTCTACTGAGGCCTCTGAGAGATGAGGTGAGTCTTGCCTCACCATCCTGCTTTAAGAGTAGATAAGTGGCTCTCGATGCTCACAGGTCCCGGCTGTCCACCGCTGAAGCTGCTGCTAGGGGCCCAGCTCCTGGTCCCTTTGGCCTGTCAGAGGACAGTCAGTCTAGAAGATAGTAAGTAGAGAGTCCAGCAGGGAGGAGGTTGTGAGGGCCTGAGGCACCATAGGTGTGTTCCAGAAAGGTAAAAGCTGATCAGAGGTGGGAGTGTTCTTTTGAGGCCCCAGGGCCGCTGCACTTACGGTGCCCTGCTTGCAGCAGCCTTCTCCTCAGGTCTTTGAAGAGTTGGTACCCCATCTTTTGATTTCCAGTTTAAAATCTCTTCCTTAGACATATCCTCTCTAAAGTTCCAAACATTCCCATAATCTCCTTCATCTTACAGTCGCATTTGCTTCCTTCACAGAACATGCTGCAGTCATCAGTTGGCTTAAATGTTTGGGTTACTTGCAGGCAATGTTTAGGTCTGACTCATGGTTCATCTTAGTAACTGTGTTTTCAAATGATACATCAGCATGCTCCCATCTCCTAGCATCTGCCGAGCACACACCTAGCTATCTACCATGATCCCCGTGCTTTCTGGGTTTGGGTTATGGGATCTTCAAGATACTGCTAAGGTTTGTGCACAGTGACTAGATATTTGCTAGTTAAAGAAGTTGCGAGTCTTCTGTCTTTGGGGAAAGAAGACAGAGCCAGCGTTGATGAAAACGCTTCAGCTCTTAAGTTCCTTCTATGCTCGGATGAGTCTACTTCTGACAAAGTGCGGATCCCTCCGCCATCCCGCGTGTAGGTATTAGGTGAACGACAGCCTCGTGAGCATTCTTCAGCATAAACTCCATGTCATCTTTTCTTGTGCAAAGAGGTTTATTCCATCCCTTCAAAAAAAATCTGCAGGGTCTCCTGCTTCTATTTTCCAAAACTATATTTAGTTTGCTTTGAAGATGAATAAAACTGAGATTCTGTACACCCCTCCCTGCTTTGCAGTGTCCAGAAATTCCTTTGCTATTAATACTCCACAGAAACAGATTTCTTTGATTTTTTTTCAGTTTAGAAGATCAAAAGCTGCCAAAAATTGTTTCAAAAGAAAAATAAATCTCAGAGAAGTTGAGTTTGCAATTGCAGGAGGGCTTGTCTGCGCCCACTACTCAGGGAGTCACGTAAGAGGCCGCCTTGCAGAGCTGGCCTCGCCTCTGTCCCCTCCAAGCCCGCGAAGCCCTCACTGCTCCTTCACCATCTGCTTTGTCTCAAGAAGTCTAATGATACTGGCCCCCAGATCAAACTCCTCACACACGGACTGAGCAGGCAGGAACTTTTTCCAGTGAGTGTTTAGAATAAATGACTGTCAGTGTCTGGCTAAACCTACTTCGATCTGGGAGATGAGCTCTCAGATTTAAGGGCTTTGAATGAAGGACTCAAATTTCTTTTGGAATCTAAATTCTGTCTCTCTGAGTCATTGTTTCTCTCTCGCTTACATGCACACACACACACACACACACACACACACACACCGCTCACAGGTGCCTTTCAGCACGTCTATTCTATCTGTGAAGGGTCTGGGATGGTTAAAGGATTGGGATCCATGGCTCTTGTAGACACTGGACTTTCAAGAAGACTAAGGTCTTGGGGAGCCGAAGATAAGACCTTCATGGGTAGAGACTGGACAGCTGCTTGAAGACAGAAATCTAAGAAGAAAGAGTAGACACTTCCCAAGATGCCCTGGCATGAAAAGGAGATTTTGTAGACAAAACTTCTAGTACCCTGTCCCCCTGTCCTCATGCCTTAGTGTTGGAGATAAATTTTCCTCCAACCATTAATTCACCTCTATTCTAGATTACACACAAAAATTAATTGGTAAAAGTTGGAAAACGCCCAGCAAAATTGGTTAGTGACAGAAGAATTAGTAAATAATGACATAAAAGAAGAAAAATAGCACCATCTACAATCTTCTCCACCCTGAGAATACACGGGTGTGTAACAGTCAACATTACATTTGGGTGTGCTGTGATTGGTGTGACGTGCTGCTCACACACACCCACACCTGATGTACGCGCACAATACAAGTTATTTATGCACGCTCAGATCAGCCCACCCTGTGCAACTTCAGCCTACGATTCTCTGAGCAGTTTTCTTTACATTGGTGCAAAAGCAACGCGTGTTTGGCGAAAACTAATATTCAGCTTTGATTTTGGACATTTTTCCTGGCTGTACTACAATAATCAAAATTCAACAATTAATACTAAACTGTAGACTTCATTTGGGCATTCCAGTTCTTTTTCTTTTCCGGCATCTGCTCCAGTTTCCCACAGTCGTTGTAATCCCTGAAGCACTGTGGCTCTCTAGCCTTTTCTCACGTCTCCTGAAGTGACTCTTTTAAAAAGGAAAGATCAACAGTTCTGGGGAGCCTCACTGAATCCGGGTTGGGAGGATCACATCAAGGCTGCGTGTTCCGTGTAAGAACACCATGCTCTGTCGTTAGCTCTCTCAGGGTCTCTTCCATGACGTCTCTCTGGGATGTAGCTTTCCTCACCTGAGTGCTGGTCTTCTCCAGTGTCAAGGTGCTGTGTGACTGTTTCTGGGGAGTTGTGAACAAACAACCTTTTACCGCTAATGGAGGAAATGGCTATGGAATAAGAGGTATTATTTTTCCTTTACAATTAATAGATACCTCAGAAGAGATGCTGTAAGAGTTATCCCATTTCTAATCACACCTTAATGAGTTCTTAGCTTTTGATGACTGACAAAATACCCAAGAAAATCATCTAAGGAGGAAAGGTTTGTGTTGGCCCATGGTTTCAGCACAGGGCTCTGTGGTCCTGTGATGCTCTGTGGCCCTGTGATGCTCTGTGATGGTATTATCTTGTGGCACAGAAGAAAACAGAGAGGAAGAAGGAGCTGATCTCAGTAGCTCCTCACGGGCTCCTACCACTGTCCAAAGCCTTCACAAACATCAGACAGCAGGCTGTTGGCCTTCAATATGTGTCTTGGAGTGAGCTTGGGAGACATAACAATTTGCTAGGTAATTTTAGCATTCAGTAGTAGATCCTGTCTGCAACACTTATTATCACTGTGTCTTCAGGGTAACTCTTTTTTTCAGCATCCCTTCTAGATTTATTGGATGTAATTTTTCTGTACTAAAGAACAGTACTTTCTCATTAATTAATATTAGTGAGCCTTATAATTTGTTCTGCTCTTTGGTGACAATCCAGTGCTACCCTTACTTATTTTGTGGCTCAAGATGTCCCATATGTGAATCTTTCCAGCTGTCTCTTGTTGGCTTGCAAGCCTTTGTAAGATACTTTTGTCTTCCTATCCTTGATTTTCAGTTCCTTCTTTGAGGTACCTGGCCATGTTGCAGGCTTCTTGTATGGTTTTCTGACCAGTGGAATCCACCACTTCTCCAAGGACCCTGGGTTTCTTTTATTGTAGTGCAGCACTTAGAAGCCGTGATCTGGCCAGCTTGTGTCATTCCTACAGGACATGACTGCTTCTAAGCCTGCTCAGCTGCCAGAGCTGGGAGTGTATGTATTTCCAGCATGCTGTGCATGTGCTGTTTGTGTGCACACGTCTTAGTTACTTTTATGTTGCTGTGCAGACATCATGACCCAGGCGATTTATAAAAGGAAATGCTCATGGAGTTCTCAGTCCACAGAGCTAGAATCCATGACTCTCACGGTGATGGGTGTGGCAGCAGGCAGGAAGGCCTGGTGCTGGAGCGGGAGCTAAGGGCTTACCTCTGACTGGTGCTGCAGCAGGAGCTGAGGGCTTACCTCTGACTGGTGCTGCAGCAGGAGCTGAGGGCTTACCTCTGACTGGTGCTGCAGCAGGAGCTGAGGGCTTACCTCTGACTGGAGCAGGAGCAGGAGCTGAGGGCTTACCTCTGACTGGAGCAGGAGCAGGAGCTGAGGGCTTACCTCTGACTGGTGCTGGAGCAGGAGCAGGAGCTGAGGGCTTACCTCTGACTGGTGCTGCAGGAGGAGCTGAGGGCTTACCTCTGACTGGTGCTGCAGCAGGAGCTAAGGGCTTACCTCTGACTGGTGCTGGAGCAGGAGCTGAGGGCTTACCT
>NW_026593079.1:5023-14556 GCF_907164565.1 Psammomys obesus | reverse complement strand
GACTGGTGCTGGAGCAGGAGCTGAGGGCTTACCTCTGACTGGTGCTGCAGCAGGAGCTGAGGGCTAACCTCTGACTGGTGCTGGAGCAGGAGCAGGAGCAGGAGCTGAGGGCTAACCTCTGACTGGTGCTGGAGCAGGAGCAGGAGCTGAGGGCTTACCTCTGACTGGTGCTGGAGCGGGAGCTGAGGGCTTACCTCTGACTGGAGCAGGAGCAGGAGCAGGAGCTAAGGGCTAACCTCTGACTGGAGCGGGAGCAGGAGCTGAGGGCTTACCTCTGAATGGAGCAGGAGCAGGAGCAGGAGCAGGAGCTGAGGGCTTACCTCTGACTGGAGCAGGAGCAGGAGCAGGAGCGGGAGCTGAGGGCTAACCTCTGATTCATAGGCACAGGGTAGATTAAAACTGACCAACAATGACATGGGCTTTTGAAGACCCAAAGCCTACCCCCAGGGTCACACTGCTCCAGCAAAGCCTCATTTCCTCATCCTTCCACCACCTGGAACTGTTGTTCAAATACACAAGACTGAGGGGCACATGTCTTGTTCAAGCCACTGCAGAACTTAGCTTTATAGTACAGGCTGAACTCAAACATGTGATCCTCCTGGCCCCATCTCTGAGCACTGTGATCACAGCTTCATGCCATCATGCCTGGCTTATTTCTGTGAAAACTGAGCACTCAGGAGGGGCCGCTTCTTGGCAACCACCAAACAGCTTTCCACTTCTATAGTTTTACTTTACCCCAAATGCCTTTTAAGACAAGCAATACAACCTGTAGTCTCAGGTCCTGACTTCTCACACTCAGAAGAGAGCATGGCAAGTTTTTTCCTGTTGCCATGTAAGTCAGTAGTGTTTTATTGCTGAGTAATATTCTACTTATTGAGTAAATTTGGGGTGTTTTTGTTTTGGGAAATAACAAATAAAACTATTTTAGATATTTATGTGTTCTTTTCTGGAGGCTGGGATAAAGTGGTTGGCAAATGTAGCTAATGGGGAAGAAAGTTTATTTTGTCCGTAGTTAAATACAGGCACCTGGCAGGGAAGTCAGAGCAGCAGGAACGTGAAGGAGCTGGTCACATGGAGTCTGCAGTCAGAGAGAGAGCCATGAAGGCTCACTGCAGCTCCGCTCTCTTTTCCCTTACACACCCCAGGACCCATCTCGGGATGGCGCCACCCATGGGGACTGGTTTCCCCGTCCTCACGCAGCAGCTGCAGAGGTACTTACGGGCCTCTCTCCAAGGTGACTGCAGATTCTCTTTTGGTGACAATGATCACTAACCATCACATAACATTTCCTCTTAAGTATAAACATCTAGGCAATTATATGTAACCTCTTAAACTCTTTTTTTTGTGGAGGCTTCAGTTTCTACCAGCAACACTTGAGAGTAGCTTTTCTCATCAGTACTTGATATTGGCACTTGATATTTTTAATTAAAAATCATAATCATTATAATAGATGTATAGTGATGTTAATTTGAATTTCTCTGATGACTAACGTTGAACAACTTTTATTTGTTTATTGCTGTTGACATATCTTCTTTGGTGAGGTTTTTGTTCATATCTTTTGTCCTTTTAAAGTTGGTTGGCATGTTTTATTATTCATGAGTTCTGAGAGTTTAGATACTCTCGGTGCAGGCTCTGTTAGAAATGAGATCTTCAACTGTTTTTACAGTGGGACCTTTACCTTAACTTCCTTTAAAAGAGATTTTTTTAAAAAAAAAATATATATATATGGGTTTTTGTCTGGATGTGTGTGTTTGTGCATATGTGATGTGATATGAAGTTGAATTTCTCTAGTGATGAATGTTGAATACTTTCATTTGACATACATTTTCCCCCTCCCAGCAAATGGGTTTTGAGTCTCTATGTGGGAGCTGAGAGCTAAACCCAAGCCCTTTTCCAGCATAGTAAGTACTCTTAGGCACTGATATGCCTCTCCAGCACCCTAATTTTACTTTTTTAACAAGTGTCTTTCGCAAGCAAAATTGTACACTTTGATAAAGTTTCATTTATCATTTTTTATTTTATGGATTACACTCTTGGTATCATATTTAAGAAATATTTGTTAACCCAATATCACAAAAGTTAATCCTTTGTTCTACCTAGGAATTTCATGGGATCATATATGCATCTAGATATACAATCTAGTTTTGGTTTGTATTTGTATTGTGGTAAAGTAGAAGTATCCTTTTTAATTTTATGTTTTCACAAATGAGTATCTAATTTTGCCAACATTATTTTTGAAAATAATATTCTAAATTTAACTATCATTCTGTTGTGTTCAATCAATGTCTGCATTTATATAGGCATGAGTACACGTATCTATGTTAGCTGTAGCTGTTTGTGTAAATGTCTGATAATTTAAACTTTCCTTGAGATTGCGAAAAAGAGGGAATGTGGTCACATGGCTCAGTGGGTAAAGGCGCTTGCTGCCAAGACTGCCCGCCTGAATTTGAGCTTCATGACTCACATGGTGGAAGAGAACAGATTTCCTCACGCTGTCCTCATGTCCAGGACTCCCACAGGCATGCTGTGGCAGGAGTGTGCTCCTCAAAGAAAGTAAATAAATATAACAAAATAAGAGAAGTGGGGAGATGGCTCAGTGGGTAGGAATGCTTGCTGTGAAACACAAGAGCCTAAGCTGACATCCCAGAACCCGTGTAAAAGCTTGGTGATGGGGTCCTGCAAGCCCGGTACTATGGTTCCTGAAGACAGGCGAACTAGCACAAGTTGGCAGCTCCTATTTAGCTCCAGGGCCAGCAAGAGACCTTGTCTCAAAAGGATGAGATGGAGAGAGATGCAGCAGGCCTGCCAACATCTCAGACCGCTATGTGTATGTTGGCGTGTGCATCCCAGTGGGCACATTCTGCTCCTGTACCAGACACAGTCGCATACAAAGTAAGGAAACAAAATTACTCAGCTTGTGGTAGTGTCTTTCCAAGAATGGGCATATTTTTATGTAGGTTGTATGATTTGGGAAACAGAGTAGTGTTCTGTTCCACTCATTTCTCTGACATCTCTGAGCTCTGTAGTGACATCTCCTCTTGCATTCCTGATGTTGATCAGCTTGGTCCTGATGTTGTTTTTCTCACTTGATCAGTATCTTTGCAAGGAATCAGCTTTTAGTTTGTTTTTTCAATTTCAACACTTTTTGCTGCCATATTTATTATTTTTTCTTTTCTGTTTGCTTTGAGTTTATCGCATTCTTTGTTTTCTATTGTCTTAAGCTGTAAGTTTAGTTTACTCACAGGAGGCATCTTCTAAATACAAAGAATACTGTTATAAAGTTACCCCAAGCTCTGCTTTGCCGGTATCACACAATATTTCAATGTGTACCTCAATTTTCTTTTTTTCTTTTTTTTAATAATTCACTTTACATCCTGATCATAGCCCTTCTCCCTCCTCTCCTCCCTGTTCCACCCTCCCCCCTTTTTACTGTATCTATCCCTTCCCCTTCTCTCCAGAAAAGGGGAGCGCCCATACCAAGCCACCCGAACACATCAATTCAGCTCCATCAGAAGGAAGTGATCAGAAAGCAGGCAACAGAGTCCATGTCAGAGAAAGCTCCCATTCTCTTTATTAGGGATCCCACATGAAGCCAGCTCTGCCCATCTGCTACATCTGTGTAGGCGGCTTGGGGCCAGTCCATGCATGGCCCCTGGTTGGTGCTTCAGTCTCTACTATCTGGGCCTTAGTTAGTTGGTTCTGTTGATCTTCCTGTGGAGCTCCTGTCCCCTCCAAGTCCTTCCATCTCCCCATCCCACACTTTTCCACGAGACCCCCTACTCTTCTTTCAGTGTTTGGCTGTGAGTCTCAGCATCTATTTCCATCTGCTGCTGGGAGCAGACTCTCAGAGGACAGCTATGTTAGGCTCCTGTCTGCAACGATAGCAAAGTATCATTAATCATGTCAGGGGCTGGCTTTCTCCCATGGGGTGGGTCTTAGGCTGGACCAGTAATTGGTTGGACATTTCCCCTGTCTCTGCTCTATCTTTATCACTGCACATCTTGTAGGCAGGGTAAATTTTGGGTTAAAATTTTCGTGGGTGGATTGGTGCTCCCCTCCCTCCAGTACGAGTCCTGTCTGGTTAGAGGGTGTCCTCTTCAGTCTCCATGGCTCCTGCTACTAAGAGTCTCGGTTATAGTCACCATCATATCCTCTCAGAGGACTACCCTGTCTTAGCTCTCCAGCTTGTCACAGAGATGGCCCCGCCCATGGCTTCTCTTCTCTCTGCCCCCTTTCCTTCTGCTTCTGCTTTCCCCACGTCTGATCTTCACTCTCATTTCTCTCCCTGCTCCCTCTCCCACCTTGTTCCCTCTCTTCAACTTCTTCTGCTGTCTATTCTATTTGCCCTTTTGAGTGAGATTTAAGCCTCTTCCCTTGGGTCTCCTAATTACATGTCTTCTTCAAGTCTGTGAATTGTAGTATGTCTATCCTGTGCCATAAGACTAAAATCTGCTTATAAGTGAGTACATACCACATGTGTCTTTCTGGGTCTATCTTACCTCACTCAGGAGGATTTTGTCTAGTTCCATCCATTTACCTGCAAATTTAATGATTTCTTTGTTTTTAATAGCTGAGTAGTATTCCATTGTGTAAATGTCCCATAGTTTCTTTTTCCATTCTTCAGTTGAGGGGCATCTAGATTGTTCCCTGATTCCGGCTATTACAGATAAAACTTCTATAAACATAGCTGAGCAAGTGTCCTTGTTGTATGGTAGAGCATCTTTTGGGTATATGCCCAGGAGTGGTATAGCTGGGTCTTAAGGTAGAGCTATTCCCAATTTGTTGAAAAACTGCCAAATCGATTTCCAAAGTGGTTGTACCAGTTTGCACTCCCACCAGCAATAGAGGAGGGTTCCCCTTTCTCCACATCACCACTAGTATGGGCTGTCACTTGAGTTTTTGATCTTAGCCATTCTGACTAGTGTAAGATGGAATCTCAGAGTTGTTTTGATTTGTGTTTTCTTGATGACTAAGGATGTTGAACATTCCTTTAAGTGCTTTTCAGCCATTAGAGATTCCTCTGTTGAGAATTCTTGGTTAAGCTCTGTACTTCATTTTTTAATTGTATTATTTGGTTTATTGGTGTTTAAATTCTTGAGTTTTTTTTAAAAATATATATTTTGGATATTAGTCCTTTGTTAGATGTAGGTTTGGTGAAGATCTTTTCCCAATCTGTAGGCTGCCTGCCATTTTGTCCTATTGACAGTGTCCTTTACCTTACAGAAGCTTCTCAGTTTCATGAGGTCCCATTTATTAATTGTTGGTCTTAGAGTCTGAGCTGTTGGTGTTCTGTTCAGGAAGTTGTCTCCTGTGCCAATGAGTTCAGGGCTGATCTCCACTTTCTCTTCAAATAGATTAGTGTGTCTGGTTTCATGATGACCTCAAGCTATACCACAGAGCAATAGTAGTAATGGTAGCATGTAAAATTCTCAGTTCATTTACCTGTTTCTTTTATCAATCTGTTTTCTGGTCCATACATGTTTAAGGCTGTTACATCAAGATATTTTGGAAAATAGGTGAGTGATACTATTATCTCTTATAATAGTCTTCATTCTAATCTAATTTTATGATGTTAATATGAGGACTATGAGTTGTTCTTTCTTTCTTTGCTAGCATTTTTTTTTCTGTCCTATTTTCCTGTCCTTGCATTTTTACCTTCTTATAAAATGAGTTTCTTGTTAACAGCATATAGTTGGGTCTTTTATAAACAGAGTCTTCTCGAAATTCTTGTCTGTTTCCTTGTATGTTTAGATGATTAACATTTACTGTAATTGCTTTCAAAGTTGAAATAAAGTTTATAATCTTGCTAGCTGCTATTATTTTTTGTCCCATCTGCTCTCCACTTCTCTCTTTTGCTGGGTTATCTTAGAATACTAGTTCAATTTTAAACGAATTAATTTTTCCTATTTTTTTTACTTAAACTGAAATTAGTACTTACCAGAATGTATGTATTATTTATATAGTTTGTCTATATATATAGTTAAACTATATTTATAGTTTATATATTAACTATATATTTATAGAGTTTATATATTATATATAGTATTTACCAGAATATGTATATATGTACACACATACATACATATTTTCTCCAGAGTCTTCCTTTAAGTAATATACCATTTCATGCACGGTGTAAGAATTTTAGAGCTTGTAACATATTTGCCATTCATTTCAGCTTTGCATGTTATAAACACATACTTAGTTGATTCTGTTTTCACTTTAGCTGTTCTTTAGGACAGCTGATATAAAAAATTATCTTGCATTTCTAACATTTTTCATTTATTTGTTTCGTGTTTCTGATTTGTTTTGTATCATATGTCTTCTGCCTGAAAAACTTGTTTTAAGGAATCTTCTACTGTAGTTCTCCAACAATTAATTCTGTTTCTGTTCACCTTATATCTTTATTCCTTTTTCACTTAAGAAATGTTTCATTGGGTATGAGTTTTAAACACAAAGATTTTCCCTGTCACTTTTTTTTTTTAATTTGAAATGTTGTTTCATTATCTTCTAGCTTGATGAATGGTCTATCATAATTATCTTTATAAAATCCCCCTCTACTTTATTACCTATATGGTTGAATTGTTTTGTTTTTTGTACTTATCATTCTTTGTTTCCTAACCCTTTTAGATCTATGTTTAGTGTCTGTCATTTATTCTGGTAAATCGTCTGCTTTTGTTTCTTTTACCTATTTTTTTTTTCTGCTCATTTTATCCCTTCTCTTCAGGCGTCTGCTGTGAGAGTGCTCATGTATTTCGTTTCCTTCTAGTCTCCTGTATAGCTCTAAATCTTGGATAAATTCACGCCTTATGGCCCCATGATTCAAGAAATATAGTGATCATATAGCCTACCTGTTTGTTTGTTTGTTTTCCTTATTCAACAGGTAGGACTTATGCAGTTTCCAGTTGTTTTTTTTTTTTCCATCCTTGCATGAAAACAAGAAATCTACAACATAATTCTTAGTTAAAATATCTCATTTAATTGATATGGTATGCCTTTGCTAAAACTATTTCTTGCTATTTGTCAGGTTGCTTAGTATTTGTTTTGCTACTAATATTGGAACAATATCTTTGAGCTTACATGTTGATACTCTTATCTGAACAGGATAAAGGATCAAAAATGTGATTGTATGCATTCATTTTTCAAGGGATTTTATTATTCCCATCCTGACTTTCAGGGTGCCTCTGGTAATTAACCTGCACTCTGTCACAGATGACACTGTTTGTGGGTTACAACTTGGGGACCTTAGGAAAACTTTTGTTACGAGTAACAGGACCCATCACAGACATGAACCTGGCCTGGGCTTGGGGTCTGTGATGCTCATGCAGAAGAGTCCTGGCCTTTCTGTGGCCAGACCTATCTGCATAAAGCACGGTCAGGAAGGAAGGCCTGGACCAGGCTGGCATCAGTGCTGGTGACCTGGCCTCTGCTTCGGGGCAGTCCTCTGAGGGTGGAGACAGATATGTCAGCAGCATTTTGACACTTTCTGTCTCAGGAGTTGTAAACCAAATCCAAAGCACTCACCAATGACCAATGACACACAGCTTGACAAATTGAACACGACAGAGATGAATTCTGGATAAAGGCAACTTCTAATTATGGTACTGGCAAATAAACAGCAAGCAATCTTTGAATTTTTTTCTTTTTCTTCTTCTTTTGGTACTGAATGGAATTCTATGGCTGGAATTTTCAATTCAAAATTAAAGTGTTTAATGCTCTACAAAGCAGCTGCTATTTAAATTGCCAATAATATTCAACATGAATTTACTCACATTCCCTAGCCTCATCCTGAATAATTTGTAACACTAAATCCTTTCAGTGCTCCAAAAATGCCAGATAAACTTTTCTCATTTGCTCTTAATTTGGTCACACTGGATAATACCAACATCTGAATGCTCTTTAAACTGCTTTTGAGAATGCATTCCTGTGAGTGCCACCCATGGACCCTCTCTCCTTGTCATCATCCATAATTATTCCTGATCCAAAGCATCCCTTAATGCATGTATTAATCTGGCATTCTTCTCCATGCGAGGCACATTCGTCTCTATTAATTTTACCTCCCCCTTCCAGTTTTTAAAGGCGACCGCAGATGCTTGGCTATTAAAGAAAAACTATTAGAAGCTGACATCTTCTCTCCCTGGGGACTGGCACCCTCAGTCTCTGCTGCCCTGTTTCACGTTATCATCTGCTGAAATGAAGCATTATAACATTCTCAGTTTTACTGTAGAGCTGGAAATGCCATTATTAGCTAGCTGATGCTGCTGCTCTGCCTGTGGACTGAGCTAGAGGGGCCTGTTGCTTGGACATTTTTCTCTCCCTCCCCTTCCTTCCTTCATTTTCAGCCAGGATCTTGCTAGATGGTGTTGGTTGGCTTTGTGCCTTTAATACTCCTTCCTCAGCCTCCAGAATGCTCAGTGCTTAGAATCTAAGCATGTGCTCTCATACTTGACAAAACTGACTTGTATTCTGGAGGCTGTACCTCCAACTTGTGGACAGGTAAGGCCTCAGGGCAAAGAGGCACAGCTGGCTTATGGGAGAGACAGGGGCCACCCCCTATCTGTCCCTCTGTTGTCCTCCATTGACACCTTTCACTTGCATGATTTCTCTTTGTGTTTCTACTGTTGTGGTTAAAAAGACCACGACCAAAGCTACTTGGGTAAGAATGGTTTTATTTCACCTTAAAACCCCCAGGTCACATTCCACCATGAAGGGAAGTCAGGGCAGGAACCCAAGGCAGGGCAGGAAGCAGATGGCATGGAGAGTGCTGCTTGTTGACTTTCTCTTCACAGCTTGCTCAACCTGTTTGTTTGTTTGTTTGTTTGTTTTTTATACAGCCCAGACTACCTGCTCAGGGGTGGCATCACCCAGTGTACTACCCCTCCCACATCAACCTCTAATCAAGGAAATATCCTACAGACTTGCCTGAGAGTAGGACTGGGAGGAGAGGAGGGAGAGGCCTGGGATTAGGCTGTAAAGGGATCAAACAAACAAATGGAAAAAGATACCCACTTCTCAGATATGTCTAGTTTTTTTTTTTAATTTCACAACAAAATAATACAAAAAAGCAAAACCAATCAACCAACCAAACCAAACCTCAGCCAGCATAGTACCAGTGTGCCATTCCATACATCAAAAAAAATATATATAAAAATGTCTGAGACCCTTGCGGTAACAAAACCAAGAAACTACAACTGGGAGACAAGGGCAGTGATGGCTGTTGGCAACATAAGGTCACAAGGCACACTGGGACCCTGGGAAGAGAACTGCATGCTAATATATAATTTGCCATAAGCTGTTTGGGGGCTTTTCAGTTTGTGAGTCTTAAGTTCTGCAAAGAAACATACAGGGATGAGGACAGACACAGAGATGGGAGGACAGACACAGGGATGAGGAGGACAGACACAGGGATGAGGACAGACACAGAGATGGGAGGACAGACACAGGGATGAGGAGGACAGACACAGGGATGAGGAGGACAGACACAGGGATGAGGACAGACACAGAGATGAGGAGGACAGACACAGGGATGGGAGGAC
>NW_026593079.1:0-4923 GCF_907164565.1 Psammomys obesus | reverse complement strand
GATGAGGACAGACACAGAGATGGGAGGATAGACACAGGGATGAGGGGGATAGACACAGAGATGAGGAGGACAGACACAGAGATGAGGAGGACAGACACAGGGATGAGGACAGACACAGGGATGGGAGGACAGACACAGGGATGGGAGGACAGACACAGGGATGAGGAGGACAGACACAGGGATAGGGAGGACAGACACAGGGATGAGGAGGACAGACACAGGGATGGGAGGACAGACACAGGGATGGGAGAACAGACATAGGAATATGGAGACCAGGCTATAGAAATGGTTGCTCCTTTGCCCTAGCTGGAGTTTGGAATCCTCGGTGAGGAGCAAGTTGAGCACCAGTCTGGCAAGGAGAGCTTCCTATGAAATCCTGGGCACTCTGGCCCGTCTCTACCTGCCCACAAAATGACTTGCCTGAGGTTTCTGAGGGCACATGTTTCTTTTCATGGGCTCTCCCCATCTTCTTCTTTATATTTGGGAAGGCAGAAGTCAGGGAAGCAAAGCTGAAAATGCTAAAACCTTGGACTACCACAGCTCTCTTTGGTGCTCTTCCCAGGACATTCACCTTCATCTTGGATAGTAGTGACACCAAACTCCCTGTAAAAACTTCCTATGGGGAATGTCCCATGAAGACTTGTCTATCAATGATGCTAAGGAAGATGCAGATAGGAAACTGAGGCTCCAGCGATGACATCCTGTTCTGGGGATCTTAGTGATGGGAACAGGGCTCAGTTTGGTTCTTGCTACTGCCAATATCTGTGGTTATTGCATTTCAGCACCTTGTCTCAGAGGAGTTTTGAGTCAAGCAAAAAGTAAACAAAGAGCATATACTCCTGTACAGTTTAGGTTGCTGTTGCTGACCACTCCGTGGCTGTCTCTCCTGTGGGACCAATTCTTCATTATTCCCAAGAATGAGTCTTAAAAAATCTAAGGAATTAAGACCTGGGACAATAAATATTCTAAGAATATGAATAACTTATGAGAGAATTATTTTTAGTACAGGCCTTTGAATCAATGCTATGCTTTGTAACATTACTGAGATCATTTCTCCTGCAGCTTTATTTTTTGTTACCTCAAGTAACGAATTTGCTCTACTTCCACATGACCTTACCTGTAATCTAAAACTGTCACTTTGACTCCACTCAGAGACCATGGAGTAAGCTTGATTAGGCTAAAAATAACAATATCTTCAACCGCTTTTACTCACATTGAGAGTCTTTGATTCACCTCTTATAGGTATGTGTTATTCAAATAGGTGTTTTCCCTTAAGTTCTAGTAGAAAGCTTGAAAGTATCAGACATTTTTATCCATTTTTTGATGTCTTCTGTTGTTGCTTTTTTTTTCTGGAAGAAAAACCTGACAGTAGCTCTTAGGAACACAGATTCATGTTTTTGACTCAGCAATGCTCCCCAGGGAACTGAACATGAGGACTCTGAAGCCTGTGCAACAGAAAAGAAAAAAGAAAACCAAATGTGTATTGAACGGTGTGTTGATGTGAGCTATTACATGCTAAACATCAAAAGCAAAAGTTGGAATTAGTTGTTACGTGGTCACATTTCAGAGTACAGTCTGCCCACCCGATGTTAGGGATTGTGCAGGGGACACATGGAAGGGTTCTGGGCTGCTTTGAGTTGGGTCTTACAGTGTAGTTCAGGGTTACCTTGAATTCACAGCAAGCCTCCTGCCTCAGCTTCCTGCCTGGGCCTATAACAATGAGATGTCAATGGAGTATGGTTAACTTTTCCTTTTGAGATCTTTGTGTCGTTTTATGTGGTCTAGCAAGTTGCATGACTTTGTTGTAGTTATAAATATGAAAATAAGAAAATAAGAAGAGTCAAGTCACAGGAGTGCAGGATTGAGGTGCGTATTTTACATTCAAAGGCTATTAAACTTCAGCCGTGCTGTGTGATTGCAGAGCCCCCAGAACACATGGTGCGGCGTTCTTACGTCCGACCCTAGGAAGGCGTTTGCCTGTTAACATCTCAGGCTTCGCACTTCTGTGACAAAGACTATTCTTCAGTTATTATAGAATCATGATTTCAACAGAAGATACGGATGACAGAATGTATAGCAGATGGGGAAGCTAAAGTTTGATTAAGGAAGTTGCTCACTCGAAATGTACTGTCTTTCACATATAAACTGCGCTGATTGAGGGTCTGATAATTGTTTTGAAAGCCCATGGAATAGATGGATTTTCTGATTTTGCTCTATTCATTTGAGCCTTTCCTGTCCATCAAACTAAGATCCTTGTTTTAAATTAAGGAACAACTGAAATGGGTTCTACTCTTAAGAATCTTAAAGCTGCAGCAGAAAGCTTAGCTCTGCTGACATGACTGTCCCTAGCCCTGAAGCCCTAGAGTCAAAGCAAGATGAAGATGGGCTTCAGTGATTTGACTTGGGGGCAGACCATTTCCTCTGTGGTTTCCCTTGCCATGAATGTCATCACAGAAGTCCTCAAGGGTAGATGGAACAGGGAATCATGGCTACTAATCTTATTGCTATAACTTTAAAAATGTTGCTACTGTTGCTTGGCTTTTCTCATTTTGAGTTGAATTTGACTACTTCCTTGCAAGCCACAGCAATCTTTGATTGAATTGCAATTGTTGGGAATTTGACCTGTTGACTATTTGGTAGTTTTGTGTTCCTTTCACCCTTTTTGCACTTCCTCTGGGGTGATTTGCCTGGGGGGTTGCTCTCACACTCTGAGTTGGGGCCACACAGTCATTGGTCTAGGATTCACAACGCCCTTTTGCTGTGTTCGGAGGTTGATGTCTAGTTAACACTTCCACAGAGAATTCCTAGACAGGTATGAGCACTCTGCTGTCTCTGCCCCTGGCCAGTTCTTTCCCTTTCCCAGATCATATTCCTCTCATGCTCTCACACCAGCATGGCAAAGCCTCACAACCTTGCTAAAATACCCAGTTGTTAACATTTACATCGCGCTGCAGATAGCCAAAGACTCTAAGAGAAAGCGCCAGTGTGATGACAGCTCTTTGGGTTCTGGTAGTAGTGACATTATGTTTGAGTGGAAACTGATCTTACAAGTAGCTGGCTCTCTGAGTATTTTTAAAAATATTATAATTTTTATTTCCCGATGAAACCCAATGAAAGAGAACACTTGGCACTGGAGAGCACAGTGCGTCCCTGTGTGTCAATATTTGTGTGTGCCTGTTTAATATGGTCTTCATTACTGGATGTCACTCCAGAAGACTTGGAGAGCTGAACCTCTGGACCAGAGACCAGACTTGATAAAAATGTTTGCAGTGCAAGCTGACATTGAAGACCCGGAGGGAGGAGGGGCCTCTGCAGAAGGGGGAGGGGCCTCGCCAGAAGGGGGAGAGGCCTCTGTAGAAGGGGGCGGGGCCTCGGCAGAGGTCCCTGCGCTGCTGGCCCACTGCGTCCCTGCTGCTGTTTGATAGGATGAATGTACCTGCCAGCTGTGGACGACCCACGCGTATAATCCCAGCAAGCATTTTTGGGTTGACTTGACAGGTTCTAGAGTCGCCCTGGGGGCAAAGCTCTGGGCACAGTAGTAGAGAGCTGTCTAGATTACATTGATTGGGGCGGGAAGACCACCCTCACTGCTGTACTGAATAGAAAGGAGCCGGTGAGCAGGGCGTCAGCTTTCATAGCCCTTTGCTGCCTGAAGGCAGAAGCATAGAGACCAGCTGCTCTCAGCTTCCTGCCACACCTTTCTGCCACGATGCACTACGTCCTCTTAAACTACAAGCTGAAACAAGCCCTTTCTGCTTTCAGTTTGGGTCACAGTGATTAGGAAGGTAACTAATAGGTGTAGCGGGCCGGTATCTCCCTTCAAGAAGTCCCCAGCCATGGAGACACAGCGGGAAGAGCCTGTGGCCTCTGTCCCCCTGGGCAGTAACCCACAGGCCTCAGCTTGCACAAGGACTGTTTCTGAAAAGGCGCCCCTCCTGCGCAGCGTCGGTTTCTGGGGCCCCCTCACACCAACCCTGACTTAGGGAAAGAGAATCACTCTGGCAGGCCGAGGCTTCCGGTTCCCACCAGCTGCAGCAACAATCCAGCCCTTTAGCCCTGCTCAGAGCACATTTGCGTTTTGCTGCTCATTTTACGATCTAGTTCAATCAAAAAAATATACTAACAAAACCCCAAAGCAAAAAAAAAAAAAAAAAAAAAAAAAAAAAAAAAATTCCTCAATTTTGAGGAAAATAAAATTTTGTTCACTTACGGACATGTGAATCATGGGTTCATCAGTCTTCGGACACACCAAGCTCTTTCTGTGCTGAGACCCCGGGGTGTCTTTTCCAGAAGGTGCAGCCCAGCCCTGCTCTGCATCCTCTTCGTCCTAGCGTCCGGCACAAAGCTTGCTCTGCGTTTCCATGCTGACGGTCATTTTCTTTCTTCCTGTGCCAGGATTTGTCACAGCCCCTGTGTACTTGGCTACTTCCAGCTTCAGGTTTTAGAACAAAATCAAGTCAGACTGTTAGAGCGATCCAGAGCCTGATGTGGGCTGTCTGCTGTGTCCACATGTCAGGCAGCTGATCCCAGAGCCTGGCCCCTGGCGAGAGCGCCTCAGATCTCAGCTCTGCTTCAGTGGGCGCTGACTACCCTTTGTTCATAAGCTGAGGGGCTGAGGAGATGGCTCAGTCAGAAAAGTGCCAGCTTCACAAACATGACCCAAACCCCATACCCAGCTATGATCATGTGCCTCTGTTACCCTAGTGCCGTGCGGGGAAGAGAGGCAGATCTGTATAGCTATTGGTCAGCGGTAACTGCTGAGCTCAGTGAGAGACCCTATCTCAAAAGATAAGGTAGAGAATAATACAAGAGGACGGTGGACATCAACCTCTGGCCTCAGGTGCAGGAGCAGACAATACCTACTGCACACATACTCTACACACATCTGTTATCAGGTGTTATCATCTATGTACCTATCCGTCT
>NW_026593078.1:0-5079 GCF_907164565.1 Psammomys obesus | reverse complement strand
CCACATTCTGAATTTCATTCCTGAGAACATTCACCAGAATTATTCAGTTTTTTTTTTTTTTTTTTTTTTTTTTTTTTTTTTTGCTTCATCTATAACATACAGATATTCATAGTCAATATGAATAGCCAATACCTGTCAGCTGGTAACAAGCTTTAATATCCCTCTGCTTCTCAGTGCCTTCTTTTGGTCTTACATCCACATCAGTCACTCCCTTATTTATTTTTCTCATGGTCAAAATCCTTAAAAGAATGTCCAATGCTTCTAAATTTTTCCTGGGGTCATAATTCCTAAAACATGATCCTTACTTCCCTTGCAGCTCAGGATTCTGAAAGCATGACTTTGGTTCCCACCAGAAGTTGTGTGCAGAAGGGTTGCTCAAGATATTCTGATCAGGACTTGCCTGATCCTCCTGTCTTCCCCACCCCGTGGCTTCTTCTTGCACGCTTGGGTATATTTCTTAGCATTTGTCTTCGGACACAAAGCATGATGACGTGTCCTGGTGACCGTCCTCCACTCTCTCCTGATCTCCTTGGAAAGTGCACAGCACTGTGCTTGACCACTGTGTACAGTACCCAGGGGGCTTATGCCAGCACAAGTCAATCTTGGGCACTGGACTGTGTGTCTGTAGGTCTTATGTGTTGGGCTTTTTCATGACCTCTAACATACGGAAACATGAGAAGTATTGTAGGCCCCCTCCTCACCCCCATGTTCTCCTCATGCAACGGGTCACTAAGTCTGTTGATACTATAACCTTGTATTCCTCACTGTCACAACTCCGATAGCATCATTAATTAGAAGCCTCATCATTTCGCTCTTGGACTGATGGAATACTCTTCTCAATGTTTGTCAGCAGTTTACAATCTTCATTTGAGCCATAGTAATCCTCCCAAACCACACAGGCATTCATTTAACATGTCTGACCCTATCTCTCATGTAGAATTCACTAATAGTCCTTGAGATAAAATTCACATTCCAAGTTCATATCATTCTGTTCTCCTTTTCCCAGCCTAAAACTAAATGTTTTCAATTTCCGAAATGTGTTGTGCTTTCTCTTGGATTTGTGACTCTGTATACACTCTTTGCTTTGCTTAGAATCTTGGTGCTTTTCTTCAGTGTCTGACTATTAATCTACATTTTCTAGACACAATGTACATAGCACTCTTCCAGGAATGCTTAAAGTTCTCCATCTAACTTATTCTGTTGAATAACTTTTCTTTGTGTCCTGATTCATAATTGAATCTTATATATTTACCTTTCTACCTATAAATCATTTATCTACTTATCTACTATTTACTTATCTATGAATACCTATCTGTAATCTATTTATCTATCATCTACCTATCTACGAATAACTAACATATATCTATCTATGTATCTCTCTATCTATAATTTATCATCACCTGTCACTTATTTACCCATCATTACCATTTTTATTCTATGTATCTATCTATATATCCCTCTACCAATCATATATATTCTATTTATCATCTATCTATCTATCTATCTATCTATCTATCTATCTATCTATCTGCTGTCACTTCTCTACCTATCATTTTAATCTTACCTAATCTGACATGATTGATGTCTGCTTATACATCAATCAATAATCTATCACCTATCTATCATTATCATCTTATCTATCTGTCATCAAGCCATCTATCTATGGCATAGAATCTATGTCACTGAATTACTTACTATGTGCTATTATGTGTTATTTGGCACCAGGAATGTAATAAAGACCAAGAAACAAGTCTTATTTAATTGCAGTGTGAGAAACACACAGTGTGCTAAATCTGAAGCAGCCCTACATGATCCATGGGGCTTTGTGAGGCGCATGTGCATAGGTTGATGTAACTGCTCCCTCTTCTGGTTGCCTCCTCGTTTTCCACACTCCCATCAGCCAGTCACTTCTACATGAAAGAAGCTAGCATGCGTTTCATAATAAAATTATCTGGCTTGATAAATCTCTGTACTTTAAAGCAATCTAATAACCTGCCTGTTACAGACAAGGAGATACTGTGAAACTGACTAATAGAGTTCATGTGTTCAGTGGGGTTTGTCCAACCCTGTGAAATAATCACATCAGACCCTATGGGACTAGAAAGGCCAAACTGAAGAAACAAAGATTAACATGTACTGAGATGTATTCTTAGATTAAAAAAAAAATCATGCATGCTCTGTTCCATGAAGACACTGTGGAAGTTTATACAGATGTATACTATTCAATGTGGTGAAAGAAAATACATTATTAAGGAATGAAAGTAGAAAGAAATAAGAAAAGGAATCTCATAAATCTGGGTTAAGATTAGTATGTGCAACTACTAGGAAAAGACCACAGATTTTATCCTATGCTTCTTAATGGCCCACATGGAGAAGGGTCTGGATTAGTCACAGTTCTGCATAAGAAAAATAAGGTAATCCACTTGTTCAGAAAGGAGCACTGTTTGTTGAAACTGATTCCCAAAGAATTCTTCCCCTTTGTGCAGATAATGCTGAGTGATGCGGTGGACAATGCTCTTAATCCTCCCAATAGCTGCGACCGCAGACAAGCGAGAGCCTTCTTACAGCATCCTTCGTGTTGGGGGGAGCAGGAATGCAGAGCAAACAGAACGAGCTGATAAAAGCCTGTCCATAAGCACAGAAGAACCCATGACTTTCGCAAGCAAACCTCAGGGGATGAAGTCCTTGTTCTGTCAGATATGAGATGTGTGGATTTGTTCCACTTCCGCCCCCTCAGCTGGGTCATCTGAAGAGTCTGTGATGTGAGTTAGAGGTCCACATGTCAGTCACATGTCAGTCCAGTGTGGACCCAGCAGCTAAAATTCAGAATGTCCAAGACAATAATACAACATCCATCCAAGTCTCATCACCCCAGGTGATGCTCTGAGCACCTTACGTGGATGTTCTAACTTGGTCTCCAGAACTCCATTCCACATTGCTGTTCCTCTCATTTACCAACTACAAACTTGAGGCCAGAGAGTTCGGATAATTTGCCTAACATAACGACCAAGGAAGAGAGGAAGAGAGCTGTCAGCTGATGCATGCAGAGGCCCTGTGTATAAACTGTCCTGTTCTATACGATCTTGCAACTTTTGGGAGCCACTCTCTTTGAAAAGCCTCCCCCTCACAGCCACATACTTGAGAGCAGGTTTATGCCAGTGTGATCTGATGATAGAGCTAAGGAATGGATTTTTTTTCCCCATGACCAATTAAGGTGTGTTCCCTCTGTTTTGCAAAAGACAGCCTGATGTATCAAGTTCCTCTAACAAAACCCGAACATTTGATAGAACAGATAAGAGTTACCCACGAGGGTTCAGGACAAGTTAATCTTGTGTCCTGCTAACTGTCTGTGGTAAGGAAAGCCCCTTGCTGCCCCCGCCCCTCACCTCGTTTATTCAGTTGACAGCTGCTGTCTAATTGGCCCACTTCATGGCTGGTTTGTGTGACAGACAGCCTGGGGTGGGGGGGGCAGGGCTAGATGAAGCTCACCCAGCAAGTCTCCTGTCTCTCCAAACTTTAAAAATGGAGAGTTAAATTCTGGAATAATCCAAGTAGCTAATGGCTAGGAGATAGGTTTAGGGTCTCCAGAGTGGCTTGTGTTTCCTATTAAACGCAAGCAGCAGTAATCTTTTGAACACTGGAGTTTAAATAGAATGGCACATGGCTGTATATGAGGGCCTGAATCCTAGATATAAATCACAGTAACAACAGCCTGAAGCTGAGCTATCACAGGTTCTTAGGTCTCCAAAGTGTGGCCTGCGTAAGCGATTATAAATCCCCATCTCAGATAGCAGCATGGTGTGGCTCGGTGCTTAAGGCACACCTTCCTACCATCCATACCTTTCTCTCCTTCAGACTTTTTAAAAAAAAAAACTAATTTTCCTCCAAGTTCTGTGACCTGATCAAGGGTTAAAGAGGATTCCATAACCGGCACTCCAACAGAGAAAATTGGCGTCCTAGCAAATGAGGCACTGCGGGTCTGCAAATACTGAAGCCTCCCTGGGGCCACCCCATTACTCCATCCTTACCCATGTGACCTGAACAAAGTCTGGAATCTCCACAGCTTCATTAGCACTCTCAACCTTGGTCCTGATATCAGTAAAACATGGGAAATGCAGGAGACAGCCTCATGGAGTGATGTCGAGGCAAAAACGATCCAAACACATGTTTTTGGACAAAATTTTCTGTGAAGGTTATTTTCGTCATGATAGTGATTAATGTCATGTGTTGGCCATGGAGAGACTAGTGTGCCCCTGTGGGAGGAACTTGGCAGAGAAGTGGAGTAGGGCCCGAGTTAAATTTAGAAATCTTCAGTGTTGCAGGGGGCGACAAGGGAAGGTCGGTTCTGCCAAGGATGAACAAACTACCTGAGAACATTAAGCCCCCAGAGGAAAGCTTTTCCATCTGGCCTCTCTCCTTTCCTGCTCCTTGCTCACCACCTAACAGGAAGCCTGCCTTTTAGCATGTCCACCCATGCTCCAGCATACAGCTCTGTCTTCCAATGTTGAGGATGATAAAACAGACAAGCTCCTGCTCCTTCAACAGCAGAGAAAATGAATTACTGCAGTGTTCTACTTTGATTTCTATTGCTTTGACAGAACACTGACCCAAAGCAACATAGGGGAGGAGAATTTTTGGCTTGCACTACCAGGTCACAGTCCATCACCGAAGGAAGTCAGGATAGGAACTTCAGCAGGAACTTGAGGCATAGACTGTGTAGGATGCTGCTTGATGATTTGCTCATTTGCTAGCTTTCATACAAAGGCCAAGACTGCCTGCCTAGGGCATGGTGCTGTCCACAAGGTATCAGTTAACAGTCAAGACGATCCTTCACAGGCATGCTTACTGTCAATCTGATCTGGGTAGTTTCCCAACTGAGATTCCCTTCTCAGATGATTCCAGACTGTGTCAGGTTGATAGTCAAAGCTACCTATGACCTGCAGTTATAATTCAGACTGGAAAGTGAAAAATTATTTGAGAGCTAATCAATAATATGTAAGGATACAACAAAGATAGCTGACCTTAGAGAAAGAGAAGAAGAAGAAGAAGAAGAAGAAGAAGAAGAAGAAGAAGAAGAAG
>NW_026593077.1:0-7049 GCF_907164565.1 Psammomys obesus | reverse complement strand
AAGAAGAAGAAGAAGAAGAAGAAGAAGAAGAAGAAGAAGAAGAAGAAATAGAAAAAAAAATCTAAGTAGCTTTGGGAAGAGTTAGAAGGTAGTTTCAGCCAAAATAAAGACAGGTTGCAAAGACTAAAGATAAATCAAAGAATAGAAAAGAAAATTAAGATGTTAATACAACAGTTATCTGATTACAAATTCCTGGAAGTAAAATGAAGGGGGCCATGTAATACAGTGAACACAAAGAATATATTCGTGATGCATAAAGCAATGAGGGAAAGTTTCTAGAATATAAAGCAAACATGATTGACAGATCATCTGAAAAGAAATATGCAACATGAAATTGGTGACAATATGGCAAGCTAGAATAAAAATTCTAGGTTATTTCCACTAAAGTTAGGGAAGAGGAGCAGCAGCGAGCATGGTTTGGTAGCACTGCAGTTTTCAGGAAACATAGAAATAAAATGTTGAATTAAAAAATTGAAATTTCAGTGATTAAAATGTTGACTATTAGAGGTATAAAAAGTAGGAAGTTGAACATTTATGGCAGTATTTCTCAACCTTCCTAATGCTGTGACCTTTTAAAACAGTCTCTCATGGTATAGAGACACTCACCCATAAAATTATTTTTATTGCTACTTCATAACTGTAATTTTGCTAGTGCTCTGGATCCTAGTGTAAATGTCTGTGTTTTCCAACAGTGACCCCAATGAAAGGGTCTTTCAATGCTCAGAGGGGTCACAGCCCACAGGTTGAGAACCACTGATTTAAGTCATTTCAGGGAAAGACCAGAACCCCACACCAGAAAGGAAGAAAAAAAAACTGGATGGTAAGAAAGTCTTCTGACATCTGATTCCTGTTTTGACAACTTAGCACTCACAAGGCCTTGGAAAGGAGACTAAACCTCTCAAAAGTCTTGTCTTCTTCACTTGAAATATCAATCATATACAAAATGAATAAAGTGTAATTAATAAAAGTTAAATAAAAATTAAAAAATATATCAATCATAAGGTTGTTATAAACATTGAGATTCAAAAATCAAAAGTACTGGGAAAGGCTTGGTGTAATGTAAAGCATTTATGTATGTCAGCTATTAATCAAGACTATTACCAATACAAAAACAGTAATGAACAACTATGTAGATATTTTAATGTTTTAAAAATTTAATTTTATGTGTATGTGGTTTTGCCTGTGTGTGTCTCTGTATCAGAACTATGCAATGGAGGCCAGAAGAGGGCAATTGACCCACTGGAACTGGAGTTACAGATTATTGTGTGGCACCATAGGGTGCTGAGAATCATGCTAATGTTCCAGTAGAGCCACCTCCTGAGCCATTTCTCCAGCCCTTACTTATTTATTTTTGAGGTAGGATCTTGATGTGCTTCCTGGCTCATCAAATGATCCTTCTGACTCGGGCTTACCAGTTCTAGGACTATTTACGTGAGCCACTGTACCTGGAAATAATAGACAACTTCAAATGACAAAAATGAGTCCAGACAGACCAGTATCACAGTAAACATGGATGAGTTAAATTTCCATGTTAACACACAGAGTCCTTAAATAAATGTAGATATCAAGCTGATTCCTGGAGAACTACCTAAAATAAACAAATGTTAACAAATCATTAGAAATGAATATACTGAGCAAATGCAGCGATTAACAGTAGGAATAATAAGACTCACGTGAAAACTACACATTCACATTTGCATGTATTTACTGAACACCTGTGACACGTCAGGCATTGATTGTGAGAATGCTGAGTTTATGGCAGTAGGCAGACATATTTCCTGCCTTCCAGGGACTAGTCTAGTGAGAGAAGATAGCACACTTATGGGTGTGTACATACAAGCTGTCAACGGTTGGAGAGGAAAGAGGAGAAGAATGGAGGCTTCTGTTTTGACAGAAGGGGAGAGTATGCCTTTCTGAGAAAATTGAAATTATTAGAATGGGGTGAGTAAGTCAGGTGACTCAGAGTGAAGATGGGAAGGAAGGATTTCCTAATCAGAGTCAAGAATATGATGTCTCCCCTATAAACAGTGCGAACATGAAGTAAAGGCTCTTAGTCAATAGCAAGCTAAACGTGTTGGTTAAATATGTGTGTTTATGGTTAGCTATCCAGGAAACAGGACAAGTATCCCTTTTAACCAGACTTGAAGCATGTTTTGAGAATGAGCCCTATAGGAGCTACAAATGAGACAAATGAATTTGTGAATGAAAATAAGTAACTAGGACCTAGAGAGATGGCTTATCAGTTAAGAGATTTGCTGGTTTTCTAGAGGACCCAAATTTTAGTCACAGTGTCCTTGTTGGGCACGTCATGAGTACCTGTAACTACAGCCTCATGGGATCTGATGCCCTCTTCTGGCCTCTGTGGACACCTGCATGTATGTGTGGCATACACACACACATACATACATAAATACAAATAAATTTTAATATCAGAGAAAAATAAGCGGATATTCTTGGACTATAATTTAGGGAAATTACGTTTTCTTAAAAATCCAAGTATTAAAGATGTAAGATATTTGTAAGGTAATTTTCAAACTTACACTGGGTGAAAAGAAAAAGTCATATTAGAATTACTTATGATGTATATGCATATATATGCAAATGAAATGATTACATTTCACTGTGTGGTGTTATATAAATGTAAATATTACTATTCCAATGACTATGTGTTATTTATTCACATTTTCAGAAAACAAGTATGAACATAGAGCAAGTATCCAATTAATAATATAGAACTGGAAAGATAAACCTATAAAAACAAATAAAACATAATAAAGAATAAAAGCAGAAATTAATGGAATATATAGCTATAAAATGAATAAAAATTTCAATTAAGGTATTTTTTTCTTAAAGAAGTTCACTAAAACAGATGAATATTGAGCTGTATAGAGCTAAAATGCTTCACAAATCACATTATGAGGGAGCAAAGAGGAAACAACTACAGATACTAGAGAGTTCAAGCCTGGAGGAGAGTGTCCTACTTTTATGTTGGTAGAGTGGTGCTGTAGATGAAGCTTATGACTTTGTAAAAACTCGGAGAAGTCACGCTGACTCTAGAAGCTGTGTTCAACTGGAAAAGATCAACAATCAAAGAGGGTGAAATAATTCGGAGAGGCACACCAGCCTCTGTGGAAAAGTTCAAGGTCATTTCCTTGAAAAGTTCTAGCATATGATTTGTTTGTTTGTTTGCTTGCTTGCTTTTGTTATTTAAACTTTCTTCGGAGCATAGAAAAATACAGAGAATTTTTCAGCTTATTTTTGTTGTTTGTTTGCTTGTTTGTTTTTATTGTTGTTTTTGAGCCAGGGTCTCATTGCCTGTCCCAGGTTGGTCTGGAACCCACACTAGCCTCAAATTCATGATGTTTCCGTGCCTGGCCTCAAATGCTGCAGTTATAAGCAGGCACCACCCAGCTGTGTTTCAACTCATTTTTTCCCCTTTTTCTCTCTTTGTGTGTGCGTGTGTGTGTAAAACAGTGCATACATGAGAGCATATATGAGGAAGCCTGAAGTTGATGTTGAGACCCGTTCTCTACAGCTCTCCCTCCTATTCAGTGAGGCAGGGTCTATACATCAGACCCTGGATATTCCTGGATGTTGCTTGTGTTTCTAGGTAGCTTGCTTTGAGTTTTTCTCCCTTTAGCATGATGTTCATTCCATGTGTGGGCAGTACAGCAACCCTGTCTCCGCCTTCTTTGGCAGAAATTACAGATAGACCATTGTGCCCTCAGGCATGTTTTAGGTTCTGTAGATCTAAATTCTGGTCTTTACACTTGAGAGGCATGCACTTTAAAACTGAGTCATCACCCAACATCCTCAAGTCATTTTGTAAAGAGAGTAGCTTAATTTTGACACTAAAACTGAAGAAGGTATAAGTAAAAGCTACAGATCAGTGTTATGCGTGAGAAAAAAAATGTAAGAACCCTTAAAAAGTATGTTCAGATTCAACGAGAAGCACGTGCACAAACCAGTGCATCATGGAAGAATCAGTCATCACAGAAAATTCCAATATTTTACATTTGTAGATTAAAGGAAAAGATTCCAGGAAAATCTTAACAGACTCCAGTGTCTGCCTAATAAACACTCCTGATAAAGACGAAACAGGCTGTTGCTTTGCTAAAAGGGTGCTCTACTCCTTCCGCCAATCTACTGAACACATCAAAGTAAGCAGAAAAAAAAAAAATTGCACTGTTTAGGAAAAATGGTTTTCCATTGGCCTTAAAAATGGGACAATGCCCAAGAAGCCACTAAAACGACAATTACTTAGAATTATCTTTATTAAGTCATCTTGACAAAGAGAAAGTAGTTAACTATTTCCATGTAACATTGCCAGCATAACTTTGAAATGAGACTCATACATACTTTTTAACCAGAGTAATTACCTGTTTTGTGACATTGTTAAAAGTGTTCCCTTCTAAGGGAAGAAAAATATTCTGAGGCAGTGCCTAATTATTTTGGCATAGCTCATTTTTAGATCCATTCTCACTGGAGCCTAGCTCATATAGTTGGAATGATAGTGAGGGAACAATAATTGTTGGCTTGAAGTGTGTGTTTTGCTGAAGGAAACAATCCGAATACATTGTCATAGTTTGAATCCTAAATGCCTTTTCCATGTTCATGTGCTAAGGGCTTGGTCCCAAGCTGGTACGGAGAGTGGCTGAACCTTCCAGCAGTGCATCGTGGTTGGAAGCCATGGGATAATGACCTCAAAATAGATTATGTCCTCTTTGTTTTGGCCAAAATATCCATACGAGGCTAGGAGAGTGAGTCATTCTGAGAGTCACTCTAATACTTTGCTGAGAACTGAAAACAAACCCAAGTCTTAAGACTTTAAGAGTCCGTACAAATTTTCAGAAATCTAAGTTTTTTTTTCTACAATGGTGTTCTGAATACCTCAACTTTGCTGACTTTTGGAATTATCTGATATTCTCGTCCCTCCATAAAGCAAATTTTCTGGAACCCAAGGCATAGCGACGGTTGGTAGAGGGTTACTCTGCACATAGCCTCTTCTTGATCCTCTTGTCATCACACAAACTCTGTGTTAACCAGCTCTTCATGTCTATTCCGAAATCCGTTTATCTGGAGTAATTACCACTGAAACTTGGAAGAGGAATTAAATACTATGCGAAACAAGTACATATAATAATTTGAGTCAGGAAACCGCTGAAGGAGGAGTGTGAGACAGCTCAGTTGGCAGAGTGCGTTCTAACATACAGCCCTGACTCTGTCCGCAGCATGATATGAAACAGGTGTAGTGGTTCGTGGTTGTAATTGATGCACTGGAGAGGACGAGGCAGGAGGACCAGACATTCAAAGATGTTCAGCTACATCATGAGTTCAAGGCTAGCCTGACATGCATAAACGTCTATCTTATACAACAACAAAAAGCAGAAAATCCAGGAGCAAGCGTGAAAGCTTAGGTGAAGGTTGGTGTCTTCTTTGTATGTTTCACAGGGCAGTGCTGTTTGACTCCTTTAGCCATGCTATTCTTTCAGATTTTCCCTTATTTTAAATTTGAATTTTATCCTTTATTAATTCATTTATTAATATATTTTTTAAAGTTTTTAAAATTTCTATTAATTAAATTTATTCACTTTGTATCCCCCCTGTAGCTCCCTCCCTCCCAACCATACCCTTCCTCTGCCTTCTCCACCCATATCCCTCTCCCAGTCCACTGATAGGGGAGGACTTCCTCCCCTTCCTTCTGATCCTAGTCTATCAGGTCTCATCAGGACTGGCTGCATTGTCTTCCTCTGTGGCCTAGTAAGGCTGTTCCCCCCCACGCCCCCGAGCAGGGGGAAGTGATCAAAGAGCAGGCCAATCAGTTCATTCTGAGACAGTCCCTGTTCCCATTACTATGGAACCCACTTGGACACTGAACTGCCATGGGCTACATCTGTGCAGGGGTTCTAGGTTATTTCCATCAATGGTCCTTGGTTGGAGTATCAGTCTCAGAAAAGACCCTTGTGCCCAGATTTTCTGGTTCTGTTGCTCTCCTTGTGGAGCTCCTGCCCTCTCCAGGTCTTACTATTTCCCACTTCTTTCATAACCCTGCACTCTGCCCAAAGGTTAATCATAAGTCTCAGCATCTGCCTTGATACTGAAAGACCCCAGCCTCACCCTAAGTTAAACATAGCTAACACCATTTTGTGAGACACCACCACTGTTTTGTAAAACTCTGAAGGCCAGATGAGAAACTGGAAAATTACTGAAAAATCCTAGCTGTGTCACCCACTTGGGATATCTGTGGTCAGGCTGCCCCTGTTAAGTTAAAAACAACTTTGTCCTGACCACCCTCATGGGATATCTGACAGGTGGTCCGGCTGAGATAGGAGTCCTGGGAAAAGCAACATATGGCGGCACTAGTCAAGGTCGTCATAATTGTTTTGACCACCCAGTTCCTGGAATTCTGGTGTCCCTGCCAACCTGATTTATGTTATGGTTTCATGTGAAAGAGCCAATCAGCTCCCTATAACTATGCTTCTTGCTTCTGTACCAGTGCTCCTGCTCTAAAACCCTATAAAAACCCCAGCTTCCTATCTTGGGGGCGCGCAAAAGTCCTTTCGAGTGACTTTCGCCCCGGGTACCCGTGTATCAAAATAAAAGCCTCTTGCTGTTTACATCCGAATGGACTCGTTGTTCCTTGGGAGGGGGGGTCTCTCTCAGATGGAAGATACCCTCCGGGGATCTTTCAATACCCTGCAGGGTAGAGCCTTTCAGAGGCCCTCTGTGGCAGGCTCCTGTCTTGTTCCTTGTTTTCTCCTTCTTCTGATGTCCATCCTCTTTGCCTTTCTGAATAGGAATTGAGTATTTTAGTCAGAGTCCTCCTTCTTGATTAGTTTCTTTAGGTGTACAGGTTTTAGTAGGTTTATCCTATATTATATGTCTAGTATCCACTTATGAGTGAGTATATACCCTATGTGTCTTTCTGCTTCTGGGATACCTCACTCAGGATGATCTTTTTCAGTTCCCACCATTTACTTGCACATTTCATGATTTCCTTGTTTTTTTTTTTTATTGCTGAATAATATTCCATTGTGTAGATGTACCAC
>NW_026593076.1:0-1529 GCF_907164565.1 Psammomys obesus | reverse complement strand
ATAGAGAGATTTTTCTACAGAGGACAGAGCTGTGCCGTGTGTGCCGCTGTCGACGTTTGTGGAGAAAGAAAGTCATGATTTTATCCAGAATGTTCCCTCTCCAGGTGCTTAAAAACATAAAGACAGAAAAGAAAAAAGCAACTGTTTCTCATAATGATTTTGTTTTTTTACCTAAACCAGGGTAATTTAAAATCTGTGGTCCTCCTCTGCCTTGGTCATCACGTTTGCCGTTCCTACCATCTTTCTCCCAGCCACCAAATGGAAGCTTTAACCCGAGAGATCACACATTTGGCAGAACTGTGCAAGGGTGAGGACAGCACTTGCTCGATGACCCCAAGCCTTATGCTACTGAAAACACACCAATATTTTCTAAGAAAAACAAAACTACAGGTCTGCAAATATTTTGTGAAGGAATTTCCAGACTTACTATCTACTTTGGTCCTTTCCAGAAAGATGTTCAAGTGATAATCCACTGTAATCTTGAGGGCTTTCCTTCAGGGCTTGATTTTTTTTTTTCTAATAATATATTGCAGTTCTCTCATTTAGCCTTTACAAGGGTTCTGAGTTGAGGTAGTACTGTTTTTCCTTTGGAGTAAGTTGAAGCTTAGGGAAGCAAAGCTTGCAAGACCCCAGAGCTAAGCAGATGTAGGGTTCTGCTTTGGAGCTCCAAACTTCTAAGTACAAATCTTTTGCCTCAGTTTTATATGATTCTAGTTCTTACAGAATTTTAAACAAAATACATACATCAAAGTCACATCAGTGAAGTGATGGCTAAATGCTATTTTATTGGAAAGCATTAAGTGGTTTTAATGAGTTTTCTTCCGATTTTCAGCGGGTGTGGTGTTGAAATCCACTCGATTTCGTTAGTTTCTTCCCATGGTGAACAACTTCTGGCTTTCATGTGAGCTGTAAGGAGATAAGAAAATATACAATGACTTCCTGAGCAGGATGACAGGGGACTATGCTATAGACCCTCATTCACCAACTTGAAGGCCAAGTCAGTGGAAACTGTCTTCTGCTTTTGGAAAGGAGGCAAAAACTCCAGTCTCTGCTATGTCACCTTTTAAATGTTGGCAACAGTCTGAGCGTGAGCCATTCTCGAAAGTGTTGTGGATGGCACGACTCACAGCCATTCTTCATTTACTCCTGCACCTGGGGATGGCTTTATCTGTCACATACCCTGTCGTGCCTAAGCTGTAGACCTGGCTGGCTGGGAATGTTAAGAAATTGTCAGAGCTGGGCATTGATGGTGCACACCTTTAATCCCAACTTGGGAGGCAGAGCCAGGCAGATCTCTGAGTTCAAGGCCACCCTGGTCTATAGAGTGAGTTCCAGGACATCCAAGGCTACACAGAGAAACCCCGCCTAGAAAAAGTGAGAAAAGGAAACAGAAAAAGGAACTGTGAGAAGCATCTGAGTTACTAACCAGCCAGGAGATTGGTGCGTAGTCCTGGGTTTACCAGTGAGGGCACACACGGCACACAGCGGCACACACGACACAGCTCTGTCCTCTGTAGAAAAATCTCTCT
>NW_026593075.1:0-2109 GCF_907164565.1 Psammomys obesus | reverse complement strand
TTAGTTAAAATTACCAGGTACTGGGTCTTCTATTAAAAAAAAAAAAAGCAAGCAGGTTTGCCTTACCTACAGGCTTCATGTTAATTATTTATGTCTTATGATGAATAGCTGGATAGAAAGATAATGGAGTTTATATAGGGTCTGAGGATATAGGAGTTTAGGTTTTGAGAATCTAGAGGTAAGTAGGTGTTTTAAGATATATGAATATGAATTATAATGATACAGAAAAGTGAGTTGAGGCATATTAAAAATGGGAGATATTTCAGATTCTTCTCCTCTCTCTGCTATTATTGTGCTTATGTTATGTTTCAGAAGTCCAGAGCTTTGACATTGAACATTGGAGTTCTGGTAAGTTGATGGAACACTAACTGCTTATTCTCCAAGCTTGAGGTTTTAATTTCCTTTGGTTGTCTCCTGAAGATAGACTTAAAAATGCATCTTATCATGCTAAGAACATCTCTCCAAAATGTACATTTGACCCAAAAAGCCAGAGCTTTTATTATGGTATTTTTTTTAATATCTGCCTTTTTTTTTTTTAAAAAAGATTCAGTTATTTATACACATGAGCACTTTATTTGCATGTGTGCCTGCATGACAGGAGAGAGCATCAGATCCCCAATGGTTGTGAGCCACCATGTGGTGGCTGGGAATTGAACTCAGGACCTCTGGAAGAGCAGGCAGTGCTCTTAACCACTGAGTCATCTCTCCAGCCCCATATCTGCCATTTTTGAGGTAAACTTTGATATAGGAGCTAGAAATATTTTAAGGGAAGTCCAAGCATCCAGAGTTCAGCACTAAAGCCATTAATGTATTTCTACCTAACTTTCCAATGTAACATGGAGATGGGGACTAAAAATAAATACTAAAAAGAACTGCAAAAAAAAAAAAAAATGGCCGAGTTCCTTTAGTGGCTGATTACCAACAGCTGTATCCACAGTTAAAATGTTAAGAGTTTCAGATCATGGACACACTTAAATTGTTGCTCATTCCATTGGATGCAGTTTTATCTGTTATTCAGAAAATGTTGTTGATATATTATTTTTCTGAGTCTTTTTATGTATTTCCTTTTGCAAACTAAAAATTTATATAAGTTTCATGAAATCCAAAGGTCACAAGATCTGGATCTGGCATAGCTCAAATGGACCCCAGATGAGTTTTTCCCTGGTCTTGGGATTCCTCATTTTTCCCATTGATTAGACAAATTTTAACTTCTGTTTCTAGTTTGAATTTGTCTCAGCAGATTTTCACCTGGTTGAGACTGCAAGTTGAGATCTGAACTTGCTGAAAGCTGACATGATTGCTCACTGCCTCCACAGATGGATCACCTAACTAGAAGTTTTCCATTGCCCAGTCTTTGGCTGACATTTCAGCATTCCTAACCCCTGATGACAATGGTCCTATTGTCATTACTGAAGCAGTTTCAGAAGATGAGACCCTTGGCCCCAAATCCCACCTAACAGTCTGAAATGCGAGGTCAAAGGAGGTTCCCTGACATTAGCTACTATTTTAGGGACCTGCTTAGCTGGAGCAAAAACCAGTATTGCAATACTGGATGTACAAAGCCAGAGTTATAACAGCTCAAAGGCAGAATCTTTTGCTTTTGGTCATTTTTGGATCATGCTTGCTTAACAAGTTGTTAGGATATATTAGGCAAAGACTAGGGACTATACAATTAATGGTAATGATAACCCAATACCGTCAGGTTGGAGATGACCTTGAACTATAAGAGCCCAAGAATGGCCTCTTCAGGTACAAGAAAAGGGGGAAATGAAGGGTTTAAGTTAGCCTGGGTATAGTTAGCCTGAGTATAACTCCATTTTGAAAGAAAGAGCCATCTTGACTGGGAGCTGAATTCAGGCATCAGGAAATAGCACAGAATGTACACTTGGCAGAAAACAAGGTTAACTCTCCTAGCAACAGCCTCCAGGAAATATCACAGAATAAATGCTTCATAGAAAATAGAGACAATCTCCCTGGCAATAATCAATGAGAATCGGTTGAGAATCGGGTGGGAAAATTCTCCCCAATGTTTCAGATATAGTTTAAAAGAATAGCCATTGTGATCATATGTCTTAGGCAATTGTGCCTCAGAGAGGCATATGCCTTAGG
>NW_026593074.1:0-13072 GCF_907164565.1 Psammomys obesus | reverse complement strand
TATGCCCGTCTGGAAGCCGACTGTTTCTTGATTTTTTTTTTTTTTTTTATTCTCTCTTGATCTCCTTCTCCTCTCCAGGCTACCACTAGTAAATCACAGCGTTCAGTGCTGTTTTTAATAAATGGAAAGATCACAGCACGATGGCTGCACGGCGGAGTTCAGCATTTGTTTGATGGAGGTAACACTTCCACAACAAGATGCATTTCTGTTCCTGCAGTCATGATTAAAAACAGAAATCGAGCTGCATATTGATGGAATCAAATAATAGTGGATACACTTTGTGAATTCTAAAAACAAAAGGAATAGGTTGTGGGTGCAGCTTAACAGTAGAATGCCTGCCTAGAATCTCCTAGTGAGGGGCTGGGGACACAGTTCAGTTACAGAGGATGTGCCTTGAATTTCCCAGTGAGGGGCTGGGGGTGTGGCTCAACAGTAAAGCACCTGCCTAGGACCCCCCAGTGAGGGGCTGGGGGTGGCTCAGTGGTAGAGCACCTGCCTAGAATCCCCAAGTAAGGGGCTGGGGGTGGCTCAGTGGTGGAGCACCTGTCCAGAATCCCCAGTGAGGGGCTGGGAGTGTGGCTCAGTGGTAGAGCACCTGTCTGGAATCCCTCAGTGAGGGGGTGTGGCTCCATGGTAGACTTCCTATCTAGAATCCCCTGTCAGAGACTAAGGACAGGGCTCAGTTGTAGAACACTTGCCTAGAATTCTCCAATAAGATGTTAGGGACTTGATTCATTGGTGGAGCATTTGACATAATTCAAGTCTTTAGAGACTTAATCCAGCCCCTTGAGAAAGACCCATTCATGAGAGCAATACCCTCGTGATTTTATCACTTCTCAGTGACCTTTCCTTCTGGTTAGTTGCATTAAGGAATTAAGTCTTAAGATGTGTCTGGGGAGTGACAGCCTGCTCTGAAATCTATTTGCATTTTCAACCTAAAAACAAAACCCCAAAAGCTGAGCATTGTCATGTATGCCTGGAATTCCAGCACTCATGTGATGGAGAAAGGGCCTTGGGGATCAAGAATTGACTACAAAGCAAGTTTGAAGATGGTGTGGCCTAGACACACCTGGAGCAGACTGATCCTCCCAGAATCTGGACATGGCTAGTGCAGGGAGATTAAAGCCATCTTTCTTTTGTTTCGCTGCCCAGCCCAGACTAAGCAGCAAGTCTCATTTTGCTATCTGAAGCATCACTTGAGACAGTGTCTCATGTATCCCAAGCTAGCCGCAAACTCTGTATGAAGGGGAGGATGAATTTGAAATACCAATCCTCGGGTAAGTGTTGGGATTACAGTGTGTACCACCAAACTGGGCAGTGGTGATGCATGCCTCTAATCCCAGCACTCAGGAGGCAGAGGCAGAGGCGGATCTCCGTGAATTCGAGGCCAGCCTGGTCTATAGAGTAAGTTCCAGACAGCCAAGGCTACACAGAGAAACCCTCTCTAGAAAAGGGGAGGGGGAAGCTTTATGCAGTGTTGGGATGGAACCCAGGCAAGCTTCTATCAACTAAGCCACACACCCCAGTCCATTCCATGCATTTTTTTTTCCAAAATGGAGAGGGACTCATTGCACAGTCTCAGTTGAAGCTTGTCTGGCCCTCACATCAGAAAGCCATGATCTGAGCAAGCAAGGCATGATGGCTGCATTGTTTGGACACTGGTCTTTGCTTGGGGTTGGAAAGTTTGTGGTGGGAAGTGGCCCAGGAGTTGGCTGGTTGGCCATTACATTAAAGGAAAGATAAGTCCATTAGAATCCAGGCTGCATGGACAGGAACCTTGTGGAAGCAGAAAGTCCTGGCAAAAGCATTTTGAGGTGTAATTCAAACACCTTCTTCTTTTGGAATTATCAGTCGTTACTGCAGCTGATCCAGGTAGCCTCATTCTGTTTGCTGGGCGGCCTTGGACGATAGCACTGGGGTAATAACCAAGTTGGTTTAGACCAGTTGTAAATCACAGGACAGAGCCATCCTGGAGGAGGAGTTGCAAGTATCTGCCAAGAGAATCAGTATATGGCCTCCCGAAATCCCAGACCCTAACCCGTGGCTATGTTTTCCTCCTCAGTTGACGAAGGAACAGTGGAAAGAATCCATATAGGGCTGCAGCTGTACAGCGAGTACAGCTTTTGCCACACAAGCCTGATGGCCCGAGTTTGGGTCCCCAGAATCTATGTGAGAGTTAGACATAGCAGCACAGCAGCATAGAGCACATCCTCTAATCCCAGGGTTCTGCCATCTAGCTGGGAGGCCCAGACAGGACAGTGTCAGTCTCCTGGGCCAGCTAGCCTGGCATAGGCAGCAGGGAACACTGAAAGATCCTGTTTCTAATAGGTGTCTGGCTTCTACACACCTCCTGGGCCCGAATTCATTTGTCCTCACACAAACAATGACACACATGTCATACCCAGAAAAATAATAAAGCAAGAGGGAGAGAGAGAGCAGGAAACTAGGCAGGACTATTTATCTTCAACAGGAACTTGGTCCCAATTACCCTCCCCCTTAAACATGTCCAAATCTTTGAACCCTCAAGCCGTTGAGGTAATGTTCCTTTAAGAATCCTAAGAAAAGCTGGAGAGGGAGAAATGGTCCCGTGTTTGCTGTCAAGCCTGAGGACCTGAGTCTGATCCCCAGACCCATCTGGTAGAAGGAGAAAAACAACTCCAGCAAGTTGTCTCTGATCTCCAAACAAATGCTGTGGCACACATACACACATACACACACACACACACACACACACACACACTCACACACACACACACACACACACACACAAAATCAAGTGAAATAAAAAGAAAAGAAGGAATATTTAAAAGGCAGAGTAGGGGGGTGGGGAAAGTGGGGGAGTATGAGCTAGGACACTGTGGTTACAGTTCATTATTTACTGGAGTGAAAACTTTCTTAGGAAGCCCAGTGCTGTGGAGGGAAAATATACGCCATTAAAAAGAGCCAAGAGAAAAAAATGAGAGGGAAGGAGGAGGAAGAGGCAACAATGAAAGCAGAAGCCAAAAACTGAGAAGAGGAGAAATCAGTGAGCAGTCAACTTGAGCCTCCAGTCATGGGAGGGAGCCTTATGCACTGAAGGCCTGTGTCCCCATTCAAATCCACGTGCTGATTTTCTAACCCCCAACATGCTGATTTTAGGGATGGAACCTTCAAGAGGTCATGAGGTCGTAAGTGTGGAATCCTCTCAAATGGCCTTTAGTGCTCTTGTTATGGAGGCCCTAGAGCGCTGGCTCTTCTGTCGTAGGACAGAACAGAACATCCACTTACAGACAAGGAACTGGATACTCACCAGATGTAGTCTCTACCAGCATGCCGAGCATCCCAACCTCCAGAGTGTTAGGTGTTTAAGTCTGTTGTTTAAGTCAACGAGCATATAGTATCTTTATTATAGTAACACAAATGGACTCAGGCAGGGAGAATGGAGGGGTGAGCTGTCTAGTAAAATGAAGAAGAGAAAGCCAAGCATCTAACTTGATTATCTAAACCCTGCAAGGTCAGGACCCAGTGTATCTAAGGAAAATACACTTGGCAAATCCCCAAGCAGAACGCAGTTTTCTTATTCTCATCGGGGTGGCTGAATACCTAACTTAAGGAGGAAAAATTTATCTGGGTGCACGGTTTCAAGGAATTCAGCCCATAAATGCCAGGCAGATGGGATGGAAGAGGTGACTAAAGAGTATAGTTAGAAGGGAAACAGCCAAGGATAAAATATCCCTAGGCATACCCCATCCACCCAACCCCCCTGGAACCCAAATAAAAAGTTCAAGGAGAGAAACCGTTCCTAAAAGTCGTCCCCTGACCTACACACACACACACAAAAATGAAGGAGGGAGGGAAGGAGAGAGAAAGGAAGGAAGGAAGGAAGGAAGGAAGGAAGGAAGGAAGGAAGGAAGGAAGGCAGGCCAGGTGTGGGGGCACACACTTGTTATTCCAGGGTTGGAGAGGCAGAGACAGCTAGACCACTGGGACTCACTGTTAGCAGCTCAGTCAAATCAGGGAGTTCTGGACCAGCAAAAGACCCTGTCTCCAAAACAAGATAGACGGCACCCAGGAGATGACAGCCGAGGTTGTCCTCCAGCCTCCACAAGCACACGCATGCACATGCACACACAAAGAAGGAGAAGAGTGCCTTCAATTACGATAGAGAAACTTGAGGTCCTAGAGAGTCTGAAGTCACTTGGCCTGAAAACTACCGATTCCTGTTTCCACTCAGTGTTCTGACTTCTGGCCAAGGGCCTTTCTCCCTCTGCCAAACTGTTCTGTGAAAGACTCAGAAAGCAAATGGTTTTGTCTCCAAGGTTATGAGCCAATTGAGACTAAAGGGAGCTGTGGGGAAAAAAAAACTGTTAGAGACTAGGACCACTGCCCACGTCCCTTCTGTGAGGTCAGATTTCCTGTGGGCTGCAGAAGAAACACAAGCATTAGCCCAAGACCTGGCGAACCTGACATGACAGCGTCCCTCAAGCTGGGAGCTTGGCCATAACCCAGCCTTGCAGAGCACAGAAACTCCTCCTTCTGCAGGCGTGTCTTTGAACTGAGGGTAGCTGCTCAGGGGAATAAGGGGTCCTTTGGAATCAGGGGCCTCTTGTAGCATCCACTGGCCTCTTGGTTCTGGCAGTTAGGTTGAAATCCTCTGCTGCTGAGCGGTCTCGAAGATAAAGCACAGCCAGCTGGCACGCGTCCAAGCACAGCTGAAAACAGTCTACAGGGGCCCATCTGGAGCCAATCAGTCACACTGCAGTGAAAAATAGCAGATGTCAGCGTGTGCCAGCCGCCCCGGGAAACCCCAACCCTGCCACCCTCCACTATGGCCTCACAAATCATCCCAGTTCTCATTGCTCACTCGTGCCAGGTGGCCTCTTGGCTTCTGGCTTCCCCACTGCCCCAGAGACCCAATTGTAGCTGCAAAATAGTCCTCAAGCTGGAAAGGGAACCCACAGTGTCTGCTAAAGAGGATCTGGGAGGTTCCAAGCTCCGCATACTCTTAAGGACACTTGGAGACATGTGGTCCAACTCAGCCTTTAAAAAGAAAAGAAGACTTGCCTACCTATTTCTATGTGAATGGATGTTTTCCTGCACATACGCTTATGCACACATGTGTTCCTGGTATCCATCGGAGTCAGAGAGGGCATTGGATCCTCCGGAACTGGAGTTACAGAGCACTGTGAGCCACCTTGTGGGTTCTGGGAATCACGTCCAGGTCCTCTACAAGAGCAACAAATGTTCTTAACAACTGAACTAACTCTCCAGCCCCAATGCCACTTTTTTTGTGAACAAGGAAACTGAGCCCTGACCAGGGGAGACAACTCTAAAGAGTAGGCAGTGACCACATCAAGTCTTGCTGAGGTTTGCCTTCATTCTAAATTCTTTTTATAGGAAGCCAGAGCCAAGCAGATAGACCAGAAGATCCACATTTGAATAGAGAGACAAGTAAGTGATTGAGTGAGTGAGTGAGTGGATGGAAAGATGATAAATGAATAAATGGATGACAGAGAGATAGACAGGTGTATGGACAGGCGGGTGGATGGAGATAGAGAAAATGAGAGATATGCAAAAGATAGATGGAAAGAAACAGTGAGGGAAAGATATCTCAAAAGGGGGGAATAAAGGAAGAAAAATAATATGCATATAGGCATAACATGGCACTTTCTTTCTCATCTTTGGCCCATGAAAAATATTGTCAAGGCCCTGAGTGACCTGTGTTCCTTTTCACCTGTCACCAGACCAAAGGTATTAGAGAAATCATATTGGCCTTCCACTACCAGGGATTCTCCACATCCCTGATCCACTGGGGACATAGAAAAAGACTCTCACTACAGCTCACTATTCCTGGGGATCACTTGAGTAACAGTTGCCAAGACAAGAGCTGCCCTTGTTAATCTTTCCTGACTTTGAAGTTTGTCATTAGCTACTGAGAGACATTGACACAGGAGGATCACAAGTTCAACATTAGCTAAGACAACAAAGTGAGTTCAGAGCCAATCTGGGCAACTAAGTAAGAGCTGTCTCAAAATAAAAAATAAAAAGAAGAAGGGGATGTGGTTCAGTCAAGGACTTGCCCAGAATCCCCCAGTGAGGGGCTGGAGGTATGGCTCAGTGATAGAGCACCTGTTTAGAATCCCCCAGTGAGGGGCTGGGGTGTGGCTCAGTGGTAGAGCCCCTGCCTAGAATCCCCCAGTGAGGGGCTGGGATGTGGCTCAGGGGTAAAGCACCTGCCTAGAATCCCCCAGTGAGGGGCTGGGATGTGGCTCAGTGGTAGAGTGCTTGCCCACAATCTCCTGTTCTTTTGCCTAGGTATTTTATCACAGTGACAAAAGCTACCTAGCACAGTTATATTAATTTTTCTTTTTGTCACCATGACAAAACCCCTGACAGAAACAAAAGAGGAAAGTTTTTTGGCTCACAGCTTCAGTCCAACATAATGGGAAGGCATTGCAGTGGGAGTGTCTGAGGGAGGCTCCTCACACATGGTTGGATCAGAAAATGGAGAGAAACAGACATGAAGCTTGACTATAACTCTCGGAGGCCCTTCCTTAGTTACCTGCTTTCACCAGTCACGCCTCCTGCCCCAAAACTCCCATTATCTTCTAAACGGAGTGCCCCACTGGGGAGTAAGAGCTTAAGCACATGAGGGACATTTCCTCCTCAAGTCAAAACATGTTATGTATGGGAGAAGAACAGTATAGACAGCTTGGAAACATTCCAGATTTTGTGGAGCCACTGGGAGTCTTGGATCATCTCCTCGGTAGATAAGGAAGAACTAAAGCCAAAAAGTACAAGACAAACCTCCTGCCATTTGTAGTTCTAGTTTACTTTCTGTTACTGCCATAGAATGCTCTGACCAAAAGCAATCTGGGGGAGGAAATGGTCTAACTCACATTATAATGCATCCTTGAGAGAGGTCAAGGCAGAAACTTGAAGCAGAAACCATGAAGGAATGCTGCTTGTTGGCTTGCTCACAAATTTGCAACCAGCTAACTTTTTTATACAACCCAAGACCACCCACCTGCCCAGGGGATGGCACCTCCCACAGTGGACTGGGCCTTCCTTTATCAGTTAACAATCAAGGCGATCCCCAAGAGACACGGCCAGAGGCCAATCTGATCTGGGAAACCCCTCAATTGAGATTACCTTCTTGGGTAACTCTAAGCTGGGTCAAGTGATGGTTAAAGCTAATAGGACAGGCAATACGAAGTTAAAGAAACACCTTTGCTTTCTCAATATTTTTTTACTGGCTTCAATTCAAAGAATGCCTGTGTACCAGGCTGGGAGACAACTCAGTTGGTAAAGCGCTTGCTGCTCAACCAACAGGACCTGAGTTTGATTTCCAGAACCTACATTAAGATAAAATAAAATGGCTATGGTGATGCACAATCCCAGAGACAGAACCCTGGAGCTTGCTGCTCAGGCATTCTTTCCTACTTGATGAATTCCAGATTCTACTGAGAGACACCATCTCTCAGAGACAGCATCTCTCAGAGACAACAACAAGGTGAGGCCAGTGAGATGGCTCATAGGTAAAGGCCTTGCTACCAACCCTGACAACTGAATGTGATGCCTTGAACCCATAATGGTGGACAGCGAGAGACCCCGAAAGTCGTTCTCTGGGTTCCACAAGTGTGCTGTGGTGGGCATGCACGTAAAAACAAGTGCATGCAATAGATGTTACATATATTTTCATATATGTTTCTACACGGTCTGGAGAGGTGGCTGAGAGCACTTACTGCTCTTGCTAAAGACCCACGTACAATTCCCAGCGCCCATGCTGTTTGGCTCACAGTGGCCTATAATGGGCCAGCCAGGTCATCCCATACTTCTTCTGACCTCTGTAAGCACCTGCATCCACATTCTCTCTCTCTCTCTCTCTCTCTCTCTCTCTCTGTGTGTGTGTGTGTGTGTGTGTGTGTTTGTCTTTCTGTGTCACACACACATACTTCAAAATAAAATAATAAAATCAAAAATAAATAAATAAAATCCTCTTAAATTACTTTTTTAAAATGTGGATGGCTCATGAAAAAAGACATCTAAAGGGTTGCCTCCAGCTTCCACACATGTGTTCTAACACACACACACACACACACACACACACACACACACACACCTTGTCCCTTGGACAGACAAAGGCAGTACAGAAATGAGCATTCTTCCCCTCACACCCGCCCCTCAGGGCTGGTCACTAAATTCAACTCACAGCATCCAAGTGTGCCCACACAGCCCCACCCTCTGCTGCGCGCGGAGCCCGGCCCGCCTCATTGCCATGCAGCAGCTGTAGCTGAGGCCCTGCTTCCAGATCACTGAGAACTAGGGCTGATTTGAAAATGTCAGGCTCTCGTTAGCAATTCCGATGGCCACGGTGGTAATTACGCCTTTTCATGTTCCGGCGTGTTACACCGCATCAAAACTGACACAGAAGCCTGGTTTTATAATATCACGGCCTGGAAATAAATGTCTAGAATGATATGAAAATGTACTAGGAAGAGATTAATAACTGTTCTTCTAGGAAGAAAGATAGCCCTTTTCAACTACTGTATTATATATTTTTTCCCTTCTTAAAAAAAAAAAAAAGTGCCTCTGATAGTGACTCTCCTTGAGGGGCACTGAATTATGTTATCATTCACAGGCTGTAATCACCTCTGTCAGCGGCTGGGCTGAGCCACCAAAGGCAGCTGGAGAGGAATCCAGAAGCAAGAGCGGAAAGAGCGCCAAGCAAAGGCCTCTGACGTGGATGCCTCTGAGCCCAGGCCGGCCCCAGCCCAGAGTCCTCCCTCCCGGAGGCAGAGCCTGGTCTCCTGAGCTGTGGGCACCTCCGACAAAGCAGGATGGTCATCGAGGAGTCAAGGAGGCACCAATTCGATGAAGATGATGGCGCACACCTGTCAGTCCAGCGCTCAGCAGGTATGAAGCGGGGGCACTGGGCACTGCAGGTCAGTCTGAGTTACACATCCAGACCTTGTTTCAAAAAACTAACAACCAACAAAAAATTTTACCCTGTGTATTAGTCAGGGTTACAATGAATATAGAGATAGAGACAGAGACAGAGACATAGAGACAGAGATAGGGAGATAGAGGGGGTATTAGAATGACTTGTTGGTTGTGTTCCAGCTAACCTGACAATGGCTGGCTGTGAACAGAGAGTCCAAGAACCCAGAAGTTGCTCAGTCCATGAGGCTGGATGTCTCAGCTGGTCTTCAGTAGACCCTGGAACCCTGAAGCAATAGGCACTAGTGCCAATAAAGAAATAGACTTGCTGGCAAGGTGAAAGAAAACAGGCAAAGAGCCAAAGTGTCCTTCTTCCATGTCCTCGTATAGGATTCTAGCAGAAGGCCTGGCCCAGATTAAAGGTGTGTCTTCCTGACTCAAGATCCTAATTGAAAGCTTGTGTCTTCCTACCTCAGGATTAGAAATGGATGCACCTAGGGTCAGATGGAAGGAGAGGAGGACCTCCCCTATCAGTGGACTGGGGGAAGGAGGGCATGGGAGAAGAGGGAGGGAGGGTGAGATTGGGAGAGGACGAGGGAGGGGGCTACAGCTAGGATACAAAGTGAATAAATTGTAATAATCTAAATTAAATAAATAATACAAAAAACCCTGGGCTTCCTCAGGAAGCATGAAGCTATGGGTTCCAAGCCCGGTGTGCATAATTGGGCACGGGGGAGGTAGAGGCAGGAGGATAAGGGCTCATGAACACCTGTCTCAGAAGAAAGAAAAGCTTTAAAAGATGTTGAAAATCCAATCTCTGAAGGACTACAGGACTCCTGAAGAGCTGCTGGTCTTTAGTCCACACCAGAAGGCTGAAGAGTGTCATGTCAGCAAAGGGAGAAGTGAAAGCAGGTGGGCAATGCGGCCCTGCTTTTCCCTCAGGACTCCTTATACATGGAAGTTATTGCCCAACCCAAGAGAGAAGAGAATGTCTTCTCGTTTAATCCTTCCGGGAAATGCCCTCACAATCCCATCTGGAGGCTTAGGAGGCCAAGTTAACTCTGTATCCTCATCCCCAAGAACATAGTACTGCAGGACACAGAGCTATCAGACAGTGACCTTTTTGTCGCAGGCCAAAACTTGGCCAAAGGGGCAGGAGCAGCATGCTAGTCTCCTGGCCACATTTGTGTTATAGCACTGAGATATATGAGGGAGAGGTGGTAAAGGGCCAGTCGTCACCTCTAAAGCAAACAGCAATCTTCAATAGGCAGGAATGAGCAGGATTAATGAGGCCAGCTACTGCCAGCTGCTTAAAGGGACTTGAAGGCTTCAATGTCAGTGCGTAATGATGACAGAGAAATTAGAACTAATTAAGAGAAAATGAAGCTGAGAGTGGTCTGGTGGGTCCTTTCTAGCTGAGCCCAGAGGTGCCTCCAGCCCTTTTGGAGACCATGTGTTACCCAGACTTCTCTTTACTGTGACAGACATCTGAGGCTAAAAATAATTTGCAGGAGGAAACGTTTAACTGGGCTCAGGGTCTCAGAGGGCTCGGCGTGGGGTTGGCTGACTCAGGGGGCTAGGGTGAGGTGGGCCGTCATAACTGTGGGAACACATGGTGGTGACTGCTCACGTCACAGAGGCCGGGAACAGGCAGGGGTGCGTTTACGCCAGCGTGCTTCATCCTTCTCCTTCTTTTAGTCTACCCAGGCTGCTGGCTTGTCAGACGTCCCTATCTGTCTCTCCAGATTCTCCCAGAATTTGGTATGTCCTCAAAGACATACCCAGAAGTACGTTTTATAACACCCCTAGCTATCTCTCAAATCCAGTAAAGCTCACAATCAAAATGCCGCACAGACTCTGGGACACCTCTTGCAGGAACATCTTGTGTCCTTTAGAAATGCAGAGTCCAGAAACTGGGGAGATCTGTCAGTCAACAAAGTGCTCGACTCTCAAGCACCCACATAAAAGCTGGGCGTGGCTACGTACACCTGGAACGCCAGCCCCGTGGGAGCCTGGAGACTGGAGGATCACTGAGGCTCTGTTCCAGTTTGCTTTCAGTGGCTGGGATAAATACTGTGACCATAAAGCAACTCGGGGAGACAGGGTGTTGTTTCAGCTCACAAGTTACACTCCACGGTGAAGCCATTCAGGAACGTAAGGAAGAAAGCACCGACCGGTGTTGCTCACTGGCTCACTTGCTCTGGCACACACTCAGCCACCTTTCCTACCAGCTCACAATGGACATGGCCCTTCTGCGTCAACAAGAAATCAAGAGAACTCCCCCACCGCATGCAATCTGCTGGAAGCAATCCCACCATGGAGACTCTCTCTTTCCAGGTGCAGCAAGCTGACAACCAAGATTAGCCATCACAGGCTCTAGGAATCTGCCAGCTGAGCTCCAGATTCGATGAAAGACCCTGGCTCTGAGGAATAAAGTGGAGCGTAAGAGACCCAGCATCCTTCTCTGGCCACTGCACAGATGAGCTCACGTGCCTCTCATTCACATACACACATATATGTATATACCATACACATACATCAGACATATACTACATAAACACACAAATGCATATATAAATAAATAGACTGACAGATAGGGAGAGAGACAGAAAGCAAAGCAAAGCTTGCAAGGTGACCACTTTACTGACTTAGTGGTCAGTAAAGTGGTCACCTTGCAAGCATGAGGACCTGAGTTGAATCCCCAGAACTCACATTAAATAATAATAATAATAATGATAATGATAATAAACGAGCTAGTCTCAGTGGCATGTGCTTATAATCCCAAGACTGGAGCGGCAAAGACAGGATTCCTGGAGATGTTGCGGATCAATGGCCAGCCAGTCTCACCCGCTCAGCTGAGGTGAGTGAGAGCTCCTGTCTCCAACAACCAAAGAGAAAGGAAAAAGACCCTAGGTAGATAGCAACCAGGTAACAACAACCAAGTTGTTCCAAGCATGCCTCTATCCACATGTATGCCACACATGCACTGCACATGTATACAAACACAAAGAGCATACACACACACACACACACACACACACAGGACAAGAGAACGGAGCCCCACAACTCAGTCAATTACAGCACAAACAAAAAGCCTGTGCCATCACCTCCCCTCCTCGCTCAGCCTAACATGTCTAAAACCTCAGAAAAAAAAATCTTTAACCCAATTATGTCAAACCCCACTGGATCCATTTGATCCAGGAAAAATATCATGGTTGGCAATCACAGAGAATATTAAGGTATTAGCAGCCACGGTTTTAGAATTGCCTTGGAAGCGAGCTGGGAATAATCGCACATCAATTGCTCAAAAATCAGCAGTAAAAGAAATTTACATTAGTGTATAAATTACCCTCCCAGCAATATAAATTAGGATTTTATACCTCCTAATGACAACAGTACAGGCCCCGGCTGTGCTAGGCAGAGTTCCTGGAGGAGGCAGCCGCCAAGCCTCCATCCATCAGGCACCTGGGTCCAAGTGCTAAAATGAGAAGCAGAAGTGACTTGGATCCAACCTGCCTGGCTGGAAGACAGCCCAGCTGGAAGATCCTCCGACTCAGCCAAACACCACCAGGGAAGGCCGAGGACTCTCCAAAGCCTGGCCTGGGTCTGCCTCCTGTGGTCCTCCCCAGACCTACTCGGGAGACAAAGGCCCAGGATTCTCCCTCGAAGGTGTTCTGCTGTAAGCACTTTTGTGGTAAGCATTTGGGATCTAGTTTAGCTTTGTGCTACCCTAACAGAAAAGCTTGGATCGGGAGCGGATGAAGGTTGAAGGCTTAAGGGGCACAGTGCAAAGCTGGAAACCTAGCACCTGGAAGGAGGAGGATCAGGGGTTCAAGGTCATGCTTGGCTATACAGCAGTCTGGATTTGAGGCCAGCCCGAAACACATCAGAAATGATCTCATGCAAGAGGAAAGGAGACTGGGCGAGCAAGACGGCTCAGCAGGAAAACGCACTTGCTGCCAAGCCTGATGACCTGAGTTGGATCACCACAACCCATACAGTAACAAGGAAGAACATACTCACACACATTGTCCTTCGACCTTTACGTGCACACTGCGGCAAAAACACCACACAGATACACACACACACACCACACACAGACACAGACATACACACACATCCCACACCCCATACACCACACACACACACACAC
>NW_026593073.1:0-28361 GCF_907164565.1 Psammomys obesus | reverse complement strand
AGATAGATAGATAGATAGATAGATAGATAGATAGATAGATAGATAGACAGAACTTAATACTGTTGGTGAGAGTATAAACTAGTGTGGTAATCAATACAAAGAAAAAGAAAAAAAACTAAACATGGAATGTGAACCAGCTATATGAACCAGCCAAAAGTATGTAACCAAAAGTATGTAAGTCAGCATGCCACAGACACACTCATGCCCATCCCAGCACCATTCACAACAGCCAGATCATAGCCAGCCTAAGTGCGTGTCCATCAACAGACGAACGGATAAAGAAAATGCAGCGCAGGGCTAGGGAGATGGTTGAGGTAGGCGCACTGTTGCTCTCCCAGAGGCTCTGAGGTCCATCCCAGCGCCACTGGTGCCTCACAGCTACCTGCAACTCTAGTTCCAGAGCAGCTGACCCCCTCTTCTGGCCTCTGAGGGCACCAGACACACACACACAGAGCACAGACATATATGAGGCAGAACACCCATATACATAAAACAATAAGAAAAAAGAAAATGTAGTATGTGTATACAATGGAGTAGTATACAGATATAAAGAAGAATAAAATAAGCATTTGCAGGAAGATGCTAGGTAAAATAAACCAGACTCGGGAAAACAAGCACCATTGTGGAAACTGAAAATAGGTGAACAAACATCAAAAAAATATCAAGGTAGGAAAGGGGGTTGGGGGAAGGGAGAAGACACAGGAGAAAGAAAATGGGAATAGAAAGATATAATCAAAACAAGATACATGCATGTATGGAAATGTAATAATGAAACCCATTAATCTGCATAATTAATGAATTTATTAACACAAAATAAAGGATAAGGCATATATGATAGGTAGTCGTGATTGTCAATTTGATAGAGCTTAGAATCGCCATAGAAACAAACCTCTAGGTAAATCAGGGAGGGACGGAGTTTCTAAATCAGGTCAGCTGAGGTGGGAAGACCCACCTGAATGTGGGCAGCTCCGTTCCCTGGGCCGGGTCTCAGACTAAGCAAAAAGGAGAATGTGAGCTGGGCCCCAGCATCCACCTCTCTCTGCTTCCTGGCTGTGGAGGCCATGGGACCAGCCGCTTCATGGTCCTGCCGCCATGCCTTCCCACCCGTAATCCTCTGGAACTATGAACACAAATGAGCCCTTTCTTTCTAAAGTTGCAGTTGTCAGGGACTTTGACACACAACAAAAACAACCAACTACTGTAACAGCAGTCCTTCCCCTGCCTCTACCCTTTGCTGATGGTCGGCTCATGTTTATCAGCATTTACCCCTTCAGTTGCCATGGGAGTGCACGTGAACAGAAAGAGCATCTGTATCCTAATAAGGAAACCAACATCCAGAGAGACAAAGTGACCTTCCCCGTACCTGCTGAATGAGGAAGCCGAGACCTCCAATCTACACGCCCCTGCCACTCCTCCACACCACAGAACATGAGTGGTTTAAGGAGAGCCATAGAATTGCATTAGTTTTTCACCAGTGTAATGGTTGACAATGATTATCAATTTAACAGCATCTAGAATTCCCTAGGAGATAAATTTCTGGGCATGTCTGTGAGGGCTTAAGTGAACTGAGTTAACTGAGGTGGAATGTGGATGATAGCATTCCATGAACTGGAGTCCCAGGCTCAATAAAGAAAGCTGACCACTGTTATTCATCTCTCTCTCTCTGCTTCCTGGCTGCAAATACAACACGGGCAGCTGCTCCTAAAGAGAATGTGGTACTGAGCTGGAGAGATGGCTCACTAAGAGCCCTCACTACTCTTTGGGAGGACTGGAGTTCAGTCCATGGCAGCACCCATGTCAAGTGACTCACAACTTCCTGCAACTCCAGTTCCAGGGAATCTGATGCCCCCTGCTGGCCTCCTTAGGCACCTGCATGCATGTGCACATACACACAGACACACACATATAAATAAATCTCTTTTAAAAATTTTTAAAGTGCTTCTACAGTTTTCATATATAAGGACACAGGGGAGAGGAATAGGGTGGACCACGGGGCCTTCAAGTGAATGACTCACCATAAGAGAAGAAAACTCAAGTAATAAATAAACTAGTAAGGTTGTGGGATCTGAGGTATGTTTGGGCAGTCTGCCTTTTTAACAAGCTTCCAACTATGCTCCAGTACCTGCTCATGGACCACATACACCTTTAGTGGCAGAGTTTAAATAGTATTACCTGGGCTCAGGAGATGAGCTCAATCAGCAAAGTCTTTTCTTTGCAAGCATGAGGATCCTAGTTCAATTCCCAAAATACATTAACAAAATAAATAAGGTAAATAAAATAACAGATGCAGTGGTGTGAGCTTGCAAGCACTGGGGTTATGGAAACAGGCAGATTGTTGGGCTCTGGACACGCAGCTTAGCCTACTTGGGGGGTTCAAGGCCGGTGGGAAACTGTCTTTCAAAATAGGTTGACAGCATCTGAGGAAAGACCCCTGATACATATACATGCATATATGTTCTCTCCCTTTTCTCTCCTACTCACTCTTTTCCTCTCTTCTTTCTATCTCATTTTTCTTTTCTCTCCTCTCCTCTCTTCCTTTATTCCTCTCCCTCTTCTCTCTCTATCTCATCTCTCTTCTCTCTCTCCTCACCTCTCTCCATCTCATCTCTCTTCCTCTTCTCCTCCTCCCCCTCTCCTCACTCTGGTTTCTTCTCTCCTTTCTTCCTCTCTTTCTTACCTCCCTCCCTCCCTTCCTCTCTCTGAATTAGGACAAAGAGATAAGTTCTGCTAGGACTTATCTCCAAAATCTCAGTTCTCTGAACTCACAATGGAGTTTCCATTGGTCTTCTTGGGTCTCCATCATACATGCAGCAGGTAGAGGAGTTCCCTAGCCTCCAAAGTCACAAAAGCCACTTCCTCATCATACACCTTATTCTCTTCTTGGGTTATGATAGAGCTGTGAGGCAAGAGGCCTATCAAAATTTCATACTGTAAGGCAGAGATGGCTCTCCTATAGCCAACCTACCAAATACTGTTGCTCAGCAACATAACTGAAAGGAGAGTATCGCTTATTTTCCCTTGTGATTGTATGATTGACTGGGAACAGGGGCAGGGGCGAGGCCTCCTGTACATCACAGGAACATCATCATGAAAATTGCCAGCACAGCCCAACATCAAAATTCAGAACCTGAAACACAATTCCATTTTAGTTTATCTCCCCATCTGGCTCACATGTTTAAACACTTGGTCTCCCATCTGGTGGCACTATTTTGAGAAGGTTATAGAACCTTTGGGTCATGGGGTATGGCTGGATGAAGTCTGTCGCTAGGGGTGAGCACTTGGGGGCTATCACCTGGCTTAACTTCTGGCCTGATTGCTAGGCTGCCTGATCTGCTGAGATGTAGACCAGCCACATGGCAAGCACCAGCCACTCCAGACCATGCCAGTGCGGCCCTCATGCTGTCCCTGGCCTGGTGGTTTGAATGAGAAATGCACCCCCACAGGCTCATGTATTTGAACAGTTGGTCCCCAGTAGATGGCGCTGTTTGAGGTTACAGAACCTTTAGGAGACACCCTCGCTGGAGGGTTTAGAGCCTTCCCGCCCCCATTTAATTTTCTCCCTCTCTTTTCTTGTTGTGGATAAAGATGCCATAGTACAGTCTTGCTGCTCCTGATGCTATGCTGTGCCTTCCCCACCGTGATGGACTCTATCCCTTAGGGACTGTGAGCTAGAATAAACCCTCACTTCCTTAAGTTGCTTTTGGTTGTGGTATTTTATCATAGCAGCAGAAAAGTAACTAATACATCTTTCATGGTAAACTAAATATGCTAAAAGCATAAGTCAGCATAAACCTCTCCTCTCTTATGTTGCTTCTGTCCAGCACAGGATCACAGCAACATAAAAGTGTCTCAGTAAAGGTGAAACACTAAATGTACATTAGGCTTTTACCATTGTAAAGAAAAAATAAATAAAAACTAAGTCAAACAATTGTTACACGGGCTCTATTTTGTATGTCTATATATTTTATTGGAATATCCCAAAAATGCCAGAGTGCGTTCTTTATAAACAAATTTTTATAATACTAGAAATTTAACCCAGAGCATTGCACATGGTAGGCAACCACTCTTCAGTGAGCCACACCTGCAGGTCTCCATCCCCTGGGGGATTCTAGGCAGGAGCTCTACCACTGAGCCACACCCCAGCCCCTCACTGGGGGATTCTAGGCAGGTGCTCTACCATTGAGCCACACCCCAGCCCCTCACTGGGGGATTCTAGGCAGGTGCTCTACCACTGAGCCACACCCCAGCCCCTCACTGGGGCATTCTAGGCAGGTGCTCTACCACTGAGCCACACCCCAGCCCCTCACTGGGGGATTCTAGACAGGGGTTCTATTGCTAAGCACTCTTCAAGGAGCTGCACCTTCAAGTCTCCAGCCCATTTTTGAGGGGTTCTAGACAAAAACTCTGTGCATGTGCTTGTGTGTGTAGGCAAGAGGACAACCTTCAGTGTCATCCTCATTTCTTACTAAGTACCCTATCTATTCCACCAAATACTTCTGGGACCACTTTCAGTTCTGGAATCCCATCTAACATAACATAAACCACAAGTGTTCACCTGCAGGATATCAGGCATCACATTGTAGTATGTAGCCCAGACCTCACTCTGTAGCCTAGGCTAGTCTCAGACCTGCTATGTAGTCCAAGCTGGCCTGTACCTCGCGATCCTCCTGCCGCAGTCCCTCGAGGGCTGGGATTAGACTTGTCTACCTCACCCATCATCAGTTGTGCTGTTTTCATTTCTAATTTTTTAAATTATTTTTATTGAAAAATTATAAAATAGAATATATTTTGATCCTGCTTCCTCCCTCCCCCAACCATTTTTTTTAAGATTTATTTATTTATTATGTATGCGAGTTTCTGCCTGCATTTATGCCTGCATGCCAGAAGAGGGCACCAGATTTCATTATAGATGGTTATAAGCCATCATGTGGGTGCTGGGAATTGAACTCAGGACCTCTAGAAGAGCAGCCAGTGCTCTTAATCTCCGAGCTATCTCTCCATGCCCCGCCGACCACTTTTTAAAATTGTATTCAAGGCCTACTCTGTGAGATAGAACCTAAACCTGACACTGATAAAGTGGCAAAGAGACTGAGACCAGGCAGGTCATGGGTCTAGGGGAAAACCTAATGCTGTAATTCTGCTACAAGAATATAGCAATAAAATTACTTCTGATGACTACCATACCCATATGCCAATCCTTGTTCAGCTCCATCAAATAAGCTTCTTCTTGCAATAGATGGGAATCGACCCACAGCCCTACAACCATATAATGGGCAGAGAGTGTGAGCCTTTCGAGAACTCAGTCCCAAATAGGATGTGTTTATCAAAGCCCTTACCTCCAGACATAGGGAGGGATCTCTGTGGAAGAGGAAGCAGAAAAATTGTAAGAGCCACAGGTGATAGATGACTCCAGGACAGAGACTGGGTTAGCACACACAGACCCGCACAGGTTCAAGCCAGATGGGGGTCTCGGCGCTGAGAGGAGAAAGTGGACACAGTTCCCACTCCTAACCAAGACGCTATCCACAAGTCATACCCACTGGCAAAGGACAAATCCGTTTTCTCCCATCTTCATTTTCATGGCTTAACGAACACGGTCTGTGGTGCTTGCTCACCGCAGAGATAAGAAACAAGTGCAGACGCTAAACTAGCCAGCAAGCCCCCCTGCCCAGGACAGAGTCCAACACTGTGACCATGGAGCTGGAGTCCTTGTGGTCCTGACAGGCAAGAGCCAACTGAGCCAGCTCGAACTTGGAGAGAACATTGTTCTGGCTGGCCAGCTCCCAGCTCTTACCAGGAAGCCTGAGTCTGAGACCCAAGAAAAAGAGAAAAAAAGAAAAAGTTTTTTTCCTGTAGGCAGGAGATGCAGGCAGCCTGCAGCTGGCTAATGTCCTCTACACTTCTGAGTCCCTGCCCACCTCCCTTCCTCTCCACGGAGCTGACACCTATTCCCTCTTCTTTCCTCCCTTCTCTTCTCTTCCCTTGATTTCTATGTGCCTGTTTTCTTGAGGACCCATTCTCCCTTTTTTCTTCTTCCTTCCTTTCAATTCTCCTCTCCTCTTCTCCCTCCCCTCCCTTCTCCTCCACTATCCTCCATGGGGCTTCTTGAAGGCTTCATGAACTTCCCCCATCCCTAGAGTACTCTGCTCTTTGGTCAGAGTGATAAATGGGCCCTCTGTCAAGGCACAGCTGTCAGGCCTGCCCTGTCCTCCTTCCAATTAGGCCTGCCAGAGCATGCCATTGACCTGGCCCCTTTCCCAGCTTAAGGCTCAGATTATTCACACAGGGGTCAAACACCTTGACCCTGGCAGGACTCTCTCCTAAGATGTCAGCAAGAACGCTGACTCAGCCCCTGAGGTCTGAAAGCACAGTTTCTCTGCCCACCTCTCCTCCCCTCATTGAGACTGTGCCCTTCGTGAAGTGTTTCGTGAGACTGCTGCACACTCATCAGCCTCATGCACGTCATTTCAGAGCCACAGCTGACAGCCAGCATGGCCAGCGTGACCCAAAAGAGCCATTTTTGTCTTTCTAAATCCAATCTAACAGAGCTTTTCTCCCTTTGGTACATGATCCCTTTGGTACAAGTGGTAGTTAGCATCTACCACTTGTCTATGTATCATCTACCTATCCATCACTCTACGGTCATCTATTAACCATCTATCATCTATTTTTTATCATCTGTCAATCACCTATCATCATCTGTGAACAATGCATCATCTACTAATCATCAATCTACTACCAACCCTTTACCTACATAACATCTATCATCTGTATGTCACTGTGTATCCATTATCTGCTTACCCATCATCTACCACCTACCTCTCATCTATCTACAACCTATAAACCATCCATCTACCATCTACCAATCATCTATAAATCAAGCTATCATCTATCTGTAATCCATCTATCAATCTATATCACTCATCTATTATCCATCTATCATCTACCTACAACTTTTCATCTCTATCAGTCATCTATTCTCTACATACTAATTGTTTATAACATATCAATTATCTAAATCTACCTAACTATGTCATCTAAACATCTGGCTATCCTTCTGAGACAGAGACTCACTTTGCTACCCTATCCTATCCTGGAAATCACATAGAGCCCAAGCTAGCCCCAATCTCACAGGAATCCTCCTGCCTCAGCTTTGCAAAGGTTGGAATTACAGTCATGTACTACCATGCCAGGTTCTGACACCTTCTTTCCCAGCCACAATGACCCACAGAATATTAACAGCTATCTGTTTGTTTCCTGCCGAGCCTCTTCCTTTTACCTGTTAGCCACAGTTCTCCAGAGCAAGAGACCAATACAGTAGAGATGTAAATTCTATTTTCTGGACATCTGGACATCACAATCTATATTAAGGAATAGGGCCTTTGGGCGATAATGAGGTGTCCTCATGAGTAGAATTAGTGCTCTTATAAGAAGACCAGACTGCTAAGGTGGCTCAGTGAATAAAGGACTTCATGATGGAGGCAGATAACCGGTCCCCTGACCTTCACATATACACCCATACACCCCCAGACCTAATAAATAAATAAATAAATAAATAAATAAATAAATAAATAAATAAATGTTATGTCTTACTTGGGGTTTCCATGGCTGTGAAGAAGTGCCATGACCACAGCAACTCTCATAAAGGGAAGCACCTAATTGAGGGCTTGTTTCCAGTTCAGAGGTTTAGTCTATTACCATCATGGCGGGAAGCACTGCAGCACGCAGGCAGACAGGGTGCCGGGGCGGTGGCTGAAAGTTTTACATCCAGATGGGCAGGCCGCAGGAAGAGACACTGGGCCTGGCTTGAGCACATGAAACCTTAAAGCCCCACCCCCCCAGTGGCACACTTCCTCCAAGAAGGCCACACCTCCTCACAGTGCCATATGGGCCTATGGGGCCATTTTCATGCAAAGCAGCACATGTAATAAATAAACCCAACAAGAAGGTGCTGTCTACCAGGAGCAAGCACGCTGTGTCCAGACACTCAGTCTGCTGGAGACTCAACCGTGGACTTCTCAGGCCGAAACTGACCAGCCAAGACTGGCTGTTCAGCTAGATGAGTGACACACACCTGTCTGTTCTCTCCCTCCGATGTGGGGGTCTTGGGGGTTGAACTCGGGTCATCAGGCTTGGCAGAAAGCCCCTTTACTCACTAAGTCATCTCACCAGCTTCATTATTTTACTTTGTTTTCTATTTTAATTTAATTTGAGACAGAATCTCACTCTGTAGTCTAGCCTGGCCTGGAACTCATGACTGCCCTCCCTCAGCCAACTTGCAGTCTGGGGGTTACAGATGTTTGCTACCATGCCCGGCTTTATGGAGACTGGATAAATCGGGCTTGCTCACCTCACATACGCACCATGACAAGCGTGTGGCAACACGCACACTAAATAAATGGGAGACTGAAATTAAATAGAGATAGGTCTGGCCAGCAATACATCCACCCTGTCCTGACCCCGTGAGCTCTCAGAACTTTGCCCACCAAGGGCATCTGACTCCTGGGGGCAGCCATCCAGAAAGACATCTCCCATCTCTCCCCCTCTCTCCATCTGCTGCACCTTTACCTCTACCCAGGTGGCTGCACCCTCTACTGACAGCTTCAGGCCAGCTCCGCAGACACTAGGCACAGACCAGGCCACTGGGGAGCTCCTCAGGTCCAGGGACCCCAATACTAGCTAAGAATCGGGCACCATCTGCCTGGGAAGAAACCATTGGTGTCTGGTCTCAAGCCAACTGGGAACAGACTGGGATGCCAGCTGACAGGATCTGAGCACAAGGACATTAAGAAGAGTCAGCAAACATCGTATCACCCAGGCTGCATGGCATTTTGCTTCTTAAAAGTCAGTACTTGGGCTGGCAAGGTGGCCCAGTGGGTAAGGTACTTTCCACCAAGTCTGAAACCTGAATTCGCGCTCCAGAACCCACACGGTGCGAGAGAGAACTGACTCACACAGGTTGTTCTCTGACCTCCACGTGTGCACCCCGGCATGTGCACACACAGACAGGTTTTGGTTTGGGTTTTCCAAGACACGGTTTCTCAGTGTAGCCCTGGCTGTAGACCCAGGCTGGCCTCGAACTCAGAGATCCACCTGCCTTGCCTCTGACTCACAAATGCTTAGATTAGAGGTGTGCGCCACCACAGCCCAGGGAAATTTATGATTTAAAACTAAAAACTGATCATTCATTAAACTGAAAATTAGAGAGGTTGAGAATATTTTCAGTCTCTAGTTAGAATCTGATTTAGACATTTAAATTTTGTGTGGTGTCGAACAAGCCTTACTTCTCCAGCCTCTGTGTGCCCTTCTCTACAATAGGAACAATAAACCAGGTGTGGTGGCTCATGTCTGTAACCCCAGAACTCCAGATAGCTGAGGCAGGAGAACCATGAATTCCAGGCCAGGCTAGGCTACAGAGTGAAATTCTGTCTCAAAGTAAAATAAAATAAAGCCCCAAGTTGGCTCAGTGGATAAAGATGCTTGTCACAAGCCTGAAGACCTGAGTTTACTCCCTGGGACCCACATGAGTTCAGTCCCTGAAATCCCTACATAGTGGAAGAGGAGAATCAACTCCCATAAGCCCTCCTCTGAGGTGAGAGAAGAATCCATCTTCAGGCCCACCCAGCTAATCCCGGAAAAAATTCCGAGGCTCCAGCCAGGCACTGCCACAACCCTAAGCCACCCACCCAAACCACCATTTGTGGATACCATCCTAGGAACGGCAGTGGCTTCACACATGGCTTCTACCCTGCAGCCTTAGGCCATCGGGAACCCACTATCTGTGGGTACCTTCCTGGGACCAGCACCTGGCGGCTCAGACCTCCAGCACTCACTCTCCCTGCCGGTGGAGTGAATACCTTCCTGTACTGAGGGTGAGGCTCCAAACCTGGGCGCCCACTATCACAGTCCTGTGGACATCTCCTGGGTACTAGCGGATCCGGGTTCCAAACCTCAACACTCAACATCCTGAGGACACCTTCCGGGTCGCAGCGGCTGTGGTTCTTACTCTCACTGCCCTGTGGAGGGGATACATTCTGGTACAGTGGGGAAAGGTGAGGCTCCATTCCGCCTGCTCCCCTCCTGCCTGGCTCACCCGGGTCAGTCAGAATCAGCCAACACAGCACAGTGAACACAGCAATGCTGAGGTAGGCTTGAGTCCCAGATTCCATTCCCCATTAAGGGAAGCCTGTGGGGCACTGGAGCAGCTCTAGAAAAAGAGATCTTTCTGCCAGTGCCCCAACAGCCTGGCTCACATAGGCCAGAAACAGCGAAGTGGAGCTGAGCTAGGCCCCTGACCCAAGTTCCATTGTCCTCCTCCCCAAGGAGGCCTGTCTGGCACTGGAGTAGCTCTAGGCTCGAAGATCTTTCTGCCTGCTCCCAAACAACCTGGACCACCTAGGTTGGAAACACAGGAAAATGATTTTAAATCTATGCTTATTCAGTCATTAGAGGCACATAAAGAGTAAATGAAAAAAAAAAAAAAATAGAAGTCATCATGGAAAGACAGGAATCCACATTCAAACTGATGAAGGAAATGGTACAAGACATAAAAACAGAATTAGAATCACTAAAGAAAACACAAACAGAGAAAACCCTGGAGTTGGAGAACTTAGAGAAAAGATCAGGAACCACAAAGGTAAGTATCACCAACAGAATACAAGAGATGGAAGAGAGAATCTCAGGCACTGAAGATACAATTGCTGAAACTGATACATCTTCCAAAGAAAAAATAAAATTGCAAAAGTTACAAACACAAAACATCCAAGAGATACAAAAGAATTGAAATAATCCCTTGTATCCTGTCAGAACACCATGGTCTAAAACTAGACATCAACAATAACAGAAATAGTGAAAAGCCTACACACATATGAAAACTGAACAACTCTCTACTTAATGACAACTGGGTCAGGGAGGAAATACAGAAAGAAATTAAAGACTTCCTGGAATTCAATAAAAATGAAGGTACAACCTAACTTATGGGACACAAAGAAAGCAGTGCTAAGAGGAAAAGTTCAGAGCACTAAGTGCCTTCATAAAGAAATTCAAGGCGTCTCATACAGGCAACTTAATAGCTCACCTGAAAGCACTAGGGAAAAAGAAGCAGACACACCAAAGAGGAGTAGACGGCTGGAAATAATCAAACTCAGGGCTGAAATCAATAAATTAGAAACAAATAAAACAATTCAAAGAATCAATGAAAACAAGAGCTGGTTCTTTGAGAAAATCAACAAGATAGACAAACCCTTAGCCAAGCTAAGAGGGACACTAAGAGCCAAAACTAAGAGCCAAAAGGCAGAGGGACACTGTCCAAATCAACAAAAACAGAAATGAAAAGGGGGCCATAACTGAGGACACTGAAGAAATCCAAAGAATCATTAGGTCCTACTTCAAAAGCCTATATGAAACAAAATTTGAAAATGTAAATGAAATGAACAATTTTTTTGATATATTCTATTTACGCAAGATGAGGTAAATAGATTAAATAGTCCTATGTCACCTAAGGAAATAGAACTTGTCATCAAAAGTCTCCCATCCAAAAAAAGCCCAGGACCAGACAGTTTCAGTGCAGAATTCTACCAGACCTTCAAAGAAGCACTAACCCCAATACTCTTTAAACTATTCCACAAAATAGAAACAGAAGGAACATTACCAACCTCATTCTATGAGGCCACAGTCACCTTGATACCTAAACCACACAAAGACCCAACAAAGAAAGAGAACGTCACACCAATCTTGCTTATTAATATTGATGCAAAAACTCAATAAAATCCTCGCAAACTGAATCCAAGAACACATTAAAGATATCATCTGCCACGACCAAGTAGGCTTCATCCCAGGCATGCAAGGGTGGTTCAACATATAAAAATCCATCAATGTAGTCCATCATATAAACAAACTGAAAGAAAAAAACAAAACAAAACATGTGATCATCTTCTTGGATGCCTAAAAAGCATTTGACAAAATTCAATACACATTCATGTTTAAAGTTTTGGAGCAATCAGGATACAAGGAACATACCTAAACCTAGTAAAAGCAATATACAGCAAGCCTATATCCAACATCAAACTCAATGGAGAGAAACATAAATCAACCCCACTGAAAGCAGGGACACCACAAGGCTGCCCACTCTCTATCTCTTCAACATAGTTCTTGAAGTCCTAGCTAGAGCAAAAAGGAGATCAAGGGGATACAAATCGGAAAGGAAGAAGTCAAAGTATCACTATTCGGAGATGATATGATAGAATACATGAGTGACCCCAAAACTTCTACCAGAAAACTCCTTCAGCTGATAAACAGCCTTCAGCAAAGTGGCTGAATACAAAATTAACCCCCCAAAAAAAGCAGTAGCCCTCCTATATGTGAAAGACAAAGGGGCTGAGAAAGAAATTGGGGAAACAACACCCTTCACAATAGCCACTAATAACATAGAGTACCTTGGTGTGACTCTAACCAAGCAAGTGAAAGATCTGTCTGAAAAAAACTTCAGGTCTCTGAAGAAAGAAATTGAAGAAGATAACAGAAGATGGAAAGATTTCCTATGTCCATGGCTAGGGAGGATTAACAGAGCAAAAACAGCCATCCTGCCAAAAGCAATCTATAGATTCAATGCAATTCCCATCAAAATACCAACACAATTTTTTACAGACCTTGAAAGAACAATTCTCAATTTCATATGAAAAAAAAAAACAGAATTGCTAAAACAGTCCTGTATAATAAATTATCTTCTAGAGGTATCTCCATTCCAGATCTCAAGCTGTACTATAGAGCTACAGTAGTAAAAACTGCATGGTACTGACATAGAAACAGACTGGTGGATCAATGAAATCAAATCCACACACCTACAGAAACTTAATTTTTTGACAAAGAAACCAAAACTATACAATGAAAAAAAGCATCTTCAACAAATCGTGCTGGTCTAACTGGATGTCTACATGCAGAAAATGCAAATAGACCCATATTTATCACCCTGCACAAAACTAAAGTCCAAGTGGATCAAAGACCTCAACATAAAACCAGACACACTAAATCTGTTAGAAGAAAAAGTGAGGAAGAGCCTTAAACTCATTGGCACAGGAGACAACTTACTGAACAAAACACCAACAGCACAAGCTCTAAGATCAACAATTAATAAATGGGACCTTGTGAAACTGAAAAGCTTCTGTAAAGCAAAGGACACTGTCATCAGAACAAAATAACAGCCTACAGCCTGGGAAAGGATCTTCACCAACCTTATATCTGACAGAGGGCTAATATCCAGACTATATAAAGAACTCAAGAAGTTAAACAGCAACAAATCAAGTAATCCAATTAAAAAATGGGGTACAGAGCTAAACAGAGAATTCTCTGCAGAGGAATATCGAATGGCAGAAAAACACTTAAAGAAATGATCAGTGTTCTTAGTCATCTGAGAAATGCAAATCAAAATGACCCTGAGATTCCACCTCATACCCATCAGAATAACTAAGATCAAAACCTCAAGGGACAACACATGCTGGAGAGGTTATGGAGAAAGGGGAACCCTCCTCCATTGCTGGTGGGAATGTAAACTTGCACAACCAGTTTGTAAATCAATCTGGTGCTTTCCCAGAAAATTAGGAATAGTGCTAACTCAAGATCCAGCTATATCACTGCGGGGCATATACCCAAAAGATACCTTACCATTCAATAAGGACATTTGCTCAACTATGTTCATAGCAGCTTTATTTGTAATAGCCAGAATCTGGAAACAACCCAGATGTCCCTCAGCAGAGGAATGGGTACAGAAAGTGTGGTACAGTTATACAATAGAATACTACTCAGCAATTAAGAACAAGGAAATGGTAGGAACTAGAAAAGATCATCCTGAATGAGGTAACCCAGAAGCAGAAAGACACACACAGTATATACTCACTTCTAAGTGGATATAGGTGGATGTAGGATAAACATACTAAAATCTATAGTCCTAAAGAAGCTAAACAACAAGAAGGACCCCAAGGAAGAGGTTGAAACCTCACTCAGAAGGGCAAACAGGATAGAAATCTGAAGTAGAAGACAGGAAACAGAACAGGAGCCCTCCTCAGGGGACCTTTGAAAGACTCTACCCACCAGGGTGTCAAATGACATACTGAGACTCATAGCCAAAGTTGGGCAGAGTGCCCAAACCTTATGGAAGAAGAGGGAAATAGAAATACCTGGAGGGGACAGGAACTCCACAAGGAGAACAGAGCCAAAATAGCTGGACCCAGGGGGGGCCTGCAGAGACCGATACTCCAACCAAGGACCATGGATGGAGATAACCTGGAACCCCTACTCAGAGGAAGTCCATAGGCTGCTCAGTCTCCAAGAGGGTTCCTAGTAAGGGAGGCAGGGGCTGTCTCTGACATGAACTCAGTGGTTGGCTCTTTGATCACCTCCTCCTGGGGGTGGGAGGAGCAGCCTTACCAGGCCACAGAGGAAGATGATGCAGCCAGTCCTGATGAGACCTGATAGGCTAGGATCAGATGGAAGGAAAGGAGGACCTCCTTATCAGGGGACTAGGGAAAGGGCATAGGAGGAGATAAGGGAGAGGTCTACAGCAGGGATATAAAGTGAATAAATTGTAATTAATTAATTAATTTTAAGAAAGAAAGGATGCCAAGTCACAACAATCTCTTCCAAAAAGAGGAACAAAGAGAATACTGTCTGAGTGTTTTTTATGAGACCAGCGCTACCCCAGTAGCAAAATACATATATATATGTATGTGTGTGTGTGTGTGTATATATATATATATATATATATATATATATATATATATATATATATCTTTAGCTAACATAAGGAAAGAAAGCTACAGACCAGTATTTTTTCATGAACATGGCGGTAAAACTAACCCTCAACAAAGTGCCAGCGAATCGTTGGGCCTGTAAAATGCTCAGTGGATGGAGCCGTGCAAGCCTGGCAGCCTCAAGTCCAAACAAGCAAAATTGGCAGGAGAGAACTGACTCCACACAGCTGTCCTCCAACCTCCTTACTCGAGCAGTGCACATACACAGAATATTAACAACAACAATAAATACGTACATATTGGCCAATCAAGTCCAGCAGTCTAGACGTTAATTAGACAGAGGCCGGAGAGATGGTTCCCAGCTACGATTGCAGGACCGGAGCCGCGGTTCCAGGGTCCGGGTAACAAGGCAGGTGTCTCTCACACAGCCCCAGGCCGAGGGGCTAGAGACAGGAGAGCTGATGAAGCTTTCAGGCTCCCAGTCTGCCTGAAAAAAAAACCCTGAGCTTCAGGATTAGAAAGAGACCCCGCCTCGGGGGAATAGGTGGAGGGAGTCAGAGGAGGAGACAAGATGCTTTCTACCGGCCTCCATGCAAGTCCGCACATACATGTGCTCACACGCGCGCGCGCGCACACACACACACACACACACACACACACACATACACAAAAAGAAAATAAACACTCTTTAAAAGAATAAAAAATTAAAAATAATCATACAACATGACTTCTACAGTTTTTTAAGATTTACTTACTAGGTTAAGTGTTCTGCCTGCTTGTACACCTGCAGGCCAGAAGAGGGCACCAGATCTCATTATAGATGGCTATGAGCCACCATGTACGTGCTTGCTGGGAATTGAACTCAGGACCTCTAGGAAGAGTAGTCAGGGCTCTTAACCTCTGAGCCATCTCTCCAGCTCAACTTCTGTAGTTTTGGAAGATAATGGCTTTGGAAGATTGAGATTTTTACAAAGTGTAATACTGGGCTCCTGGAAGGGTTTACGTCTCACAAGACTCATACTTACAAGTTCAGACTGCTCTAGAAGAGCTAGCCTGGCCCCTCTGTGGCTTCTTCCTCTCGAAAGTGCTATCTACCATGTAGTAACAGGGTTCCTTGACAGACACTATGTTGTTTGGACTTTCCAGCCACTAGACTCTAAAATCAAACAAACTTCTTTATACATTTTCCAGCAACAGCTATCCTGTTCTAGTAATAGAAAACAGTTAAGCACTAGGGATCACAGAATAGTCAAGGTGACAGGACAATCTTGAGATCCTAAAACGGCAACTTCTGAGCCCAGCTTGGCCCTCACAGAAGCCTAGCCCTTTTGAGCTAGTTTCCAAGGCTCTTGGTCTATTTATTTGTTTTGAGACAGTCTCATGTAGCATCAAAATCCCACATAGCCCAGGATAATCTTGAACGCCTCACCTTCTTGCCTCTGCCTCCTGAGTGCTAGGATCACAGGCACACACCATCACGCCCAGCTTTATGTGGTGCTGGGGACAGAACCTAGGGCTTTAGAGTGCAGACAAGCACTCTACCAACGGCACTGCCTCTGAAGTCCTTTCTTGGTTTGTGGCAAGCCTGGAGCTTGTGACCCAGCTGGAGAAAAGAAGACCACTTCACAGGGTACTGTGGGCTCCCGTATTCCTGCTGGTGGGTCATGCTGCTTTGTCCAGAAAACTCAATGATACACTCAGAGTATAGCAACTTTGGTGGTATGCTCTTTATTGTCCACCCCCCCCCCCAAAAAAAAAAAAAAACTGACAGAAAGCTGGAGGAGCCATGAGCTGAGTGTTGCCCAAGAAAGTATCATCAACCCTTGGAGATGTGAACCAGTTTGCTCAGTAGAGATCCAGGACAGATAGCTGTAACTCCAGAATAGCTCCTCTTCTAAGGGCTGGGACGTGGGGTCAAGGGTCATGATACTATCCGAGCCAACCCTTTGGGATGGACTCCCCAGTTCGCCCCCCAGGAGCCTGAGAAGCAATATAGGTGGGAAGTGTTCACTTAGGTGTCACACACAACCACTGGCAGGGGACTGCACGGTGATGATTTTACCTCAGGAATGTCACCTCAGCAAGACCTAGCGGCCAGAGCTTCAGACGGAGGGGTAGCCTGAAGGCAAATCCAGGTGTGAACTGGAGCTTCAACCCCCATCCCACGGACCCAGGGCTCCTTCATACAGCTCTAAAGGGCCCCTAAATGAATAAAGCCTAGCTCCCACCCCGGAGCAACATTAGGTGTACATTAGTAGCAGAAACTGGGGAAATGAGGTTGATACTCGTCACTGAGGGATTCTGGATTCTAGGCAGGAACTCGACCACCAAGTCAGACCCCTAACCCTTCACTGGTCAGGTGCTCCAAGGCAGAGCCTGGCCGAAGGAAGCAGGACACTGGTGGTGCATATTCAAACAGTGTAGCTTGACCTAGACCCCGAGTCTCTCTGTCTCTCTCTCTCTTTGCTTCTGACCCACTGAGAGGTGAACAACTTTAAGCTACCATATTTCCCTGCCATCATGTTCTGCCTCCATACAAGCCCAAACCCATAGGGCAAGCAATCAAGGACTGAAAGGTCTGAGACTGTGAATAGGATCAGTCTTTATTTCTTGAAGTCATCTCTATGGCTATTTTGTCACAGTGACCGGAAGCTGAGTAACACAGTGCCTTGGGCGCTAGAGGAATTTAGTGGGAACAAAGTGTATTAACAGCAACGCAGTAGTCTCCTCACAGGATACCCATTTAAGGTCTGCCTGATGATTCGTGGTGGACCTCCTGGTGGTTGCAGGCCTGTCATTCCAGCTACTCAGGAGATGAAGGGAAGAGGATCAAAGCAGAAGGCCATTCTAGGCAATTTAGTGAAACTCTGTGTCAAGAATGAAAGGTAAAAAGAGAGGTAGGGTAGCCTGTAAATAGAGCACCTCCCTAGAATCCTCCAGGGAGGGCCTGGAGCGTAATTACCAGATCCTAATAATGCCATTAAACTGTGCATCTATTGCTGTGTTAATCCATCGGCGACATCACAGCCCACCAGAGCCAATCACTTCTCAGTGATTGAATCCATCAAGTGCGGAAGCAATGTCTTGGGTAGGATACTTGATATTGGATATATCACAAGAGGTCTGTCCCTGGGATGGAGATAATGGCCCGGATGAAAGAAGTAATGTTGCTGCCTTGTTAGGTTTCTTTTGCTGCGATGAACATCACGATCAAAAGCAACCTGGGGAGGAAAGGATTTATTTCAGCTTACATCATGGAGAAAACTCCGCTCGGGACAGAAACTCATGCAGGGCAGGAACCTGGAGGCAAGGATTGAAGGAGAGGCCATGGAGGAACACTGCTTGCTACTTACTGGTTTACTCTTGTTTTCTTCTAGGACCAAGAACCACCCGTCCAGGGATGGCACCGCCCACAGTGGGCTGCGCCCTCTCCCATCAATCATTAATCAAGAAAATGCCCTACAGAATTGTCTACCAATATGAAGGCCAATATGAAGGAGGCAGCTCCTCAGTGGAGTTCCGCCCTCCCAGGATACTCTCGATTTGTCTCAAAGTGACAAAAACCAAGGAATGCAACTGTTTACAATGATCCAATCCACAGTGCTCAGGGACCAAGCAAGCTCTGCCTGTGTGGCGTCTCCAGGTGGGTGGGGTGTGAGGACAGGGGTGCCGCCAGCAAACAGGGCCATATCAGCTTCCTGACACTTTTTCAAAGACTATGAGAAACGCTGCTGCCTGCGGTCAGGCTCCCTCCGAATCCCACGTTCAGTGGTGAGCTCCTTTCCTCCTCCTCTTCTCCTCTCCTCCTCTCTTCTTCTCCTCCTCTCCTCCTCTCCTCCTCTTGGGCGCTCCCATCCTTTCCTCCTCGCCTTCTCCCCTCCTCAGGGATCCCCACGGCCTTCAACAGTGTGTCAGACACAAGGAGGGAGAATCAAAGCCAGGACTAAAGAAGGACCTAGAAGGGGCTGGAGAGATAGTTCAATTCCCGGCAACCACATGGCGGCTCACAATCATCTGTAACAGAATCTGATGTCCTCTTCTGTCCGATGCTCCCTTCCGGCATACATGCAAATAGAGTGATTATGTACATAAATAAGTCCTTAAATCCAAAAATAGAGTTCTTCCAGATTTTTCTTCCTTCTTCAAAAAAGGCTGGAGAGCAAGGTTCGGTTACGAGTATTTGTGGCTCTTGCAGAGGACCTGGGTTCAGTTCCCAAGTCCACCACAACCACCTGTCACTCCAGCTCCAGAGGATCTGACGCTTTCTTCTGGTCTCCTTGAGCACCTGCACTGCTTTGAGTAAGAAGTTTTCATGACTAAGTGAACCTAATCAAGGTAAGGTTCACCCATCATTGACCCATCATTGTGCTCCAGTCCCCCTCCCCCCAAAATGGTCTGGTAAGTTACCAGGACTTAGGGATGGAAAGAACTTAGGGATGGTGGCTATGAGCATGTCCTACTCTTGCAGAGGACCTAAATTCAGTTCCTATCACCCTCATCAGGCAGCTCTTAACTGTTTGTAACTCCGGCTTTGGGGGTGGGTGGATCTACAACGGCCTTCTCTGGCCTCTTACCACACTGCACTCGTGTGCAAACTCCCAGACAGACACACACAGTCACTGAACCCTACACTGAACCCTTCTGAGCGCACGATTCTGATACCTAAAGACTTCCCACTAAGCTCAGCCTCTTAAAGATCCAGCCACCAATCAACAAACCGCAATGAAGACCAAACTTCCAACACAGGAGCCCTGGAGGCCAGCCACAACCAGATCCTTAGTGATTTTTTAAATTTTATTTACTTTTTATAAACAGTCCTCAAGTGTTGCTGACATGAAAACCCCTAAGAGAAAGAGCGATCCAGTTTAAAATTATATTGCCAGCCATATGTAATTTTGACTACAAAAAAGAAAATCTGTGCATCACAGTGTTCTGTACTCTTAGCCCTTGGGGAGCTGAATTGAAGAGAATTAGGAGTCCAAGGTCACTCTTGGCCATTCTGAGGCTAGCCTGGGCTACATGAGACTTCATCTAGGGAATATGGCTTAGTAGTTAAGACATTTCACACAAGCAGCAAGCATGGGGAGCACAGTTGGGGTCTCCAGGATGTGTATAAATCCCTTGTGGGGAGTTTGAAGATGCAGTGTAGAGGTAGAGCCTTTGCCTAGCATGAGCAAGACCCTGCCTTCAGTCCTCACACCACCACGAAACGCACCGATTTTCGGCTGGGTGTGGTAGCTCACGCCTTTAATCCCAGCGCTCAAGAGGCATAGGCAGGTAGGTCTCTAGAGGTTGAGGTCAACCAGAGCTATTTTACAGAGATCTCGTCTCAAAAAGAAAAAAAGAAAACCCTTGTGACATGGCGGCCCTACTGAAGGGACTCTAACCAGTTAGAGTACAGCAGGCGCCTCGCTAGAAACCGTTCGATTATACTCCTAAAGCCAGCCACAAAGGTCTGTTCTCTTATTTGGCCACTTCCTCCTCCTGGGGCTGACTACCAGGGTTCAGGTATTAAAGTATTGAAGTGCAGCAGTCAAAAGCCCCTTAGGCTCACCTAATTAACCTATCCAATCAAAATTAAACACCTAACACAAAGTTTCCCCTTTTACCTTTATAAACCTCCATTTGCCTATGAGCGACATCATCTGTCTCCTCTCTCTCCAGAGGCAGTACTTTGTCCCACTTCAGGATAAACAACCCTTCCCCCTCTCCCTTGTTCCCTTCCCCTTCTCCCTCATCCTCTATCTCCTGTCTTTGTCTCTTATTCCCTGCCCTCTGTCCCTCTGGGGCAAATAAATCTCCTTCGTGCTGAGAACCTGGTCTTGGGGGTCCTGAGCTGTTACCATTACTTTCACCTATAATTCCAGTGCTCACTCCAAAAGTACAGATAGGGCGTCCCCAGGAGCACGCTGGCTAGCTAGATCAGTCACACTGCAGTGGGCAGTTCCGGCTCCAATTGAAAGATGTTGCTTCAGTGAATCAGATGAAAAGTGAGAAAGGAAGTTTCCTGACACCAACCTTGGGCTTCCACAGACTCACAAAGAAGCACAGGTATACGTACGTGCATACATACCAGGCACAAACATGCACATTGAAAAAAAAAAAAACATTTAAATGTTGATGGGGCAGGAGAAAGGGCTCAAAGCTTAAGAGCCAGGCCAGGCGCTCACAACAGCCAGTACCTCCAGCTCTAGTGGACCTGGCGCCTTTTCCTGGTCTGCACAGGCTCCTGCATGTGCACGAACATTCTAGCCCATAAATGACAAATAAAAATAAAATCTCTTTTAAAATGAACAATAGGCAATATTGTTAATCTTGACAATGTAGTTTTTTTAATCCAATACCTCAAATATTATCATTTCAACAAGAAATTAAAATATATCTTTAAAAAGTCGTGAAATACCTGACATTGTTTTCCCAAAGGGAGTCTTTGAACTCCCACAGAGCATCTCAACTTCAATCCACTCTACCAGAGTTGAATGTACATTTGGTGGCTTTGCACAACTAAACTGCTTCCAAGTGATGTGGCCACCTTATCTTGGTTGAACAGAAAATGCCCTGTGCTTGTTCAACTGAAAGTCACCCATCCTCAAAACCATCTTCCTCTCAGGCAAAACAATTGGCCAACGTCTGCCGATCATGCTTGGATACTTTCCAGTGCCTCAGTGGCATTTCAGCTTTTAAATGTAAACTTAAAATAATGCTGAATGAGCTAGGCTTGGTGGCACATACATTTGTTTGATCCCAGCACTCTAGAGCCTGAAGCAAGAGGATCCTTGTGAGTTCGAGATCAGCCTTGTCTACAAAGCAAGTCCAGGACAGCCAGGGCTTGTTACACAGAGAAACCCTGTCTCAAAAAATAAATAGATAGATAGATAGATAGATAGATAGATAGATAGATAGATAGATAAAAATATTACTGAGTTATAATGTGTGTTGGTCATGGCAATAAGCTATGAGAGAGATCCTGTCTCAAAGTCAAGAGTTGGGGATGTAGCTCAGTGGTAAGAGTGGATGCCATGATTCTTCCAGTGTGAGGGTCTGGAAGTGTGGCTCAGTGGTAGAGCTCCTGCCTAGAATGTGCCAGTGAAGGGGCCTGAGGATAAATGTAAAGAGCTTGCTTAGAACCATCTAGGGAAAGCCTAGAAACACGGCTCAACAGTAGAACTCTATCTATCTCCAGCCCCTACCACCCCCAAACCAACTCCCTATGCAAAAAAAAAAAAAAAAGAAACACACCTTTATATCAAGATCCAGTATCTGACTGTACATACATCAGACCCACATGATTAAATCATAAGTTCTGACGACAGAGCAACCTCTCCTTACCATGTGCAATTCTCTGCCCTTCTGGATTCTTGATTGGTTTTTATGCTAGTCGTGTCCTGCAAAACTGATTTCACCGTCCACTTGCAAGTCACAGCCTGCAGAGTGGAAAATACTGATTTGGTCCACTGGAAACCGAATCAAGAAAACTGGCCAAATCCTGACTGGAGCCCTGGCTGTTTTGTTTCGTCACCTGTTGGTTGTTTTGTGATGCTGTGCCTCTGGCCCTCCTGACCTCCGAGCACTGAAATACAAATGTGTGCCATCATGCCCAGTATTTTTCCCCATGTGCAGTTCTGACTGGCTGATGCCCACTTATACTAACCCTCACTCTAACCATAGCCTGTGTTGCCTTTCAGGGTCCTGAATGCATTTTGGTAGAGGAAAAAAGGTGTTTCACAATGTAGTCCAGGCTGGCTTTGAACTCTTTTTCTTAATTTTTCCTTTTTTAATGATTTGTTCTTATTTTATGTGCATTGATGTTTTGCCTGCATGCATGTCTGTGCGAGGTGTCAGAACCCTTGGAGCTGTAGCTACAAACTCTTATAAGCTGTCGTGTGGGTGCTGGGAATTGAACCCAGGTCCTCTGAAAGAGCAGCCAGTGCTCTTAACCACTGAGCCATTTCCCCGGCCCTTGGATTCTTTATGTAGCTGAGGACGACCTTGAACTCATGATCCTGTCTCCCAAGTGCTGGGGTTATAAATATGGACCACAAAACTGGCCTCCTGGCTGCATTCGTACCTGTGCTTTCTAGATGCAGAGCCCATTGCAAAGGCATAAACATATATGCATGTATGCGTTCCCTAGATAGTGAATGAGTCTTCACAGTGTTAACAGTGAGGAAACAGCAGAGAACACACAAGACTATTGCTTTTCCATTCTTCTTACATTTACTTAAAGATAGCATGTGTGTGTGAACGAAAGGACAACTTTACGGAGTTGGCTATCGCTTTCCACCAAGTAGGTCATGGGGATTGAATTCAGATCAAGCTTGGCAACAAGCTCCTTCACCTGCTGAGCCATCTCATCAGACCCCCAAATAACTGCTTTTATGGAACAGAGATTTTAGAGATTGTTAGACAAGCCTCTTATTTTTTCCTTTTGTTAAGTTAGGTTTTTGTTTTGTTATTTTGAGACAAATCCTCATTACATTTAGCCCAAGTTCGCCTTGAATTTATGACATAGCCCAGGCTGGTCTCCCACAGATAACAATCCTCCTGCTTCGACCTCTGAGCACTGAAACTCAAATGTGTGCCATCATGCCCAATATTTTCTTTATTTCCAGTGCCGGGCAAGCACTGTCCCAACTGGCTACATCCCCAGCTGGAAACAGCTTCTGCATGAGCTGTCAGGTTCGGTGCAGCACCCTCAATCCAAGAGCTGGCAAGGCAGGAGCCGGAAAACCAAGAGTTCTGGTCTACCCTGGACTGCAGGAAACCCAGTCTCCAAAAATTCAGGAAACAAAAATAAGGGCTGCAGGGACACCTTGGTGGCTAAGAGAGGACCCGAGTTTGATTCTCGGCAGTCATGTCAGGTGACTCACGACCACCTATAATTCCAGATCCATGGAATCCAATACCTTCTTCTGGTCTTCTAGGGCACACATAACCCCAACACAGACACAACATATACACACAGAGGCACAGATACATAAGTGAAAATAAAACAATTTTTTTTCTAAAGTAAATAAGGATCTAGAGAGGCGGCTCAGTGGTTAAGAACACTGGCTCCTCTTCCAGAGGTTCCGGGGTTCTGTTCCCAGCACCCACAGAGCAGCTCACAACCATCTGTAACTCCAGTTCCAGGTGGTCAGAAACTCTCTTTTAAACTCCCTGGCGCCAAACATGCTTGTGACACACACACATACAGGCAAAACACCTATATACTAAAAAAAAAAAAAAAAAAGAAAGAAAGAAAGAGGTTTAAAATTTTAGTTAAAAGAAAAAGGCTGGGAGTGCCTCAGTTGTTAAGAGCGTTTGTGTACTGGGTTATGAAGCCCTGGGTTCTATCCCCACCAAGGTATCAGATGTGGCACTGACCATCTGTCACCTCAGGAGAGGGAGGCAAGACCGGAAGTTCAGTGTCATCCTCAATGATATAAAGAAATGAAGGAAAACAATAGATACATGAGACTGTTTCAAAAACAATAAAAACAGAACGATTATATATTTAAATTTCGTGTGTTTGTGCGCACACGTTGCCATGTGCAAATCAGAGGACAAGCTACAGGATTCGAGTCTCTCCTTCCAAGGTCTGGGGCCGGTAGATTGAACTAGGGTCCTCAGGCTTGGCAGCAAGTGTCATTATTACTCACGGAGCCATCTGGAAGGCCCAGTCTTTAGTGAAATCAAAGAACTAGAGGGATGGTCAGGTTATAAGACATAGTCAAGATTCTGGGTGTCACCTCCTTTCACGGGAATGAGGCAGCGTAAGAAGCCCCTATCTGATAGAGGGGACTGAGAATGTTGAGATTGACCTGCAGGATCTTCTCCCCCAAAAGAGTTCCCCGTTCCCTCATCAGGTAGACTTGAACCACCACATCTCCAAAGCACTCTGCCAAAGGGCAAAAGCACCAGTCAGTAACTTTAACCCAGAGGATTTCAAAACCCAGTCAACCGTGAAGCGGGGGTGGGGGTGCATATTTGCTGAACAGGTCTCCATGCAGCACGCAAGCCCGGGGTTAGAAACACTAGGGATGACTCTCGCTCGGATTCGGGTCCGCTCTCTCCCCTCCCCCGCACCCTCTTCCCTCCCGGGGATCCACAGTTACTTCAGCAGCTCTGCACTCATGATCCCGGAGACCCGGGTCCTGGCTCCCGTGCCTTATCTCTCTCCTCCCTCACATTTTCCGCAGCAACAAAGCCAAACACAGTACCGTGGGGGCTTTCACGCTCCCGTGCGTTTGGACACGGTGTTCCTTCTGCCTGGAAGGCCGCACAGCTCTCCCTCTGAGAGGCCCCCTCCCCCAGCCTGTATGCTCTCATTCAGACCTCAGCACCCTACTCTCTTTAACCCAACCCTTCTTTCGCTTTGGCTTCCCTGTACGACAATCACCGAGTCCTCTAAATCTCTCCTCTGGCAGGCTCAGGCCTTCTCCAACGCTGGAGTTGTTTGTGGAGGAAAGGGGCTTGCGCTTGACACCCCAAAGAAAGCTCCTAATCCCGAGTTTGAGCGATAACAAAGCATGCATTTGAGCTTAAGTCGGCTCCAAATTTCCCCATTGGAGTCCTCTGTGTCCCTGGGGAACCCCGAAATCTTGCATTCCGGGTGCACCTTGGCTCAGCAGCCCAGCCCCCCTGGCTTGACATCAGCAAACTGGAGTAGTCCAGGGGGAAGGGCCGCGTAAAAGTGCGGGCGTGAACTACAAATCCCGAAAGGCATCGCGTGGCCCTGCGGCCGGCGCCTGCGCAGCACCAGCCCGGCGTTTGAGTGGCAAGTTGTTTGTTACAGCGAACACCAGCTGCTGCTGCGCCGGGCGCCGCGCTCCGCCGGGCGCTGTTTGCTTGTCCACCCTGTAGCTCGCTGCACCCCGCAGGTTTTCCCCAGGCCTCCCCCTTTTTTTTTTTTTTTTTTGCAACTTGCCAAGCTTCCTTTTTCTGGATCGAATACGAATCAGTCCAGCACCGAGCTCCGGGCCCCCTTCCCTGGGCCGGTTGCCCCACGGCTTGGGGCGTGCAGGGGGCGGGGGCCGCGGCTCGTCCCCGTCCCCGTCCCCCCCCACTCGGGCCACCGCGGATGATCCGCCGTGGAGGACCTCTGGGCGGACGATGGAACTGCACATTTTGGAACACCGGCTTCAAGTTGCCAGCGTCGCCAAGGAGAGTATCCCGCTCTTCACCTACGGCCTCATCAAACTTGCCTTCCTGTCTTCTAAGACCAGGTGAGAGAAAGAGTGTAGGGCGAGGAGATTGGGGGGGGGGGGCGCATGATACCCGCCCCGGGACAGACAAAGAGGCGCACCCCGGGGGGACGCAGTGCAAAAACAACTTCATCCCCCCACCACCCACCCCCGGGATCTCTGCCATCCTCCTGCATCGGACAAAGCCACCCCTGTGCTCTCTAGCCAGGGGGTCCCCTCTACCTAGATACCCCACTACATTGGGCCTCCAACTGATGCCACCAACACCCAACCTCCCCCCACCCCCATCTCAGTTCCTTCCCTGAGATCCCGAGTAACCTCCCCAAATGGCCTCTGTGATGCATTCGTGAATGAATGAATGAACGAATGAATGAATGAAAAACAGGTGTGGGGACCCGGAGGTGGAAATTAACAAACTAAACACGCCCCAAACCCCCATCCATCCACCACCACCACCACCACTCCCCTCCTCCCGGTTGGGCCGGCCCCCCTGTAGCCACTGGCAAGCGGGGAGGGATGGCGCTGAGCTTCTACCCTAGAACAGAAAAATCATAAAATCATTAGATGTTTATCTCCAGGTGTCTGAAGGGTTGTGGAGGGGCAGGCAGCGGGGGAGGGGCTGCAGGGCCAGGGTCGCTGGTTTCTTTTCTCTTTTGGGATCCAGAGAAGTGGGGGGGGGGGGGGGTAGATTCTGAACCATAGAAGGGGAGGAGCTGGCATGTTTATGGATCTGCCTGGAGGCTGGGCTTGGGTGTTGCAGGAGGGAAAAAACAGTGGAAGGCCTTGGGAAGTAAGAAAAAGAAAAAAAAATTAATCTTGGATTTTTCCCATCGCTAGATATGTGTTTGACTTCTTAAACTGTTGTGTTAGCGTCGGCTTAGGCTTACCGTTTCTTTTAATTGTCCAATTCTCCCTGTGGAGTGGAAACTGGAGCCAGGCTACTGTTAACTCAAACCCCTTGTGCACTTACCACTGTGATGGGTCTGGTCTGGAGGGGGATTTAAGACGAAGATTCTCGTACCTCCTTGCCAAAGGAATGAATACAGTATAGGTCAAGATGAAGTTAAACTGACAGCAAACACACCCCCTCCCTTCTTCCCTTCCCATGCTGTCTTGTCTCCTACCGGGTTGGGCTCAGGGGGGAAGGAAAAGGCCTGTTAAAAGTTCCTGCTGAGGAACCTGACTTCAGTGTTGGTCAGGGCTGTTGTTTACAAGATGAAGCCTCCTAGGTAGGTAGCTCTGAATCTGTTTACTTTCTTCTCTGAGGGCTGTTATATCTGTGGGGACCAGAGGTTCGGAATCCTTACCTCCCTTGCTCCTTGGATGACCCAGGTAAATCATTAAACAGGTCATTTGAAAACAAAGCCAACAGCTCAGATTCTGAATAAGCTAACACACACATACACACACACACACACACACACACACACACAAAGTGCAAAAGCCCCTCTCTGTCAATACCTTCTACTCCTACATCCACTTGGCCTCTGCCATCCCTAGGCAATCCCCAGGACTCCGGTAGCAGATTCCCAACCTCTGGCCTCAGCCCCTGACAGCCCCCTGCTTCCTCCTTTCTTTCTCAGACTGGAGAAAAGAGAGCTTTGGGACAGAGTTTTTTGTTTGTATTGCTTTGTTATTTAGAAAGACAAGAGAAACACTGGTTCTGTTCCCTGTGCCTTAGTGAAGGGACTGGCCTTCATTACGGCATCCCTCATGTAACAATCCCAGGGTCCAAGTTGAAGGTCTCGAACAGGGGCCCACCTGACCACAGGGACACCTTGTCCCCTTGTAGGGCGGGTACCCCTCCTCCCTTCCAGGATAGGCCCAAGTGACCGGTCCAGTTGCAAGATGACTCAGAGGTCAAAGGTCACCTCCTTGTCTCCAGGCTCTGATTCTAGAAACCGCTGAGTACAGTTGGTCTGAGGACTGACAAGCTGCCGCCCTTATGCACTCTGAGCTCAGGCGTGGCTTGGTGTTGGAATCGGGCCCCAGAGGCCCAGGCCAGGTCACTGTCCTTTTCCACCTCTCTCTTTGTCCCTCTGTGAAATGGACATAGCACAGCCAGCAGGCCCACTCCTTTTTCAAGGAGCTGCTTGCTGGGGGATGGGTCATTCAATCCAGGTAAGAACAGCTGTCTCAAAAGGAATAGTGGCATGTGGCTGTTAAGATAGTCACAGCCTTGAGCCATACAGGTAGGAATTCTTGACCCTTCTCCTCCACAGTGATCCAGATTCCCATCAGCACCCACCTCCCCACAACAGTGAGCCCAGAACATCTCACTGCCTGTTTAAAATGTTTCAATCACTGTTTCAACAGGGTCAGCTCCTTGCTGTGGCATTCAAGGCCTTTTGGGGAATCTGGATCCAGAATCCTTATCTTTACCCCCCCCCCCCCCCCCCCCCCAGATATACTAGTAACACCCACTTGCCTG
>NW_026593072.1:0-38877 GCF_907164565.1 Psammomys obesus | reverse complement strand
ACATACACACACATCCCACACCCCATACACCACACACACACACACACACACACTCACACACATGCACACCACACACACACCACACACACAAACATACACACATTTCCCATACCCCATACACACACACATACACACACACACACACACACACACACACTACATGAGATGAAAATGGAAAAAATAAAGACAAGAGGATGACTAGAAGTAAGAAAGGGAAACGGGAAAGGGAGAAAGAGATACAGAGAAAGAGAACAGAGATTTAATTCTCGTAGTTGTGGATGCTAGGAAGTCCAAGGTCAGAGATCTTGTCCCATCATCCCGTGTCAGATGGCAGAGGGGCAAGAGAGAGGGCAGAAGTCATATTAGTTACTTCTGTTTCCTGGGACTTCAGCACTTGACAGAAACAAGAGAGGGTAGATTCCCTTTGGTGTGTGGTTTTTAGTTCAGTTTTTGTTTTTTATTGGCTGGGGGCTCCATCCTGGCAGGGAAGGCCTGGTGGAGTGGCCTGGCTGACGGCAGAGGAGGTGTGGTAGAAGCTATTCACGTCGCAGTGCTCTGGAAACAGAATGGGGGAGGGGAGGAGCCTGCATACAGCTCTTTAAATCATGCGGCCGGGATCCATTTCTCCCAGTTGCTGCCATGTCAGGATCTGTGTAATTTACTTTTCTTTTCAAAAGGACAAACTACCTGACAGGAGCAACTTAAAGGAGAAAGGATTTATTTGGGCTCACTGTTAGAGGGAGCGGTCCATGGCAGCAGGGAAGGAAAACCCATCACAGTGGTAGGTACTCATAGTACAACTTGGCTCAAATCTTGGCGGATCAGAAAGACCAGTAACTCCAGCCCCAGGGGATCCAGTTCTCTCCTTGTTCCTTCGGGCACCTGCACATACCCACACATATACACAGATACGTGATTTAAAAATAAAGTCAATCTTGAAAGAGAAAAAAGAAAGTAGACCAGGCCTGGGGTATATAATCATCAAGGTCCCATACCAGCTACCCTCTATTCCCAGCTAGGCTGCAACCTCTGAACATAGTGCCAGCAGCTAGGACCAAGTGTTCCACCATGATGCTGTGAGGACATTCACATGATGCTGTGAGGACACTCAGATTTGAACCATAACAGAAACTGACATCACAGATTAGATTGGGAGCTGCTTTCGGATTCCACAGTGGGGACTCCAAAAAGGAACAATGGGGAAAGAGAGGTTGGCACACACTTATAAGCTGTGTAAGAGTGTCCTAGTTACTGAAGGTTCATTACTTTTCTCGATGTTTTGGGAAAATACGTGAGAGAATTGAACTAAAGTAAGGGGGGAAGGGCTTACAGTGACTCGGATGGAGGAGGCAGCAGGGTGAAAGGAGGGTGACACAGCTCACATCATCACATCCACGCTTAGATCCATTCGAGCTGACAGAAAAGGTTAACCGTCATGCTTAGTTTAGCTGGAGCGGGTGGCACCCCCCAGGACAGAAGGCGAGAAGCAAAGAGGTAAAATGACACAAGGCATCAGTAGCTTAAAGAGAGCCTGGAGCCGTGGCTTTCTGACTCTCCTGGAAGAGGTTAGGGTCAGCCCTTAACCTCGGTGAATTCCACAGCAGGTTAATTCTCAGATGCCCGATTGACTTGATTAATTAACATGGGAAAATAATAATACTTTTTTAAAAATCCCTCAGAATAAAATCCGTATGTGTCACTTGTCAACAAACCTCCATGCATTTTGGAGAAATAAACATCTGATTCTGGAAAGAAAAAAAAAAAAAACTTAATTAAAACTGCTGTTGACACTCAAGTGATTTATGTGATGACTTTCAGCCTTTGCCCCAACAATTCCCTGAAGAGACACCAATTAGCTCCCAGGGATATTGAGAAAGTCTCAAAAAAACCTCTTCTAAACAACATAAATCTTTAATTCATTTTAACTTTTAAAAACTCAGATTATACAGCATTTTTTTCCCCAGAAAAACAACACTGCAAAGGTTGGAGTGGAGTGAAATCCAAGATGGAAGACTTGCCCGCAAATCTTGGCAGGCAAACGTTTGTGCTCCCTTTCCGTTGCTATGACAAAATACCTGAGGCAAGACCAACCTAGGTGAAAAGATGTTTCTTTTCAACTCACAGTCACCAGATTCAGGTTTCTGATGCTGTGTGAGACAGAACATCATGGTGGACACGGAGTTGAGCCTCGTGGTAGCCAGGAAGGAAACGAAAAGTGAAGATGGGGAGGAAGAGGGGAGAGAGACTAAGAACAAAATATATCCTTCAAGGGCCCACCCTCAGAGAGGGTCCACCAACCAAACTTCATATCCCAGTTGCCATTAGGCTATGATTTCATCAATGAAGAATCCACTAGTGAGGTCAGAGCCCTCATGAGGGCAGAGGCCCCGCTTCTGTACACTGCTACACTAGGGACCTAACTTCAACACATAGGATTTTGTGGGATGACATTTCAGGTTGGAGAGGAAACAGGGATAACAGGGTTTTGCCCCAGGACATCAGGGGATGCTTGCTGCAGACGACTGAGCGCCAGTCACTGTGTTTATAAACAAACAAACAAATAAATCTCAGGCCCATTCTTCTTCTCACCCTTGGGCTTGAAAGTAAATGTGCTTTGTCAACAGAGGTTTAGAAGTCACAATCCTGTTTTGTTGTTGTTGTTTTGGTTCTTATTGTTATTTTGTTTTGGAAGGTTTTTGGTTTGGGGGTTTTGGGTTTGTTTTGGTTTGGTTTTTTGGTTTTGTTTTGTGAGGATTTTTTGTTTGTTTTTTAGTTTTTTGTTTTGTTTGCTTGGTTTTGCTCCACACGTAAACCCTGGCTCTCACTGTTGAACTTGGCTTTTTAATATGGGTTCTGGGGGATCAAACTCAGGTCCTCATGCTCAGAGGGCAAACACTTTGCTGACTAAGCTCTCTTGTTAGGCTACCATCATGCCCGTTGACTCCTAAGATTTCTTGGTGACAGAACAACCTTTTATTGTTCAGGATGACTCTTCTCAAACCATAGTGGCAGGGCTCCTGGGCAGCTTCAGGATTTGTGAGTCCAGAAAAGCCAATTAGGTGACAGTGCGGAACTATCTGTTTCATGCCTACTGCCAGAGAGGGTAGAGAAACCAGGAACTGTGCTTAACTGTGCCACCTACCATGTGAGTAATAAGACCCAAGATTTTAAAATTCTGCAAGCACAAATTTCAAGGAGCTTCCAAAGCTATGTCCTTAAGATGGGATAGTGACACTGAAGAAGAGGACAGTACTGTAACTTGCCTCACACACGTCACCCTATGCTTCTTCTGCGCTATCTGCTCTATGATAAAACTGTAATTGTACATAGATTCCTGGACTAGGGTGTGGCTCAGTGGTAGAGCACCGGCCTAGAATCCCCCAGTGAGGGGTTGGGGTGTGGCTCAGCGGTAGAGCACCTGCCTAGAATTCCCATGAAGAACAGGAGGTGTAGTTCAATATAGAGTACCTACCTAGAGTGAATGAGGCCCTGGGTTCATTCTCCACTACTGCAAAAATAAATTGTAAAATTAAACCCTTGTTCACTAGCTGTTGGCACTGGTTTAGAAGGTTGTGTGTGGATTCTTTTAATAGTAGGGTCTTCCTGGAAGAAGTTTGAGGGCCCCATTTCCAGTCTGTTCTCTGTTTTCTGTTGCACTGAAATGTGAGTTCAACCACACACTCTGACTGGCAGCTGCTACACCTTATCTGCCATGATAGCCTCAAGCCTTCAAACTGTAAGATCAAATAAACTCTTCTTCCCTTAAGTAGCTTCATGTCAAATGTGTGGTCACAAGGATGAGACCAAGAAGAAATATAAATGAGTTGAAAAAGATGCAGCTATGGCTAGAGGTCATCTAAAAGAGGTATCTCATGCCCTGTGCTGATTAGTTTTTAAATGTTAACTTGCCACAGAATCATCTGAGAATGGAGCCTCAATTGAGAAATTGTCTAGATGAGGCTGACTTGTGGTCACGTCTAGGGAGATTGTTGAGACTACTGATTGATTCAGCCTACTTTTGGCAGAACAATTTCCTAGGCAGAGGTTCTAAACAACTTAAGAGAGTAAAGAAAGGGAACCCTCCTCCACTGCTGGTGGGAATGTAAACTTGTACAACCACTTTGGAAATCAATCTGGCACTTTCTCAGACAATTAGGAATAGTGCTTCCTCAAGATCCAGCCATACCACTCCTAGGCATATATCCAAAATATGTTCAAGTATACAACAAGGACATTTGCTCAACCATGTTTGTAGCAGCTTTATTCGTGACAGCCAGAATCTGGAAACAACCCAGATGTCCCTCAACAGAGGAATGGATACAGAAATTGTGGTACATTTATTTATACAATGGAATACTACTCAGCAACGAAATCATGAAATTTGCAGACAAATGGTGGAAACTAGAGAAGATCATCCTGAGTGAGGTAACCCAGAAGCAGAAAGACACACAGGGTATATACTCACTTATAAGTGGATATTAGACATATAATATAAGATAAACTTACTAAAATATGTACACCCAAGGAAGCTAAGCAAGAAGGAGGACCATAGGTAAAATTCTCAATCCTCATTCAGAAAGGCAAATGTGATAGACATCAGAAGAAGGTGAAAACAAGGAACAAGACAGGAGCCTACCCACAGAAGGCCTCTGAAAGACTCTACCCAACAGGGTATTAAAGCAGATGCTGAGACTCAAAGCCAAACTTTGGGCAGGGTGCAGGAAATCTTATGAAAGAAGAGGGAGACAGAAAGACCTGGAGGGTACAGGAGCTCCACAAGGAGAGCAACAGAACCAGAAAATCTGGGCACAAAGGTCTTTTCTGAGACTGATACTCCAAATAAGGACTATGCATGGAGAACCTAAAACCCCTGCACAGATGTAGCCCATGGCAGCTCAGTCGCCAAGTGGGTTTCCTAGTAATAGGAACAGGGGCTGTCTCTGACATGAACTCAGTGGCATGCTCTTTGGTCACCTCCCCCTGAGGAGGGAGCATTCTTACCAGGCCACACAGGAAGAGAATGCAGTCAGTCCTGATGAGACCTGATAGGCTAGGGTCAGATGGAAGGGGAGGAGGACCTCCCTATCAGTGGACTAGGGAAGGAGCATGGGAGAAGAGGAAGGGAGGGTGGGATTGGGTGGATGAGAGATGGGGTACAGCTGGGATACAAAGTGAATAACTTATAAGAGAGTAAAGAAAGCCAAGTACTAATCAAGCTAGAATGCATTCATTTCTCTCTTGCTCTTGACTGAGGAAATGATGTGACTAGTTGCTTCAGTTCCTACCTTAACTTTCCCTCAATGACAGACTGTAACTGGGAATCATAAGCCACATAAGCCCTTTTCTCTCTTACGTTGCCTTTGATCAGGTGTTTCATCACAACACACACACACACACACACACACACAGGACTTTTGTCATCCCAGTTAGGGACACTCTAATTCACTTTCTCACACCATCATCAGCCATCTTGTGTTTGATCTGCAAACTCCATGAAAAAGAGGTATAGGGCCCCAGACAGACGAGGATGACTGAACCAAGGAAAGAAAAATGCCCAAGGAGTGACAGGCACCCACCCAGGAATGTGACAGCATTCAGCAAGATCTATTCCAAGAAAGATCTGTTCCCTGACAAATTCCTCTCCAGAGTAAAACTCCCTCTAAGTGTTAATGGCAGAATCCATAAGAAAAAAGGTTCCCATGCACAGAGCATATTCCTGAGGGCCCACTTTGCTTCTTGCTGTGTGTAGTTATGACCCTCTGAGGAAGGCTGTCTTCCCACCAATTGCTTGTTTCAACAGAGCAGAGGGCCTGAGTTTAACAGAACCTGACAAGCACTTTCAGCCAGGCAAGCGGCAGGGGGAAGAGGGAAATGGATGACAGAAGCTGACAGAACGTGACGCAAAATGGATGTGAGAGACCTGGGTTCAGTGCCATAAACTAGGGCTGCTGAGAGGGCCCAGCTGGTGAGCTTGCCAGGCAAGCCTGCGGACCTGACTTCAAACCCTACAAACCACACACACAAAAACACAAAGGGTTGGTAGAAGTATAATTAGAATCCCAGAGATTCCCAAGAGAGACAAAGCTGGAAGGATCTCCTGGGCCCACTGGCCAGACAGCCTGGCAGAACTGGTAAGCTCCAAGCTAATGAAGACATTCTGCCTTAAATACAATGTGGATGGCATGTAAAGAATGACAGCGGAGACTGACCTCTGGCTTCCATGTATATGTCCACACACACAAGCACCCATATGAATGCAAACATACAGAAATACATAAGAACCCTGGTCTGTACTCTGTCAGTTATTATGGTTTTAAGAAATGAGCAGTAGGATTATTGGAGGGTAAATAAAATGGTGCACATTGAAATTCCTGACCCAGACCAGAACCAGGTGTTGACTTCTACATACTGTCCAGCCTCCACCCCTTACTGGGGGATTCCAGGCAGGTACTCTACCACTGAGCCACACCCTCAGCCCCTCACTGGGAAATTCTAGGCAGGTGCTCTACCACTGATCCATACCCCAGCCCCTCACTGGGGGATTCTAGGCAGATGCTCTACCACTGATCCATACCCCAGCCCCTCACTGGGGGGTTCTAGGCAGATGATCTACCATTGACCCACTCTTCAGTCTTTCATTGTCTAAGCAGTCAAAGCAGGTGATGTCCCATTGAGCCAGGGGATTTTAGGCAAGTGTTCTATTGCTGAGCCACACCCAAGACCCTTCCCGGCAGACTCTAGGTGATCACTACTGAGCCAGCACCTTAACATTAGAACAACTTATATTGTTTATTTCTTCCTTCCTCCCTTCTTTCTCTTTAATGGTACGGAGGCGCTGAGTCCAAAGCTTTGCTCATGCTGGGTAAGTGCGCTATCATATCCCAAGACACACTGGGAAGCATGATTCCTCTGTGCCCCAACAAGGGCAGCAACAGTGAAAGTAAGGAATATGCTTGGATAGTGATCTTGTTTAAGTGCTCTAAATACTTAGAGTTCTTGATAGGGTGAAGGAGACATGATCCTGCCATTATACAGACTGAATATAGGCACTAAGTTTAAAAAATAGGCTGTGGGTAAACACTTTGCTTTACAAATGTGAGGGCCAGTGTTGGATCCCCATAATCCACACGAATGCTAGGACAGTACAGTAGCTCAACTGTCTTGAACCCAGCACGAAGGAGGCAGAGATGGGATCCCTGGAGCAAGCTAGCTAGGTAGACTGGCCAGATGGCCAGCTGCTCACTCAGCTGAGACCACCACCCTTCAATTAACAAAATGGAAAGTGATCTAGGAAAAGATCTGATTTCAACCTGAGCCTCCCTACACAAGCACATACGTAGGCCCACACAGGCAAACAGACAGACAAGTCCACATACATACATATGCCAAGTGTGTGTGTGTGTGTGTGTGTGTGTGTGTGTGTGTGTGTGTGTGTAAAAACCAACACTCCTCCAGGTGATAGAGATAAAATCCTTAATGACAGAGTGATGGCTAGATGGTAGTAATACACAAACATTGAATATAGAGATGGTGGCAGAGACATCGTGAGCTCTAGAATACCCTGGCAAGCAACCATCTCCAGACCAATGAGGACCATCGGCATCTCATCTGGTAAAAGAGCTTGCAGACAATCCTGATGACCTGAGTTTGATCCCAGGACCCACATGGTGGATGGAGAGTACTGAATCCCACAGGTTTTCCTCTGGCCTCCATATATGCACTATGAAATATGTATACACAAAGAGACAGACAGAAGGAGAGAACAAGTAAGGGAAACTTTTTTTTTATTAAAACAAACACACCAACCAACAACAAAAAGAGATTTTTTTTTAAAGCCATGGATGGTCCCAAGGCTGGCATCCTGGCTTCTCTCTGAACAGTTATGTGAAGAGGTTGCCTTCCTAGCTCAGCTCCCTGCAAGAGAAGAGAGATGAAAAAGGGGTCTCTGATCCCAGTTCAGTAGCTGTAAGATGTGATGTCATTGTTGCCATGGGTAGCCAGGTTATTTACTGCTGAACATCACCGATCAGAGCAGGCAAGCGGGGGGAGGGCTGACATTCTGTCCGTGTTCATCTCCTAATTCCCTCAGATGAACAGAAGGATCCCACTTCAAGCAGGTTTTAGCCCCCCCGTGTCTCTGAGTTTTCCACTCAGTTGTACTAATATGACCCCGAGGCCCCTCAGAGTGATGCAGGTCGGTGGCTCAACAACAAACCGCTCTGTGGGCTCAGTGGGGTTCTGTTCTGAGCCCTCTTAGCCCAGGGCTACTTTTGAAAGAATTAGAGCCAGCGTTCTTGGAATAAACCCTCCATGATCTCCTGCCTCTGGATGCTGAGAGCCCTGGTCAAAGCTGCGAATTTTCATCACACAGCTTTCTCCTGGCCGTTCCTCCTGTCTTTCATTATTCTTCTCATAGCATTGCCATAAAGGCTCCCACTGGCAGGAAAGAGAGGTGTCTGCTGGCATCCTCCGGCAGCTGCTGAGCGTGTCTGATGATGGAGATGCTTTCCTGAATTGGTACCCTCTCAGATCCTAACGCCATTCCACAACCAATAAGCAGCGAGTTGGCTGCTAGAAGAGGGCTGGCTGGGCACAGAGACAGTGCGGGGAAAGTACAGGACATTGGGCTAGGGACCTGGCTATCTTGGTAAAGTGTTGTTATGCAAGTATGAGGACCCAAGTCTAGTCCCCAAAACTCACATTAAAAAAAGACCAGAGCAATGGCACATTCTTGTGATCCCAGTGCCGCAGTGGTAGAAACAGGAGAAACCCTGGGACCCACTGGACAGACGGCCTAGCTTACTTCATGAGACCAGTAAGACAACCTATCTCAAAGAAGAGGAGGAGGAAGGAGGATGGAGGCACAAGCAAGACAGCTTAGCAGGTAAAGATAGCTGCCGCTAAGCATGACAACCAGAATTTGATCCCCAGGACCTACCTGGTAGCAGGAGAAAACAGTTATCCAAAAGTTATCCCCTAACCTACACATACACACACACCAAGGCACACGCATGCCTGCACACATACACCCAAAAATAAATGAACAAAAATGTAAGAAAAGGATTTTTAAAAGAAGATAGATGACTACTGAAAAATGACGCCTAGAGCTATGTTCCAGCCTCCATACATATGCACACACATGTATTTGAAGATACGCAAACATGTGCATGCACACACACACACAACTGCTGATGACAGCTCACCTTGCTTGTCAATTTGACTACGTCTGGAATCAACTAAATCCCAAAGAGGCACTCATATGTGAGGAATTTTCTTGGTTGGACCTTTCAGGTGGGAAGAGCCACGTTGAATCTGGATTGTTTGATGTCTGAAGATCCACGATGAGTCTGGGCCACACCTTATGGTAACAGTTCAATAAAAAGGATGTGTGGGGAAAAAAAAAGGAAGTTCTTGTGTTTTGCCTGCTTGTCCTCCCTGTTGCTCATTTATCCTGCTTCTGAGACATTCCTTCACCTGAATTAGAAACAGCTTCCTTGAGATTCCAACAAGCAGTTCTCCAGGAATCCTGTTGAGAGATTCAGTCTCAGAACTGAACAATTACTGAGCCCTGGGCCTTTCCGTCAGGAGGCAGCCATTGTCAGACTAGCTGGATCACAGCCTGTAAGCCATTCTAATAAATCCCATGTTAATAGACATAAATTCATTCTGTTCCTCTAAAAAACTGCTTCAAACTGGCTCATCCTGAGATTCTTTTCTTCAGCAAAGTCAAGAATCTGACTTTGCCCGAATGGGAGTTCTGACAGACTACAGACACTCCTCAGTCAGCTGGCCACATCTTGGAGCTGGGTATCTGCCCTTTGCCGCTGACAGAAGAACCAAAGGAAGAGTTGTGGCTAACATTCTGCTCAGGGACCAACACCCCAGGGCTCTACCTACCATGGTCTGCTTCAGCCTTTCCCTTCTCTTCTTTCACTCTTTTATTCTTTTACAAACATTACCAAGTGCCTCTTGCATGCCAGGTTCTGGGCCAGCTTCCATATGCCACAGGGAACCCACGTGTGGTGGATTAAATGAGAACGACTCCATATGTTCATATACTTGAATCCCTGCTTCCCAGTTGGTGGAACTGTTTAGGAAGGATTCGGAGATGTGGCCTCTGAGGTTCCGAAAGCTCACACCAGGACCAGTCTCTCACACTCCGCCTACAGCTGCTGATCAGATGTGACCTCTCAGCTACTGCTCCAGTGCCTGCCTGCCTGCCTGCAGCCACCACGCTCCCCGCTGTGATGATAATGGACTAACCCTCCAAAACCGTAAGCCAGATCCCAACTGAATGCTTTTTCTCTGTGAGTCGCCTTGGTCCTGACATTTTGTCACAACAATAGAACAGTAACTAAGACACCAAGTCTACCAGGCCCTGCTGTAGAGAGTTGAGACAGGCTGTCATGTCAGCAATGGCTAAGCTGCCCCAGTAATGAGCACACAGCTCTGTAAGAGGGTGGATGACAGAGCAGAGAGGAGCCTCTTAGAACCCTCAGCAAGGGACTAGAGAGATGGCTCAGCGTTTAAGAGCATGTGCTATCCGTGCATAGTACCAGAGTTGGAGTCCCAGCACCCACTTTGGCCACACAACACTGCCTGTGTCCTCTCTCCTTTCTCTCTCTCCCTCCCCTCTCTTTTCTCTCTCCTCTGTGTGTCTCTCTCCCCTCTCTGCCTCTCTCCTCCCCATCTCTTTTCTCTCCTCTTCTCCCCTCTGCACTTTCCAACACTCCAGGGCATCTAAGTGCCCTCAAAATACGGAGGATGAGGTAAAACTCACTAGGAAGCCTCCAGGGATTCTCTAAATGTTGGTGCCGCTGCAGCTTGGCCATGCCCTTGAACGCTGATTTGCGGAAATGTTAATATCGCAGCAAGTGAAGGGCACCCTCATAAAGCATCTTTGCAGCCCTCAGATGGAGAAGAATGGTTTCCCTTGTGACAGGCGATGAAACTTGGCCATTGTGCCAAGTTTCTGAGGTCCAAGAGGGAATCTTTAGCAAAGGAGAAAAGGATTAACACACACCCAGGAAGGCCTCAAGGAGAGGTCAGCCATACAGCCATGAATGTGGAGATGTTTAATCACACTCGCCCGCAGGAGAAAGCGGTGGCTGGAGAGAGCAGCTTCTCGTGACAAGCGCATGTAAGGGACTCTAGGATCAGGTAGCAATGCCCCGCCGCCCCGTGTGGGTCACGCAGGACCTTCAGCACCATTCCATTTCCCCTTCCGCCGAATTCCATTTCCATCTTCTTTGTTTCCCCTAATTGGGATCACTTGCAAATAATACCAGCTAGGATGCTGGGTTGGCAAGAGTTACAGACTTCCTGAGGCTGGAGGGCTGACTCAGCAGTAAGAGGGGATATGATGCCATATCCCGGCCTCCGTGGGTATTGCATCCACCAGAGTCCACTCACATGCAGACGCACACATCATCAGGGCTGCAGACATCTCAGCGAGAGAAGCGGCCCCAGCACTGGGAAATCATTGACTCAGGAGATGGGGGGGGGGTGTTTATTCTAGGTTCAACTATTCCCTCCCCTTCCTCTCCTCTATCGGCTCGAAGCGACTGATGCGTTCCTTGTTCCTTTTGGCACAGGGGTCCTCTGCTTCCAGCCACAAACTTGGAAGCAGCTGCCAATGGGGTCTCCCCTCCTGGCGCACAAGCACAGAAACCATTGCTGATTGGCTGGAGTCTATCACCAATCAGCAGACTCTGGTGGCCTAACAGTGACATGGAACCTGACAGCTTTCAGGAAAAGGTAAGCTTATGTCCCTTCGCCCCCCTGAGGGGCTCGGCTCACATCTTCCTAAGCACCTCTGATGGAGAGGGGGGTTTGTGTGTGGCATATACATGTGTGCAGGTATACACACGCATGGTGCACATGTGGAGGTCAGAGGACAAGCTCAGGTCAATGTTCGGGTGCGTTGCACTTTTTGTTTGAGCCAGGGTCTGTCATTGGCCTGAGACTTCACCAAGAAGACAATCTAGCTGGCTTGCTGGATTCCCAGTGACCTGTCCGCCTCTACCTCCCACTTGCCGTTACACGGGTTACAAGTCCATGCCACCATGCCTGGAACACATCTTGGCCCAGGGTTTCAGGAACTTTAGGCCAGCATGGCAGAAAAAAAACATGGCCTGGCCGCTAGAGTGTCTCAGTCCCTGGCGGTGGCACCTTACATATATCCTCCCATGGCATGAACCAGGAAGCGCATGTCTCCTCCATGACCCTGACCAGGAAGCCCAGGGACAATGGGACCAGAAGCAGTGATCACAGTCAAATGCATAAACAGAGGGGACAGTTCACATCCACACTATAGCAGGCCATCAAAAAAGGGGCAGGGTGGCCGGAGAGGTGGCTCAGCAGATAAGGGTGCATGCTGCTCTTCCAGAGGACCCCAGTTAGGTTCCCAGCACTCACGACTACCTGTAACCCCAGCTCCAAGGGCTCTGATGCTCTGCAGGCACACACACGGTACACACTCACACAGACACACAGGTATATACATAAATAAAAGTAAATCTCAATATATATGAATATATACATACATAAGATTTATTGTTTTTATAATTATAAATCTTAATACATATGTGTATGTATGTATACATAGCATATATACATATATTAAGATTTATTTTAATATATGATATGCTGTTATTTAACAATATATATACATATGTATATTAACCATCATAAGGTGCAAGCATCTAACACTTCACCTGATAATCAAGCAAGATTCTCTGAGCTGCCCCATGCTGCTGATCCTAACCCAGGACCCTAGGCTTTCCAGGCAGCCAGGCAGCCAAAAGAAGATGCGTTTGATAAGCCTACCCCATCCCAGGCAGCCTGTACCTCCCCCCCCCCCATTAACCCCGCACACCCAGAAGTGACCTTTCACCCAGGGACAAGAAGGAGCCCTGGCCTGCCTTCTCAGGTTCCTGTTATCTTCACAGCTTCCCGGGCACTAAATCACCCAACAATGGCTGCAGGTCTAACCAGCTTGTAACAGATTTGTTCACGGATCAAAGTCATCTGACGGAGCATCTACAAACTGACCCCGGCCCGGTGTGCACAGCTGTAGGTCTCTGCATGGAGGCTGAACCAAGCTGATAGATTAGCAGCGAGGAGGCACCTTTGAGGAAGTCCGCCCAGAACCGGCTCACCCCAAGCCCACCAAAGCATTGCGCTCCCATTTCTCTTGAGACCCTCATCAGGCTTCGCCCTGGATAACAATGAGACAGGAGTGAGATTTAGTAACAGGTGAGGGATTTTTTTTTCCTGCCTCTCTCACCGCACAGCCTCCTGCTTATGCTGCTTAAAGGAACAAAGCAGTAAATCTCTTCCTGTAAGAGAGGACAAACAATGTCTAAGAGGTGGGGGGAGAAGCCTTACCTTTCTGGAAGTCAAATTCCTCAAAACAAGAAGCTGTGAGAGGGCCAGCGAGACAGCTCAGGGGTACAGGTGCACTTGCTGTGTAAGCCTGCCAGGAGAGTTTAATCCCTGGAATCCACTGAAAGGTGGAGGACGCAGCCAAATGCACAAAGTTGTCTTGACCTCTATATGCCCACGCTGTGGCATACACACACCCACATAGATCTTAGTTGCCTTTCTATTTTCTTTTCTTAACTTTTTTGGAGGATGGGGTATGTTTGGTTTTTCTGGTTGGTTGGTTGGTTGGTTGGTTGGTTGGTTGGTTGGTTGGTTGGTTGGTTTTTCCAGACAGAGTTTTCTGTGTAGGCCTGGCTGTCCTGGAACCCACTGTAGACCAGGCTGGCCTTGAGATCCACATGCCTTGCCTCTGTCTCCTAAGGGCTGGGATTTAAGGCATATACCACCATACCTAGCCTTAGTTACCTTTCAATTGTCTGTTATGAAACACCATGATCAATGCAACTTATGAAAGAAAGAAGTCAATCGGGCTTACGATTTCAAAGAAAGGTATGGCAGCAGGAACAGCTGAGAGCTCACATCTTGATTCATAAGTAGGAGGCAGAGACAGGCATGAATCTTATTTGAAACCTCAAAGCTGCCCCAGTGGCACACCATCCAGCAAGGCCGTTTCTCCCCACCCTCCCTAAATAGTTCCACCGACTAGAGACGAAGCATTCAAACCTATGAGGCTATGGGAGCCATTCTCATTCAAACCAACACACAAGAGAGAGAGACAGAGACAGAGGGACGTACGGATTACAGAGATTTGGTCAGTGGTTACGAGCTCTTAACGTTCTTGCAGAGGACCCAAGGTTACTGCCCAGCACCCATGCTGGGCGGCTGTAAACCGCCTGTAACTCTAGCTCCAGGGAGCCTGAGCTGCTGGCCTCTTTCGGCACCTGCACAGTCTCCCCACATGCATGTGTGCACACACGCTCAGACAGATGTATAGATTATATACATACATTTTTAGAGATGTTCATACATATACAAAGACACACAAATACACTGTTTTAAAACCTCAAAAATAAATCTTTAAAATAAAAGAAATGGAGGGAAGAAGGAAGAAAGGAAAGAAAGAAGGAAGGAAGGAGGAAGGGAGAAAGAAAGGAAGGAGGAAGAGAGGAAGGGAGGAAGGAAGGAAGGAAGGAAGGAAGGAAGGAAGGAAGGAAGGAGGAAGAAAGGAAGGAAAAGAGGAAGGAAGGAGGAGGGAGGGAGGGAGGGAGGAAGGAAGGAAGAAGGAAGGAGGGAGGGAGGGAGGGAGGGAGGAAGGAAGGAAGGAAGGAAGGAAGGAAGGAAGGAGGAAGGAAGGAGGAAGGAAGGAAGGAAGGAAGGAAGGAAGGAAGGAAGGAAGGAGGAAGGAAGGAGGAAGGAAGGAAGGAAGGAAGGAAGGAAGGAAGGAAGGAAGGAAGGAAGGAAGGAAGGCCTGAGCACTACTGGGCATAGAGAAGGCACATGCTCATAAGACCAGCACTCAGGAGGCTGTGGCTGTAAGATGTCAGTGACTTCCCAACCAGCATGGAACACAGACATTGTGAGAATAAAATGGAATGAAACTGATGGGAGGCAGGACATTTAGCAAGCAATCGGGTGGAGCTGCTAGTTGGGTAGCCCCCCTCCTGCTCTCCTACCCTATATATCCCCTCCCTTGGTCCTTATGAAACCTCAGTCTATCCCCTAACTGAGCCGATGAGCCCCTCAAAGAATAGCACGTATTCTGGCCATTGAATATTTGCCAAGGCCCAATCACAAAACCACAGTAGAGGCCCAGCTGGGTGAAGAACAACTGTGTGGGGGGTAGGCATCGTAATGCTCAGAACTCTTGTTGAACTTGACAGGTTCTAGAATCACCTAGGAGACAGGGCTCTGGGCATGCCTGCAGGGAATTATCTCACTTGTTTGTCTATTTGTCTTTCAAGACAAGGTTTCTCTGTATAGCCCTGGCTATCCTGGAACTCACTCTGTAAGAGAGGCCAGCCTCAAACTCAGAGATTCACCTTCCTCCCCTCCCAAATGCTGAAACTAAAGCCTTTGTGACCACGCCCAACTCCGGGGCATTATCTTGACGGATGTGAAATGAGCCTCTTTAAATTTACTCTTATTTTTAATTATGGGGGAGGGCACTATGTGCACCTGAGCGCAGAGGCCAGAAAAGGGCATCAGTTACCCCTGGAACTGGAAACACAGGCAGCCGTGAGCCATGTGGTGTGGGTACTAGGAAGCACGCCCAGGTCCTCTGCAAGACCAGAAGGTGCTTTGACCCCTGAGCTGCCTCTCCAGCCCCCAAGCAATACCTATCTAATTGTGGACAGGCCCGTTGCCTGGACAGGGCATCATGAACCACACAAATGGAGAAAATGAGCGGAGCTCAAGCAGGGGCACAGTCATTGCCCTCCTGGCTAGCTATGCCACAGGGATGGCAGTGCCTCATGCTCAGGCCATTTGAGTGTCCCTGACATGGTGGCCAGTACCTTGACGTATGAGCCAAACCAAGTCTTCCCTTTTTTAATTTTTTTTAAGTTGTTTTAGCTCTATCCATCCTAGAAGTTGCTATGTAGACCAGGCTAGCCTGGTGCTCACAGAGATCACCTGCCTCTGCCTCTCAAGTGCTGGGATTAAAGGAATGTGCCACCACTCACAGCTTGACTAACTCTCTTCTAAGAAAGATGAGCCAGGCGGTGGTGATGCACACCTTTAATTCCAGCAGGTGAATCTCTGAGTTTGAGGCCAGCCTGGTCTACAGAGTGAGTTCCAGCATAGCTGGGCTACATAGAAAAACCCTGAAAGAAACCCTGTCTCAAAAAAGAACCAGGAGGGGAGGGGAGGAAGGAGGGATAGAGGAAGAAAGAGAGAGAGACCAGAGGGCTAAAGCTGTGACTCAGAAGGTAGAGTACTAGCCTAACAGGCATGAATCCCTTTGCTGCATCTGAAGCAACAGACAACCAGGCATGGTGGTGCACACCTCTAATCTCAGCAATTGGGAGGTGGAGACAGGAGGGTTGGTTCAAGTTTATCCTTGGCCTTAGCTACATAGAGAGCTTGAGGCTACCCTTGAACAAAGGAAACCTTGTCTCAAGAAGGCAGAAGAAAGGAGACGGGGGGGGGGGGGGGAGGGGAAAGGGGGGGGGGGGGGGGGGAGAAGGGAAAATGGAGGTAAGTAGGAGGAGAAATGGAGAAGAGAGAAGAGGGGGAGAGAATGGATGGAGAGGCAAGGAAGGAGAAGGGGAGAGGGAAAAAAGAGGAGATGAAGGAGAAGACAAATAAGAAAGAACTAAAAAAAAATGACATCTGACATGTTAATGACATCCTAGTTCCCTGGATAAGCTGGCTTTCTTCTTCCTGGCTATTACTGATTAAACTAACATGAGCCCTGTATGAAACCCTGCATTTCCACCGTGTCTCAGGAAAGAGACGGCCTCACCAGGACCCCTGAGCTGCTGTCCCCCTTCTCAGTGGAAGAGAAATCAATGTCACTGCCAGGGCTCACGTGTCATCAGCATTGGCAGGTACCACTGAGAGCCCGCTGAGAGTGTCAGCTGTTGCTCTGTGTGTCTTCGGCGAGATGTCACATCAGACAGAAGGAGCCAGCAGGGAAGAGCCTTAAAGCAGCATGAAGGCTGCAACAGAGAATCAGCTCGGGCCATCTATCAGCCTCTCGCCTCTTGCTTACAACAGAGATGCCCGCGCGCCTTCCTTTTCATCCCTGACGCACAAATTGCTGCTCCAACTCTGGCTCTGAGCCACCCTCAGACCCGGGATTATAGCCACCACACTGGATTTTTTTTTTCTCTCTAATGTGATCTGTCTGTAGAGATGAAACTCACGTCCTCAAGCTCACAAGCTGTGATGGCTGGCTCTGTCAGCTTGAGACAAACCTGAAATCAGCTAGGTTGAAAGTCTCAGTGAGGGACTGGCTACATGGGCTGGCTGGTAAGGGATGTCTTGACAGTTCATCCATGTGGGAAGGCCCAGCCCACTATAGGCAGCGCCTTCCCCTAGACCGAGGGCCCTGAGCTGTCTAAGACTAGAGAGACCAGGGGAGCACTGCCCTTGTCAGCCAAGCTTAAAGAAAAAGTGGTTCATGAATGCGGTGGCAGGGAAGACGGGATGTGTGGAAAGTTGGGTGACACCATCCAGCTTTCACAGGGCCAGAAGGGGCTACGCAAGGTTCGGGGGAAGAAAAGCTATCAGTGGTCTTGGCCGATGCATGCTACAATATCAACCTACCGGACAAGATGTGTCCACCAGTGAAATAGTTGGCTTGACTGCGATGGGGTAACTAAACCACGTGCTGATGGGATCTGAGGCCTGTCCACAGAAAGGAATTCCATGTCTGCTACTATGTAGCCCTGGGCAAAAACCATGGCTGGAGGATTCATGAGGGCATTCTGATTTGTTCTTTTTGCTAAGTTGCCAAGCTTTCAAAGCGCCTTCTACGTATTTATGTGTATACCATAGGCTCAGGCTGCTCCCAACTTTTGCTGTTTATCCACGTCCCTAACCCCATCTAGGCTCAGGGGAACTGAGGTGGGAGGAATGTAGGAGCCAGAAGATGGAGGCAAGCGATATGAAACGCACAACCTCTGGGCTCGGCGTGGCCATCACAGGCTTACAACAGCTGTGGTCACTTGAACAAGACCTACACAGGATCCAGCCAGTCAAAATCCTGGCATAGACAGAAGAGGTGCTTTCCAGCCCCCCCCCCCCCCACCGAGGAGATATTGGCAGTTAACAAACCTGACAGTTGGGGGGAAAGGGGAGACTGTGGAGAATCATTTTTTTAGTGTATATCAGTTGCTTTTCTGTTGGTATGATAAAATACAAAAGTGCAAAAGCAATTTAAGAAGGAAGGGTTTGTTTTAGCTTATGGTTCCAGAAGGAAAGAGTCCACTGTGGCAGCAGGAGTAGGAAACTGAGTAATCACATTCTCATACACACACGGGCATCATTATTTATTAGGGAGTCCTGTGTGAGATGACGGGGGTGGGGGGGAGAGAAAGAGAAAGATCTTTCAGATCTTTCAGATTCCACATATATATATATTATAATATATATTATATAATATATTATAATATATATTATATATTTTATAATATATATTATGTTATATATTATAAATTATATATAATATAATTATATTATATATTATATACTATATACTATATATTATATATATGTGTGGAATCTGAAAGATCTTTATATATATATATATATATAGTCTGTGTGTTTGTCTTGTTTTTCTAGACAGGGTTTCTCTGTGTAACCTTGACTGTCCTGGACTCCCTTTATAGCCCAAGCTGGTCTCCAACTCACAGAGATCCTCCTGCCTCTGCCTCCCTGAGTGTTGGGATTACAGGTGTGCACCACTGTGCCCAGCCAGATTCCATATTTTTATTACCTGTATTTTGGAAGGAGTGGGGGGCTTAGCAGAAGCCAGAGAACAACTTTTGGGAGTCAGTTCTCTTTCCACCAGTTGGCCCCCAGGGAGTAAACTCAGGTCATCAATCTTGGCAGCAAGCACCTTTACCCACTGAGCCATCTCCCCACCCCACCCCACACCAAGCTCTTGACTGTAGGTATGAATGGCTGCTTCATGTTCCTGCTGCCTTAACTTGTCCACAGTGACAGACTACAACCTCGAATTGGAAGCCAAACAAAACCCTTTTTATCCTTAAAGCTACTTTTGTTGGTATGTTTTATCTCAGCAACAAGAAGTGAAACTAAGGCAGTCAATCAGTGGAAGCATTATCCAATACAAGGGGATCACACCTGTATCACTTTGTATTGAATAAATAAATAACTCTTTTGGTTGGTATAATGTTCTTTTGAAATGTATACACCTTACCCTTGTTCGTGCAAATGCTGATTTCTCTCCCCCACTCTCTTGTTTCAATCCAGACATTGCATTGTGATATTTATTCTAAGCATTACCTGTCTCATCTTTGTGTAAACAGGCCAAAATAAAACAACCAACCACAATGTTGAGCAATGGAAAGGAAGCAGGAAGAGAGGGAGGAGAGGAAGGTGTGGGAGGCAGAGGAGGAGAGAAGGGCAGGAGAAAGCTGGGAGAGCAGGGCTGGAGGAGAAGTCTTGGAACCACGTGGAGAATGAACCAGACCTAAGATTTCACAAAAAGCAAGTATAATGGGTAAATCTAAATGCTATGAGGGCTTGGATGTTTAGGATGCAGTAACTACTGCCCAGAACTGTGAACTAGGTTAACTGAATAAATCCCTGAATAAGTCTCTGTGTGGTGATTTGGTTATACAGCTGTTTAGGATTAACAGCAGCTTTACCAAAAGATATATCAATCGTAAATATTAATATTTTTACAACATGTTTTTAAAAAGCTCTCCTTATGGATCGGTGGTTCTCAGCCTTCCTAATGCCAAGACTCTTCAGTAGAGTGACATTGCAGTGTCCCCAACCACAGGACTGTGTTCACAGCTGCTTCATAACTATGGTTGTGCTATGTTGTGGGTCATAAGGTAAGTCTTAGGCAACTCTTGTTGACTCAGATGATCCTTCCGAGTCCCCCCAATGGGTCGTGTTGTTCTAGATGCTTCTCTGGGTATGAAAGAAACATGACTTCATCTAATAGCCAGGCACAATGGTACACAGCTGTCATCCCATCACTCAGAAGGTGCAGGCAGCAGGATTAAGGGTTCAAGGTCATCCTCAGCTACATACCAAGTTCAACACCAAACATTCAAAAACAATTGTGAGCTACATGATGGCTCAGCAAGTGAACATCCTAGACACCAAGCAGGGTGACTTGAATTCAATCCTTGGCACCCACACAGTAGGGAAAAACAAACCCCTCCAAATTGTTTTCTGACCTCCACATGAAGACTGTGGCCTATCACACACACACAAACAAACACACACACTCTATACACTTGCATAATTAAATAAATGCAATATTTAAAAATTGGCTCTTAAGGAAATACCTTTTTTTTCCTCCTCAAGAAAAATGAAAGACCTGTGAATGTGAAGGCCAGGCATGGTGGTGAACATCTGTAATCCCAGAACTCCGAAGGCTGAGGCCCAAGCTTGAGGCCAGTCTAGTGTACCTAGTCAGACCCTGTGCAAAAAAAGGAGAAAAGAGAGAAAGTGAGGAGACAGAAGAGGAAAAGAGGGAGGCATGGGGAAGGCAGAGGTGAGGAAGGCAGAACTGGGGATGTGACCTAGCAGTAGATCACCTGCCTAGAGTCCCCAAGTGAGAGGCTGGGGTGTGGCTCAGTGGTAGAGCACCTGCCTAGAATCCCCCAGTGAGGGGCTGGGGTGTGGCTCAGTGGTAGATCACCTGCCTAGAATCCCCCAGTGAGAGTCTGGGGTGTGGCTCAGTGGTAGAGCACCTGCCTAGAATCCCCCAGTGAGGGGCTGGGGACTCAGTGATGGAGCCCCTGCCTAGCATCCTCCAGTGAGGGGCTGGGGACTCAGTGATGGAGCCCCTGCCTACAATCCCCCAGTGAGGGTCTGGGGAGTGGCTCAGTGGTAGAGCACCGGCCTAGAATCCCCCAGTGAGGGGCTGGGGTGTGGCTCAGTGGTAGAGCCCCTGCCTAGAATCCCCCAGTGAGGGACTGGGGTGTGGCTAAGTGGTAGAGCACCTGCCTAGAATCCCCCAGTGAGGGGCTGGGGACTCAGTGATGGAGCCCCTGCCTAGAATCCCCCAGTGAGGGGCTGGGGACTCAGTGATGGAGCCCCTGCCTAGAATACCCCAGTGAGGGGCTGGGGACTCAGTGATGGAGCACTGGCCCACCATGCGTAAGGTCTGAGACTCCACCATCCCCAGCAATAAAAAGTATAAATAAGTGAAAACTGGAACAACTCATTGTTTCACGACCCAAAGGTCTGTTTCTATTGAGTGCCTGTCGTTTTTGCACCATCTGAAGTCATAAAACCTTTCGTCGGCCTGCTTGCCACAACCCTGTGTGTATGTCATTCTTCGTCTTTCTATTTTACTTTTATTTCCCGTTTACCCTGAGCCATCTTCCTGCCCTGCATCCCCAGCAGCCTGTTTCTTTTGGCGTGTTGTTTTAGCATAAGTGTCTCGTGGAACATGGAATGTGGCGAAGAATAAATAAACCAGGAAACTACTACTTACAGCTAATAACAAGAGTGAGGCTTCACAGAGCCTTTTCTACATGCATGGAAACGCGCTCGGCCCTCTCATGAAGTAACACATCTGATTGTCCCCTGTTGTAGATATCACACCCATCTGCAATTAAATCGATTTCAAAGATCAAGACACTTGCATAAGGCTGAAGAGGTGGCTTGGCAGCTCAGAGCACTTGCTGCTCTTGCAGAGGCCCTGAGTTCAGGTCCCAGCACCCACATCAGACAGCTCACAATCACCTGTAACTCTAGCTCCAGGAGATCTTACACCCTCCTCTGGTGTGTGTGGGCATCTGCACACACAGACACGCAGACACAGAGACGCAGACACATACACACACACCTTAAAAAAAAAAAAAAAAGAAAAAGAAAACGGAGCTGGTGGAATAGTACTATTGAAAGCTATGATCCAGAACAGGTCGGTCACGCAGACAGCCCCTGATCCCCTTCAGCAACCGCCATCATCCCCAGAATATGGAGTGTGGACAGCACTCCTTCTGTCCCTGCCTCTTGAATCTGTACATGATTGTGTGTGTGTTCTTGAGTGCGTGCATGTGTGTGTTTTGACACAGGGTCTCGCATAACACAGGGTGGCTTTGAACTCCTGATCTTCCTGCCTCCGCCCCGCAAGTGCTGAGATGACAGGTGTGAGCCCCTGCACCCGGTCTGTGCAGTGCTGGGGGTGGAACCCAGGGCTTCACGCATGCTGGGTGAGCATCTGCTGTGCGCAGCCCTCCTCTGCTCTTTAGATGGCTCCAGAGAAGCTCTCTGCCAGGCTGAGAGGTTACCATGGCAGCAAGCATCTATCATCTCAGCGCTCTGGAAGCTGAGGCAGAAGGATCATGAATTTGAGCATAGCCTAAGATCCATTGAGACACCCTATCTCAAAAAAGGCAGGGAAGGGGAGGGCAAGGAAGGAAGGCAGAGGATGTTTGAGCATGCCTGTAATCCCAGCATTCAAGAGGCTAAGACAAGAGGGTTGTCTCCAGTCTGAGGCTGGGCTACATACACAGTGATCTCAGGTCTTCCAGGGCTACAAAGCAGGAAAAGAGGAGTGGGAAGCACACCCTCCGCTAAGTTCGGAGAGCCTGTCGCTGAGATGAGCAATCCTGACGAAGGCCGGCTGTGGCCTGTGTCACATCAGCTAGCTGGAGTGTGCTGGCAACACTCAGACGCTGCAGGGTAAACTGCCTTGACTGACTACGCTAGCATTCGGTCTCAAGAGCGAAAAGAGTCAAGTCTGTAGAAAGCTGCTTTAGTTACAGCTAATTCCCACATGGTCATGCCTGCACGCTGTGGCGGCCCAAGCTCCAGCCACAGGCAGCTGAGTGTCTCCCTGATGCGGAGTGCCACAAGCTGTCTCCACTTTTCAGCCACCTCTGTCCTCAGGCCCCTGCCTGTCACTGTGCCGTCTAGGGCCGCCTAGGACAACCTGCGAGAAGATCTGGGCCCCTGGGCTAGAGTGCTTCGGGAAGCAAGACCATCAGCCACGGTGCACTGTCGACCCAACACGCAGATGCGCATGGGCCCCTGAGAAAAAGGAAAGGGCCTTCCAGGGTCTAGTTCCAACCGGCGAGCTCCATGTTGCTGACAGGCTGAAAGGGAAGGCGGCCTTGCTCCAGACTGGGCCGCCGAGGCCTGCGAGTCCTGGGGAGCGGGCTGAGTGTGGGCCTGAGCGCTCCATGCTCTCCCAAGAGGCCACTCACCTTCATCTCACACACATCTGGCATGTGGAGAACAGCAGACATCAGGCACCTGCGAGGCATCATGTGCATATAGAACACATGCTTGCACACACAGTATATACCGAATGTATGCACTGCTGATATCCACATGCATGCATGCACACACGAAAGTGTCACATGCACAAAATACTCACTCGCCACCTGCATGCCTGTCATACACAGCATAAATGCACAGGCACATGCTACACACCATATGTATGTGTGTATTACATATATATATACATGTGTGCATATATAAACACATACTTGCATGCACAACATATGCCACTTGGATGCTACATGCATTACATGCATATGTATACATACGTGAACATGCTACATGTGTACATGCATATACATACACAAACCACTAAAATGCCAGCTGCACACCTAACAAGCACAGCATAAATGCACGGGCATACCATATGCACCACCTGTATACATGAGTGTATGCTTACATTCCATGAGCTGCAAACACACAGAATACACATATTTGCCGCCTTGTAGCACATGTACACATGAGCACCTCAAGCACATACAACATTTGTTACATGTGTATGCTTCTCACATGTTCCCGGCATGTACAGCTATACAAACATAGGCAAAATGTGTGCCACAAGCACAAACACACAAATGTGTTCTCACAGCACATGCTTGTGCTCATGCTGCTCACAGCTACATGTGTTCATATAAACACAGGCCTGCACTGTGCTCTGCTCACAGACATACAGAGCATGTGCCAAATGCACAGACCCCTCACATGATACATGCACATCCACATATAAATACAAACAAACAGGCATGCACATGTGCAGGGACACACACGGACCATGCGTACCTGCTGCTCACATAGCATTTGCACGCAGGCACACATATGATACACATGCCTGTAGGTGTGCACCGAGCACACACAATGCTCATGCGGCTCTTGCATTTGGCCCACTCTACGCCCAGGCAGCTGTACAAATGCAGGCAGGGTCCGTGTCACACGCACAACTTGCTCGATGCCGTGTGTATGTGTGCACTGAGAACCACATGCATACATGAGCACATGGCATGTAGCATGCATCGGTAACGCTCACATGACACTTGTGTGTATGTGCCCACAACATACGAATGCATACAGGCACAATCGAAGTTCCCTGGGTATACATGCACACTGGCAGGCACACAAAATGTATACCATGTACCATGTGCATATACTTCTCCTGTGCCACATGCATACATGCAGAATGGACATATGAACAGACACACACAGTGTTGCATCACACATGCACATGAATACGTAGCAAATACCCTGTACACCTACTGTTCACATGACACATGCATACATACTTATACATATATAAAGCATGCATGCTGACAAACATGAGCGCATGACTGTGTCACCTGTGTCCACTGTTCACATGCTACACACGTGTATGCATAGATGTGCATGTGAGAGTATAGCATGCACATCTATGCGTGCACATCAGCCTGACCTCTCAGCCCACTAAGGTTCCAGTAAGTTGGAAAACAGTCCCAACTGACCCAGCCCAGTTCTCAGTGAAGAACCCGGGGCTATGCAGCAGCCTGCAGAGCCCTGGAAGCTGGGGGCAGAGGAGGGGGGACGGTGAGGGTGCTCAGGGCTCCTGTACTCCAGCCAAATAGCAGAAGCAGCGATGTTCAAGAGGCTCCGCAGCAGAGCCGTCAGTCAGCCACTGCTAGAGCCGCACAGGCACCGGGTCCCTTCCAGCTGCTGCAAGGGTGTGAGCAGCAGCCCAGCTGGCAGAAAAGTGGGGCTCGGCACCCCAAGCGTGGACTGGGATGCTGGCATGGAACCACAGAGTGAATCAGAGTTGGAAGTGTCCTGGGATTCCTGAACTAGGGTGAACGTGAGGCCACAAATGCCCAATGCATGAGCTACCTGAAAGAAGGGAATTTTTTTTTTTTTTTTAGTTTTTTTAGTTTTTTAGTTTTATTCATTCATTTATTTCTTGTGGTTCTGGTGATCAAACCCAAGGCCTCGAGACTGCTATTCAGGGGCTCTACCACTGAGCCCCACCCCAGCCCCTCACTGGGGGATTCTAGGCAGGTGCTCTACCACTGAGCCACACTGTGGGATTCTTGAGCCCCATCTTAGTCCACAAAAGGGGTAGTTTAAACCTGAGGGGAAAGCAGTCATCACTCTGGCCAATCAAGGCCTGGGGGCAAGTAGTCACTCTCCTCTAGCCCTCTTCTCCACGTGTCCCAAATAACAGACGATGGCTGCAGGAACCGCCGCCCCTCCCACACGTACCTCCACCCCTGCCACCTCACAGGGGCCAGCTCTTTCCCTTCATCCCCGGCTGACGCTGTTCCTCAGGCTGGCCCTGAGAGCCCTGCTCCTCCCACATCCTGCAGCCTCCCTTCCAGTGAGCCCCCAGATAAGGCTCTCCGTTTTCTTCCCGTTTATCTCTGCATGCAGACGACATTGATTGAATAGCTGCTGTATACTCGTACCACACTGGGCACAGCCACATGTCTGGATCAATAGCACACAGCCTCCTACACTCCAAGGGCTGACAGGTGGATTGTAGACTCAACACATGGGGAGAAATTTACAAGAGAAGCTCGTTGTACCAAATAAATCTCTTTCTGCAAGAATTTTTCATCTGAAAGATAAAGTCAGTTGAAGGTGTTCAGCTGGGAAGGGAAGAAGCGAGGAGCAGAGGGCTCCTCAGACCCCTGGCTCACCTTCCTTCCTGCCAACCTCCAGATACACACGGGGCTTAGGATTTCGGGGTTCACATCATCCCGTTGAGGCTCACCCTGCTGAGACAGCATGCCCATTTACAGCTGCCTTTTGAGTATTGGGCAACTAGAGAATTTGGGGGGGCAGGGACGTGGCACCCTGGCCCCAGTCTATAAAATGGGTTAGAAGATTGTCAAGGGGGATTGTGAGGGGACAGTTAGGCCTTAGGGTTCACACTTGTAACCCTGCCCTCAGAAAGCTGAGGTAGGAGGATTTGGAGGTCTAGGACCATCTGGACTCAATAGCAAGACCTGACTTTTTATGTATTTAATCTTTGTATTTTTAAAAGGGTCATAGTTTTTTTTAATTTATTTATTTTTATTTCATGTGCATTGGTGTTTACCTGTGTGTGTGTCTGTGTGAGGGCGTCAGGTCCCCGAGAACTCTGTGAGCTGCAGAGTAGATGCTGGGAATTGAACCTGGATTCAATTCTTTTAGCGGTAAAAGAGCAGCCAGTTCTCCTAATAGCTGGGCCATTTCTCTATCTCCTGTTTACTTAACCTTTATATCCATCTATGTGTGCTGATGTTCTGCCTTTGTGTGTGTCCCCAAGACTTGACTTTTAGAAAAAAGGTGAAAGGGGGTTCAGGAGACTGCTCAGTGGGTACAGCATTAGCTGTGCAAGCACAAGAAGCAGAGCCCAGGCCCCCCCAAGCCCCCACAGAAAAGCTGGGTGGGCGTGGAGGCGGAGAAGGGAGTCTCAGGGCAAGGTGGCTAGTGATGCTAACAGAGTCAGCAAGCTCTGTGCTTTACGAGAGACCCTGGCTCAGCGAGTCAAGGAAGATACCCTTAGGTCTCCGGGTGTCCACGCACACACACAAATGTGTAAACATGAGGGAGGGAGGGGGAGAGAGAGAGACCAAAGAACTATGGTCACTTCATCCCGCTCTATAATCTGGCGTTTGGTCTTCCGGGGCTGCAGAGGCCAGAGAGACCCCTGGCTTTCAAGGTTCATGCCCCTTGCTGAGTGTGGCCTGTGAGTCTCGGAACCCTCTGCAGCCTTGGGAGCTTAAGACAGCCATTGTTCCACCAGCGACTGGGAGGCGAGCCTGGATCATGAGCCGGGACTGTGCTAACATGGAAGACCAAATACCTTCCTAAAGCCAGAGGTGCTGCTTGAACTGACAGCCCTATTAAGGGCTACAGGCTGAGCCATGACAGGGGTACCGCTGCCCAGGTGATCAGGCAACCGAGCCCGAGCCCTCACCTCTCCCCTCCCCCTTCTCCTTTTCCCTGCCCTCCTCCCCTTCCCTTCCCTCCACCTTCCAGCCCACCAGAACACAGGCAGTGGTGTGTTTCAGGGTAATTTCCAAGCTGCTTGGCGTCTCTTCAGACGTTTTCGTGGATTGAGAGCTCCCCCTAGTGGCCATCTCCACTAGGTTCCCATTAATGAATGGCCCACTCTAGCCCACTCTAGCCCAGCCTGTGTCTAGCCCCGTGAAAAACACCTTTCCTTCCAAGGTCTTTGAGGAGTCCTGTCCGGCCAGGATCTCAGCCGCTGGTGACCCCCCGTGGCTGTCTGCTGACACTAAAACAAAACACCTGAGATCATTACCATTCCTGGAGAAGGCTCTACGTGTAAAGGGGCTTGCACCCAAACCTGATGACATGAGTTCGATCCCTGAGACACACAAGTTGGAAGTAGAAAACTGACTGCTTCATGTTATCCTTTGACCTCCACACGTTTGAGCGCAAATGAATGCATAAACGTGAGTCAACTGTTTTAAATAAGACAATTAAAGCGACAGATGTACTCAATGAAGCCCCACTGGAAAGGGAACAAAGAACGAAGTCCAGTGATACCCCCACGTCTATCTTTGGGATCCTGACCCTGACAAGAGGTGTAGGCCTGAAGAGCTGGAGTTAAAAGCACTTGCTACTCTTCCGGAGGACCAGAGCTCATTTCCCCTCACTCAAGTCAGGCAGCTTACAACCACCTAGAACTCCAGGGGACCTGGCACGCAATTCTAGCTTCACCAGCACCTGCACTCACACACAAGCACACACACACACACACACACACACACACACATACACACACACTTACAAATACAATTGGTCTTTTTCTAGAGGAGCCAGGTGTGGTCCCACTCAAAACTGACCCATCATTTTCTCAGCTCCAGCAGTTGAGAAGTTGTCAGAACAGTAAGAAATCTCTCCCTGGGCACAAGCTCACCTTTGGCTGGCACCAGGCTTCCACCTTTTCCTTCTCCCAAATTGAGACTGCTGGGGAAATTCCCATTTTGCGGGTGGAGGGGTCCTATGTTTCAGTCATCTGATAGACAGAGGGGAGGGTTTCTCTAGAATGTCCTCGTGCCTGCCCTATCGGCAAGGTTGTTTGTTTCTAAAGAGAAAGTGTATTTAGGTTCCCAGCTGCAGAGGTTCTGGTCCACACCCGGACAGAACTGTTGCTTTGAGGCCAGCGATGGGTGTGTCAGAGGGCAGTGGGGGGAGCATACGGCAAAGTACAACTATTCACCTCTGTGGCCAAGAGGCAAAAGAGAAAGGAAGGGGTCGACTGTCTCCCCTTTAAGAGCACAACCCAGTGATGTAAAGATCCCCTTTCTATGCCCCTAGGCCCTTGTGTGTGTATACATATATACACAGGCATACAAACACACTTGCGAGTGCACACACACACACACACACACACACACACACACACAAAGCCAAAGCTATCTTCCCGTACAGGAGAGATGCTGATTCCAAAGCTCTGCCATGGACCAAGAAGACCACACCCACTCCTCCAGCTGCTCTCCACCCAACTATGTCATGGATGTGTGGTGTGTGTCTGGGGCTTGAACACGGGGGGGGGGGGGTCTTTGCGTGCTAAGCAGGCACTCTACCAGTAAGCCACACCTGGCCCCTCACTTGGAGACTCCAGGCAAGCACACTACAGCTAAGCCCCACCCCCTTGCTTCCAGGGAGGTGCTCTACCATTGAGCCTATGAGAAGGGGACCGGATAGACGCTAGATCAGTTACGCATTTCTACGCACGCCTCGAAAACCAGGACTAAGAGTGCACACCCAGACTCCCAACATTCTCGGGGGGAGGGGGAGCAAGGAGGCAAGCACAACCTCAACCGCTTAGCAAGTCAAGGCTCGCTGGAGGTGCGTGAGACGGTAGCTCAAAAAATTAATTCATCAGTTAATGTTTCCGCTCCTGCCGAGTCCAGATCTGCAGCTGGTACTAGAAACTAAATAATTCAACAACACGCTCTTAGGGCTGATGTCAGAACCGGGGAGATGAACATCGAACATCTTGTGCCAGCAGTTCTCAACCTGTGGGTTGTAACCCCCACAGGGATTACGTAATCGGATTTTACGTTACGACTCATGACAGTAGCAAGATTACAGTTATGAAGTAGACATGAAATAACCTTACGGCTGGGGGTCCCCACAGCGTGAGGAACTGTATAAAGGGTCGAAGCATCACAAAGCTTGAGAACCAACCACTGTCCTGTGCAGACATGGAAGTTATTTTACTGCACTGTAATTCTTGCACACTAATTAAGGACCTACAGGGGTCTACTGGAAATAAGGGGGCTCTCCTGGGGAAGTCCCGTGTTCCCTGAGACCTACAGGAAGGGACCAAGCATTGATGAGGGAGCAGAAAGACAAAGGGACAGGAGGGATACCAGCTTCTCAAGGCTGCTAGAATGAACAAATCCCAAGTCCACGGCTTAAAACAACACTAATCCATTCACAAATGATCCTTGGAGGTGGGAAAGTCTAAGATGAAGGCATCACTAGGGCTGCCCTCCTTCTGGGAACTCTAATCAATCTCGCCTGCAACCCTCAGCTTTTGTGGCCTTTTCCTCCATTGTCAGGGCCTGCAGAATAGCACCTCCGAATAGCCTGCTCTCTCCTCCTCTTCCTCCTCCTCTCTTCCTCCACCTCTTTCTCATCTTCCTCCTCCTCTTCTTCCTCTTCTTCCTCTTCCTCCTCCTCTCTTCCTCTACCTCTTCCTTGTCTTCTCTTCCTCATCTTCCTCCTCCTCTTCCTCCTTTTCCTCTTTGTCTTTCTCCTCCTTTTCCTCCTCCTCTTCCTCTTATTTCTCCCCTTCCTTTTTCTCCTCCTCCCCTTCCTCCTTCTCTTCCTTCTCTTTCTTTCTCCTCCTCCTCGGCCTGTGACTGTCTCCATCAGAGCCAGCAGGACAGCATCTTCAGATCATCCCTCTGTCTCTTCCTCCTCCTCTTCCCTCTTCCTTTCTTGTTCTCTCTCCCCTCTTCCTCCCTGCCTCCCTCCTCTCTGTGTTTCAGGGTCTTTTCCAAGTGCACAGGCTTACGTATGATTGGCATACCCAACAGCACTACACGTCATCATATCTGTCTGGTCCCTCTGTCCCCTTCTTTCCTTTGAGCCCTCGTGGATTACGTGGATAAAATGTCTGCCCCACTGTTGTCATCATAATGGAATCTACAGAGTTCCTTGTACCAGCTAAGCCCCTAGATCTGGGGATCCAGAGAGGACATCTTGGGGTACTATACTACATAATGTTTGGAGACCAGAGTTAGTTTTCTTTTCCTCAAAAAAAGCAATAAGTTTGTATGTGGAGGGCTGACTGTGCCTGCCTGAAGACTGTGACAGCCAGTGGAGGGCTCCCACTGGGGGTTCACACTGCCGCTCATTGGCCAACCTTCCTAGCTACAAGGTGGCATTTAATTCTTTCTAGAACCCTCTGAAGTGTGTGGGTCTGCAACCTGGAGCTGTCACTGGATTATTACTAGAGAAGCACCGCCACCTAGTGTTTAGAGTATGAAACAGGCGGAACTGTGAAGGTGGCTGGGGAAATCTCTGTATGCAGGAAGCACAGAGCAGTCACCCCCAAAATAAGCAATGCTTCATTTCTAATGAGATGTTGATAGCATCTGACACTTCGAGCATGTAAGGCCTCAGAAGGTCACACCTGCAAAACAACAAGAAATAAAGCCGAGATTAGACGCACTAGACCACTTTCACGAAACAGAACTATACCAGGACAAAGAGAATTCCAGGAATCTGTCTAAAAGCAGCAAATGTGGTCCACGTGTCTCTTCTGTCATTCATCAACTAGAGATGTGGAAGACACATCCGTCCTCTCCTGTTCATCTAAGGACCCACCATGATGTACTGCCTTCAGCAGAGGTTTAAATCGATGGGGCACATGACTGAGGAACCTTCAGACCCGTGAACCAAAATGAACCTCTTTCTTTTGTAAGTAGCCTGTGTCAAGTATTTTGTTACAGTCATGGAAAGCTCAGAGAGCAAAGCACTGAACAATTCCATGGGCCAATGGTGGAGATTTTGCAAGCCTTGAGAGTCGAGAGCATGGAAAACATTTACCTGGGGCTTTCTCTTGGAAAGAAAAAGATTAATTCCTCTTGCACAGTAAAGCTTAAAGTGGGTTCTCTTTTTCTGTCCATGCTCTTTATTTTTATAATATATACATAATATATAATATATAATAATATTGTGGAGCCAAAGCATTTATTGAAGCAATGATACGTTACAAAGCAAACAAGGCGGCAGAGCCGAAGGAAGACTCAGTGAGAGAATTAACGTCCATGAAGTCTCACCAACATGACTGCCCAGATGTGAGCTGAATAAGGACACCACCAATGGACGTGCCAGACTGGATGGGAAAAAAAGCCTACACAGCCTCGACCCTATGCAAAGACTTATAGACAGCTGAAAAGAGCTAGGAATGGGAAAAGTGGCCTTGCCTGGAGGAGAACACACTGGCTGGCTGTCCAGTCTCAGATGGTCGGCCCCGAAAACACGCCTACAGGAGCGCTACACAGACTGAGCAGGTTACACTTAGAAACACGTATGTAAATACAAATACATATGTGCACTCAATGACAATTATTGTTTTTAAAAGAAGTTATAAATTTGGAGAGCAGGGAGGGGTATAAGTTTTAAAGAGTCAGTGAGAGGTAGGTATTTCCTCTGAAGGAAGGAAGAAAAGAAAGAGAGAGGAGAAAGAGAGAAAGAAAGAAAGAAAGAAAGAAAGAAAGAAAGAAAGAAAGAAAGAAAGAAAGAAAGAAAGAAAGAAAGAGGGAGGGAGGGAGGGGGAGAGAGGGAGGGAGGAAAGGAAGGAAGGAAGGAAAGAAGGAAGGAAGGAAGAAGGAGGGGGAGGGAGCGAGGGATACATGAATTCATTTAGTAAGCTGCCTGGCCTGCATGACTCCCTTACTCGAATCCCCAGCTTCACATAAAGCAGGCATGGCAGCACATGCCTGTAATCCTAGCACTCAGTAGGCAAAGGCAGGAGGCTCAGGAGCCCAAGGTCATCCTCAGGTACATAAGTGAGTCTGAGCCTATCCTGGGCTAATGAGAGCCTCTCTCTCTCTCTCTCTCTCTCTCTCTCTCTCTCTCTCACACACACACACACACACACACACACCAGACTTTGGGAACATCTTTTATAGTTTGCAGTGCTAAGAGAAGGAATTTTGAAATCAAGACAACTACAATGAAAAGTCTGGCATACGGGGGGGGGGGGCTCCAGCCTTTCCCTTATTTGGAAGAATAAGGATAACACATGAAGAACATGAAGATATGTCTGCATGTTGGATGTGGGTTTACGGACAGACACGTGCTCCCTGGCGTGATGCAAAGGTACCAGCACCTTTAATGGGTGAAGCTTAGTGCAAGGCCCTGACTTTTCCTTCCTCGGTCAGTCTGCGGCTTGACAGTCTGACGAAGTCTCTCCCTCCTACACACAGTCCACCTTTATAACGTCTTCCGTGTGACCCTTTCTAGAGCCAACACTGTGCTATTTAGATTTGGGGCCTCCAAACTTTTGGCTAAGTCAACCCCTTTACTTCTTTTACACTTACTTGTGTGTTTGTGTTGGTAAGGGTAGGTTCTGAGGGCAGGTAGTAGCTGTGTGTTCTCTCTTGCTACTGTACGGGCCGTGGGGATCAAACTCAGGTCATCAGGCTTGGCAGCAAGCGTCTTTATCTGCTAAGTCATCTTGCCAGCCCATTACCTCCTTTCTTTATAAAGAGGAAGGTATTTCATCAGTGCTTACATATCCACCTAGATCTGAACAAGCACCCCTGTGACATCCCTGGCCGGAACTGGTTCAACTGCCGTTCCGTCCCCACAGGGTCCCCTGTGTGGAGGGCCTTGAGCCAGAATAAACTTCTCCTCCCTCAGGTATTTGGTCATAGCAAAAAGAAAAGCAGATAATATACCCTAAAATCCACCAACCGTCTGATCCTCATCACTAAATGCTGCTTGTACCCATTATAGAACTTGTTATTATTTTTCTTCCTGCTGAGATTTTAATCCAGTAGGCAAGTGCTATACTGCTCATACACCGGCCCTTCACTGGAGGGGAGGGGGGAACCCTAGGCAGGTGCTTTACCACTGAGCCACACCCCAGCCCCTCACTGGGGGATTCTAGGCAGATGTTCTACCACTGAGCCACACCCCAGCCCCTCACTGGGGGATTCTAGGTAGGGGCTCTACCACTGAGCCACACTCCCAGCCCCTCACTGAGGAATTCTAGGCAGGTGCTCTACCACTGAGCCACACCCCAGCCCCTCACTGGGGCATTCTAGGTAGGGGCTCTACCACTGAGCCATACCCCAGCCCCTCACTGGGGGATTTCAGTCAAGCATTCTCCCTCTGAACCATAGCTCACCAGTACTTAAGAACTAGGCAAAAAATCAACTAACTTTGTGGATATCCATTGCTTCTATTCATAAATCTAGAATCAAGCAGCTCTCAGAACCAGAAGAGACCTCAAGAATGGTTATGTATGTGGTCAGACAGAGAGACAACCAACATAATTGGGAACAGCTTTGGAATCTTGCCTTTTAAATCAGAGAAACATAATATTCTTTGGTTTTACTCTTGTTGTATTCTAATGACTATTAAATACAAGCTCATATTGTGATTGTTTTTTTTAGTATCAGAGACTTTATATCTATTGCCCAAAGCCTGTCACAATAAATGAAAAAATTCTACCCTGTCAACAGCACCAACTGTGACCCTCCATTCTGCTAGAATGTGACCTGCTAAGCAGTTTAAGTTTTAGATGATTTCCACACCTAAATTTACTTGGATTAAAAAAAAAAAAAAAACTGGATTTATTCCAAATGTAGTTTGTAAAAAAAAAAAAAAAAAAAGATATGAGCTCCCTTCTTGCTGGCTGGTAGGGTCTGAATAGAGAATGTCCTGCACTGATCTGGGGAGGTGGCTCAGTGAGTAGATTGCAAGCATGACGACATGAGTTCAAATCCCAGCAGATGTAAAAGCCCAGTAGTCAGACATGGTGACATACATCTGTAAGCTGTTGCTGGGGGCAGACAGGAGAATCCCCAGAGCATGCTGGTTAGAAAAATGATGAGTTCCAGGTTCAGTGAGAGACCATGTCTCAAAATAGCATGAGATGGAGCCAAAGAGCTAGGTCCACAGGTAAAAGCACTTGCCTCATAAGCCTGGCAACCAGAGTTTGATGCCCGAAACCCACATAAAAGCTGGCTGTGGGGGTGCACACCTGTAATTGTGGCACTCCTACAGTGAGGAGGATGGAGGTAGAACTTACCAGAAGCTAGTGGGCCGGCTAACCTGGGGTACACAGTGCAGCTGCAGAAACTGTGAAAGACCCTGCCTGGCATTGAAAGTCATCCTGTGGCGTGTGTGTGTGTGTGTGTGTGTGTGTGTGTGTGTGTGTGTGTGTGTGTGTGTGTGTGTGTATGTGTGTGTGTGTGTGTTTGTGTATGTGTGTATGTGTGTGTATGTGTATGTGTGTGCGTGTGCGTGTGTGGTGTGTGTATGGGGGGGTGTCTGGACCCCCGCAGACGCCAGAAGATGGTGTCAGATCTGTTGGAGCTGGCATTACAGGAGGTTGTAAGCCACCTGGCATAGGTGCTAGAACCTGAACTCTGATCTTCTGGAAATCGGAAGCTGAGCTCCCTCTCTGGCCCCATAATTTCTTTTAATAACAGTAAGATGGTGAGCGATAGACGAGAACATCCAACTTCATCCTCTGGCTTTAGACACACACACACACACCCAAAAAAGAAAAGAGAGAGGTGTCCCCCACAAGTTTGTGTTGAAGGCCTGGTCCCCAAGTGGTGGCTCTTTAGAAGGTGATGGAGACTTGGGAAGCAGAGCCGACTCGGAGGATGTAGGTGACAGGGGTGTCCCTGGAGGTAAGGTCTTGTCTTAATTCCCATTCTCGTAGCTCTCTGCTTCCCAGCTGTGCTGAGGTGAGCAGTTTTGTCCCACTGTGACAGTCTTGAGACCGCAATGTCCTTGTTAGAGGCCTAGAACAACCTGAGCCGGCTGGCTGTGGACCAAACACTAGACACTGTGATCCCAGTTACATCTTTGCCCCTTTAAGATGGTTTTTCTTAAGTATTCGTCACAGTGACAGAACAGGGCCAAGGGGATAGCTTGGCCTTCTGTTTGCCTTATGAACAAGAAGATCTGAATTTGATCCCCAGAATCTGCCCTCAGAAAGCCAGGGATAAGAGAACGAACTACCTGTGGAAGCTCCCAACATCAGTGCCCACTGAGGAGCTGCTGTTCCTTGGATGGGAGGGATGAGCTTTATGGAGTCAGTGATGAAGGGAGTGATGAACGGTATTGTGTCTGATTGTGTGTGTGTGTGTGTGTGTGTGTGTGTGTGTGTGTGTGCGTGTGTCTGTGTGAACATGTGGCCATGCCACATGCATGTTCATTTATTCACCAGTGTATGGAAGTCAATGTTGGAAGGGAGGGAGGGAAGGAGAAAGGAAGGAAAGGGAAAGAGGAAGGAAAGAAGAAAGGGAGGGAAGGAGGAAGGAAGGGAGGAGAGAAACTGAGGACATTTCCCAAACATAGTAGCCACCAGCAAGCAGCCCCGTGAACAGTTAACTCTGCCTCCTAAATGCCTTGGAATATCTCCAAACAGATCAGACCCAAACGCTCACCATCAGCAGATCTTCACACACCACCTATCAGGGGCCTCCCCCAGATGTTAGCTGTAGCCTCTAGCCAAGCAACCGGCCACCCGTTCAAGCCCCCACAGTTGCACCTCATAAAGATTTTATGGGGCCATTCCATCGCAGAGTGATGGAGGCAATTAGCTTCCATCCTGGTTTTATTGTGGAAAGATGTTGCGAGCTTGGTCCAGGAGAGTAATGCCAGGCGCCGGCTCAGGAAACCCGGCAGCCAGGGCTCAGTGGGGTCTGCTCTCAGAGCAGGTGCATGGGCAGATGGGTGGCTCATGGCTAACAGACTGCTCCAAGCTCAGCACCCAGGAGGCTGGCACTGAGCCCTGAGGCCTCACTGTCACAGCCAAGGTCCTGGACAGAACTGGACTCAACCATCCCTGTCTGTGTAGGATGGAGCAATGCTGAATTCACCCCAGAGGAATGCAGTTATAAAAATCTGTTCTGTCAGCCTTCCTGGCTTACTCCTGCCCCCATTATAAACTCATCTCTCCCAGGGTTACCAATCCAGTTTCACGTCAGACATCTGCAGGGCAGCTTCTGTTCATAAGTGACAGAGGAGAGGGGGAGGCTTGCGACGTTGGGAGGCTGAGAAACAGAGCAAGGAAGGACAGGCTGGCTGATGTGCCCTGTCCAGAGGACTTTGTGTGAAGCAGGCATTTCCTGGGCAACAGCCTCTGGCCTACCTTCTGAGTGGGGTCCTATCTATCCTTCTGCCGGGCTTGCAGACCCAGCTTGATGTCACCTCCTCCGTCGTCATTACTAAGACTGAATTAAGATCTTTGGAGATTCTGAACATCGAATTTGGCAATGTGCTAGCCACTGTCCTGGACTGTCACTATGTAATTCACACACAGATGCACAGATGGCATTTTTCAGAATGGCACAAAAGTTCTCTTGACTGGGGACTTGGAGATATGGTTCAGCAGTTAAGAACACTTGCTCCAAGTTTGGTTCCCAGCACCCATATCTACTGACTCACAACCACCTGTAATTCCAGCTCTAGGGAGTTACAACACCCTCTCCTGGCCTCTTGGGGTACTGCACTTAACTGCACATACACATACATATAATTTTTAAAAATTATTTTTCTTTTAAACCTTCCATTGATGCGGGGATAAAAATAGCCCCCTCTTCAACTCTATATATCTGACTGTCTGTCTGTGTGACTCTCTTTTGAGGGACAACACTTGAGGTTGTCCTTTGCCTCCACACACATGAATGCACACACAACATATGCATAGTAATATGTATTTTGTTCATATTCATTATGCATTTATGTAATGCATTTGATCATATTCATTACCTTCTCTTATTTTTTCCAATTCCCTCTAAATTTCATATAGATAGATAGATAGATAGATAGATAGATAGATAGATAAACAGATAGATAGATATAGATATCTAGATAGATACATACATAGCTACATAAATACATAGATACATACATACATACATACATACATACATACATACATGGATGGATGGATAGGGAGAGAGATGAAATTTATAGGGATTGGGAGAAGAATAAGAGAGGGTACATACATGTCTGTGGAAACTGTCAAAGAATACATAAATGAAAGTATTTTTAATTTTTTGAAAAGTGGCAGCACTTGGAAGCAAAGGTCTGTCTAAAGGCATCTTGATCTACATACGAGTTCCAGGCCAGCCAAGGCTAAATACTGAGACTCTATCTCAAAAAAAAAAGAAAATTTAAATTAAGCTACTTAAAGGAGCAAGTGGCCAGAGAAACCATAAAAGATACATGTCATTCCTACTCTCCACTGTAACCCCACATCCATGTTCTCAGAAGTAACCCCAATAAACTCACTGCTCCACTGTCTTGGGCTTTTGTCCTATCTTTACTTTGATCTGTCATTAGTTTCCTATGTAGCCTACATTTCGCAGCAGAGATCTCTGAGTGCTTGTCCATACCCACACTTTGGAAGGACAGTGGAGAGCGATGGTTGTTCCCGGGACTGCTATCTGGGTGTGGGACTGGTGCTTGCTGAGCCACTGGACAGCTGCCCTTCTGCAGCTGGTCCTGAGAATGCTTCACTTTCTCCATGATGAGAAACGTGCAGTGGTCCTGATGATTAACAGCGCTGACGTTTGGAACTGCCTCTGTTTACTTCCATAGGGCCCATGTTCCAGGCTAGGAATTAACTTCTCTCCATCAAGAAGGGCTCTGACTTGAAACTTTGAAACTACTGGAGGGAAACCAAGCATGATAGTGGATGCCTGTAATTCCAGCGCTTGGGAAGCTACGAGGATCCCTGTGAATTCCAGACCAGCCTGAGCTCCACAAGATCTGGTCTCAAAACCGGAAGGAAGGAAGGAAGGAAGGAAGGAAGGAAGGAAGGAAGGAAGGAAATAGTTCAAGATATTAGCACAAGGACCTGGGGAGGTGGCTCAGTAGCCAAGAGTGCTTGCTTTGTAAGCATGAAAGACTGAGTTTGAATCTTCAGCACATGTGTAAAAAGCTGGGCATGGCTGGACAGTGGTCGCACACACCTGTAATCCCAGCACTCAGGAGGCAGCAAGTGGATCTTTGTGAGTCTGAGGTCAGCCTGGACAGCCAGAGCTACGCAGAGAACTCCTATAAAAAAAATAAAAAAATAAATAAGCTGGGCATGGCTGTACCTGTAACGCAACATGAGAGTCAGAGACGATGAATCTAGAGAGCTAGCCATCAAGCTTATCTAAGCTTGGTGAGCTTCAGAACAATGAGAGACACTGTCCAGGGGAAAGAGGAGGAGAAGAATGAGAGAAGAGGACAGGAGAGGAGAGGGGAAAGTAAATATTAGTAAAGAGATAGGTAGGTAGGTGGGTAGATGTTGAGGTGGGTGGATAGATAGATAGATAGATAGATAGATAGATAGATAGATAGATAGATAGA
>NW_026593071.1:0-7972 GCF_907164565.1 Psammomys obesus | reverse complement strand
TCCTCAAGATCCAGCCATACCACTCCTAGGCATATACCCAAAAGAGGTTTTCAAATGAGAAGTAAGGCCAGAGATCCAAACCTACACACCTTGTGTCCATTCCCATCCAGAGTGTTCTGCCTTCTAAACTCCTTACAGAAGACATACAATTTATTTAAAAAAGTTTCAACTCTGAAAGGCTCTTCCTTGCAGATTATCAAAGCAGACACTGAGACTTATGGCCAACAGTTGGGCAGAGTGCATGGAATCTTATGTAAGAAGTGGGAAATAGTAAGATCTGGAAAGGACAGGAACCCCACAAGGAGAGCAACAGAAACAGAAAATTTGAACACAGGGGTCTTCCCAGAGACTCATACTCCAACCAAGTACCATGCATGGAGATAACCTAGAACCCCTGCGCAGATGTAATCCATGGCAGTTTAGTGTCCAAGAGGGTACATAGTAATGGGAAGTGGGACTGACTCTGACATAATCTTATTGGCCTCTTCTTTGATCACCTCCCCCTGAGGGGAGAGCAGCCTTACCAGGCCACAGAAGATGACAATGCAGGCACTCCTGATGAGATCTGATAGACTAAGATCAGAAGGAAAGAGAGGAGGACCTCCCTTATCAGTGGACTTGGAGAGGGGCATGAGTGAAGAAGAGGGGGAGGGTGGGACCAGGAAGGGAGGAGGGAGGGGCTTATGGGGGGATACAAAGTGAATAAAGTGTAATTAATAAAATTAAATTAAATTAAAAAAATAAAAAAACAAAGTTTCAACACAATTCCCATCAAAATGTCAATGTAATTCTTTATAGACTTTAAAAAAGAATATTCAACTTCATATGAAATAACAGAAAAAAAAAAACCCAGGATATTTAAAACAATACTGCACAATAAAAGAATTTCTGGAGGTCTCACCATCCTTGATTTCAAGATGTACTACAGAGCAATTATAGTAAAAACAACATGTTTTTGGCATAAAAAAAAAAAACAGGTTGATTAATGGAATTGAATCTATGACCCAGAAGTAACGCCACACCCCTAGAGACACTTTATCATTGGCAAAAAGGAAAGAAAGAAGAAGAAAGAGAGAAAGAAAGAAAGAAAGAAAGAAAGAAAGAAAGAAAGAAAGAAAGAAACAGAGCACACAATGAAAAAAAGGACAGCACCTGCAACAAATGTTGTTGTCTAACTGGATGACTACATATAGATGAATGTAAATAGATCCATATCTATAACCCTGCATAAAACTAAAGTCCAAATGGATCAAAGAACTCAAAGTAAAACAAGATACACTAAACCTGATAGAAAAAATAATTGGGGAAATAGCCTTGAACATATTGCCATGGGAGCTAACTTCCTGAACAGAGAACACCAACAGCTCAGGCATGAAGATCAACAATTAATAAATGTGACCTCATGAAACCAAAAAGCTTTTGTAAAGCAAAGGACACCTTCAAAAACAAAAACTGTCAGCAGTGTACTGAATGGGAAAAGATCTTCACCAACCAGACATCTGACAGAGGGTTGACATAGAAATTATATAAAAAATTCAAGAAACTAGACAACAACAAACCAAATATGCCAATTAAAAAATGGATACATATTTAAATAGAGAATTATTGAAGAATTATTGAAGAAGGTGTGCCTAGAGTAACTGCAATTGGATATGCCAAGGTGGGTTCATATCAACTGGAGGCCTCCCCATTTCTGAAGAGAAAGGAAGGAGCAGGGTGGGTTCTCTGGGAGTGGAGGGGAGAGGAAAGGCCTGGGAGAAAAGGAAAAAGGAGAAGAAAAAGAAATAAAGAAAGAAAGAGAGAAAGAAAGAAAGAAAGAAAAAAAGAAAAAAAGAAAAAAGAAAGAAAGAAGTGAAAGAGAGAAAGAAGAGAAAGAGAGAAAGAAAGAAAAGAAAAAAGATTCACATATGAATATGATACTCATATTCACATATGAGTATCCTGTAGGAACTTCAAAAACGAGCTATTTCACTGATTCAGTAAATATTTAAAACATTGTTAAAATGTTTGGAACCATGTAAATACCACAAAACAACCAAATAAACAACAACAAAAAAACTATTAAAATGTCAATAAGAAGAAAAACTCTGTATTTTTAATGTTTTTAATTTCAATTGCTTTATTTTTAAAATTTTATTAATTACACTTTACTCACTTTGTATCCCCCCTAGTAGCTCCCTCCCTCCTCCCCTCTCAATCCCTCCCTCTTTCCACCTTCTCCACTCATGCCCCTGCCCAAGTCCACTGAAAGGCCCTTTCTAAACTATAGTAAACAATTACAGAATGAAGTGGTAGAGATATGTTTTAACTTATGCCATTGTTTTAATGTATGACATAGAGTATTGTTATCTGGCTTTAGAGAAACACACTCATCATGATTTCAGGGTAGTTTAAGCTAAGAGTTTATGGTAAATAAATCTGTATGAATATTAAAATGGCTACAAGCCTTAAATCCGATCAATTAAATTACAAATATAGGAAACAACTTCAATGCACTGGCGCTTCACTTTTTTTTTTTTCCTGGTATGAAGAGATTTATTATACAGAGGTGGGGTGATACACACAGAGAGAGGGACAGACAAAGATATACATATATGTATATATGTGTGTGTATGTGTATATATATATATATATAGATAGATAGAGAGAGAGAGAGAGAGAGAGAGAGATCTATAGAGAGATGGGATGAGGTGTGCCTCCCAGATACAGTGAAGAGGAAGGAAACTGAGGCAGAGAAGATACTTTTTTCTTTTATGCTTACAACTTAAACATTTTTTTCTGAAAACAAGGAGATTTTACCCCAAATTATGCTATATTAATAGTTTCTTCACATGTCATCTTTTTTCTAAATATTAAACACGTGGTTCTTATACTGAGATCTCAGACATAAACAGAGATATCTTTCAGATGGACAAGGCAGCATGGCTCTCACTGGCTTACTCCCACGATCTCAATAGGAGGTGGTAGATATATGAGGATCCAGAGCTCAGGATCAGCCTCCTTTACACTGTGGTTTTCAGAATAGACTTAACAGTAGGAGATCCTGCCTTAAATGAATAAAAAAATTAAAAAAATAAAAGCACATACTGTTTTAAAATGACACTCAAAGCATAGCTACAGTGTTCATGCTTTAGGAAGGAGAGAATTTTCTACTTTTCAACATTTTTTTGTGATAAAGAATATTTTAGGCAGAGGCGGGGCAAGATGGCAGCGCCGGGAGGACTCTCATTCTGAGGAGCAGCACAGCAGGATTGGCACAGTGACCAGCAATCAGAACTCGCGGCCATAAAACACAAGTGGTTGTGTTTCTCAGGTGAGAGGATACCCCACGGTGGGGGATTCGATCAGCTTTAACTCACCCGGCAAAACCGCGGAAGAGATCCCCGTTCCGCCAGGCGCTTGGTCGCCAGCCCAGAGCTACCCGCCAGCGCGATCTGGTCACGGTCCCAGACTGAACTGTGGGCCCACAACACCATAGACTGGATTTCCCAGTCGAGAGATAACCCCACGGAGCAGGAAACAATTGGGACCGACCCCAGGTTACCCAGACATCCCCTGGAAAGGGTTCCTCCAGTGCCCCAGGAGCCAGCCTAGACCCAGAGCCTGGACAAAGGTGCCTGTACGGAGCCCTGTCTGTGCGCCTGATTCGCCGCCTCAGATAGAACTGTGGGCACCAGGGCAACAGGGCACCAGACTGCGTGTCTCTGGCAGGAGGAAACCCCCAGCGGAGGGGGTCAGCAGCTCTAATGCTTAGGACACCCAGCACCAAAACACTTCCTGGACTCACGCAGACTCTAGTGCAGGCAGAAGCGCTGTGCTCTGCCGCCATTGTTGCGTTCCCCTGGGGCACTGGGACACACAGCTGCATCCTCGGACCTGCAGGAGCCGAAGAGCCATTACAGCAGCCCTCAGATACTGTGCCAGGGATCGGCCAGTTGTCCCTGGCTGGACTGCCAAAACTGTAGGAATCCCTGATCCTTCAGGGGGGCTGCACCCACAGCGTCTAGACCAGAGCAGTGCCTGTAGCCGCCATCCCAGACAGAGACACACAGCTTCTGGTCCAGAGTGAGGCACCCAGCCTCCAGACCAGAACAGTGCCCCCAGGTGCCAAATCAACCTAGGTGCACATTCTCCAGGTCCAGAGCAGAGCAATCAGCCTTTGGCCCAGAGACTTGCTGAGTGCACCTCCCACTTTCTCAGACAGAACTGTGCGCCCCAGGATAACAGACTGAGTTTCCCTGTTGGGAGAAAACCCCACAGCTAGGGAATCAGCAGTCTCTTCAAGAGGACTGTACATGGAAATTTAGTGAGCAGCAGCACACTAAATTTATAACAAGAAACCCAGCAGTGGGGCAGCTGTCTTGAGAAATTTTATGGGTAAGAGGAGATCCCCCCCTGCCTAACATAGACCACAGCTACTACTCAGGGCTATAAACCTGAGGTGAGCAGTGGCATCTCCGGAGAAACACTGGCCATACAGTGACCATAACCAAAAATCAGAGAAGGACTCCTTCAGGAAAAATCATCTTCCGGCCAAGGGGATACTCCCTACCTCAGGACTCCAGGAAGCACAGAAACTAACAGCCAACACCTAAATCAGCCCAATGGGTAGAGGTCAGCGTAAAGGCTCAACCAACAAAAGACAGAGCAATATGGCATCTCCAGAACCCAGCCATCCAGGGGCGAACAGCCCTGAACAATGCAGCATAATAGAAAATCAAGAAGAGGACCTTACATCTATGTTGATGAAGAGGATAATAGAGGAGACAAATAAAATACGTAAAGAATTAGAGGAAGATAAAACCAAACAGATCATGGCTATCCGTAAAGAAATGGAGGAAGATAAAGACAAGCAAATTAGGGCCATCTGTGAAGAAATACGGGAAGATGCAGCCAAACAGCTTGTGGCCTTCAAAGAAGAAATAATTAAATCACTGAAAGAAATCAAAGAGACAGAGTTGAAGGAACTAAAAGAAAAAGAGGAAAATACAAGCAGACAGGTGAAGGAAGTAAACAAAACAACTCAAGACCTGAAGATAGAACTAGAAAAATTAAAGAAAACACAAATGGAGGAAATAATGGAGAGGAAGAATTTAGGGAAGAAAACAGGAACTACAGAGGTAAGCATAACCAACAGAATACAAGAAATGGAAGAAAGAATCTCAGGTGTAGAAGATACAATGGAAGAAATCGATGTATCTGTCAAAGAAAATGTGAAATCCAAAAAATTCCTGACACAGACCGTCCAGGAAATCCAAGACAATATGAAAAGACAAAATTTGAGAATAATAGGAATAGAGGAAAAAGAAGACTCCCTTCTCCAAGGCCCAGAAAATATTTTCAACAAAATCATTGAAGAAAATTTCCCCAAGTTAAAGGAGAAGCCAATAAGGATACATGAGGCCTACAGAACACCCAACAAATTTGACCAGAAAAGAAAATCCTCCCGCCACATAATAATCAAAACAGGAAGTATACAGAACAAAGAAAAAATACTAAAAGCTGCAAGGGAAAAAGGCCAAGTAACATATAATGGCAAACCCATTAGAATCACACCTGACTTTTCAACAGAAACTATGAAAGCCAGAAGGGCCTGGACAGATATCATGCAGACCCTAAGAGAACACAGATGTCAACCCAGGCTACTATACCCTGCAAAACTCTCAGTCCTCATAGACGGAGAAAACAAGATATTCAATGACAAAAACAAATTTCAACAATACCTACACACAAATCCAGCATTACAGAAGACACTGGAAGGGAAAATACAACCCAAGAAAATTAGCTTCTGTCAAGAAAACACAGGAAATAATTAACCTTACTACAGCAAAACAAAAAGCAACCAAGCACACAAACTTATGAACACAGCCAACATCAAAATCAAAGGATCTAACAGCCACTGGTCATTAATCTCTCTCAACATCAATGGACTCAACTCTCCAGTAAAAAGACACAGATTAACAGAATGGATACGTAAACAAAACCCAGCAATCTGTTGCATACAAGAAACACACCTAAGACACAAAGATAGACATTACCTGAGGGTAAAAGGTTGGAAGATGACTTTCCAAGCAAATGGACCCAAGAAACAAGCAGGAGTAGCCATTCTAATATCTGATAAAATAGACTTTCAACCAAAAATAATAAAAAGAGATGAGGAAGGACACTTCATACTCATCAAGGGAAAATTCCACCAGGAAGACATCACAATCCTGAACATCTATGCCCCAAATACAAGAGCACCCACATTTGTAAAAGAAACATTGATAAAATTTAAACCACATATAGATCCCCACACATTAATAGTGGGAGACTTCAACACCCCACTCTCAACAAAGGACAGGTCAACAAAACAGAAATTAAACAAAGAAACAATATCTCTGACAGAGGTCATGAATCAAATGGACCTCACAGACATCTACAGAACTTTACACCCAAACACAAAAGAATTTACCTTCTTCTCAGCACCTCATGGAACCTTCTCCAAAATAGACCATATAGTTGGTCACAAAGCAAGCCTCAACAGATACAAGAAGACTGAAATAATCCCTTGTATCCTGTCTGATCACCATGGAATAAAGCTGGACTTCAACAACAACAGAAATAGCAAAAAGCCTACACACTCATGGAAACTGAACAACTTGTTACTAAATGACAGCTGGGTCAGGGAAGAAATAAAGAAAGAAATTAAAGCCTTTCTAGAACTCAATGAAAATGAAGACACAACATACCCTAACTTGTGGGACACAATGAAAGCAGTGCTAAGAGGAAAGTTCATAGCACTAAGTGCCTTCAAGAAGAAATTCGAGACAGCTCATTCAAGCAACTTAATGGCCCACTTAAAAACCCTAGAAAAAGAAGAAGCAGACACACCAAAAAGGAGTAGACGGCTGGAAATAATCAAACTGAGGGCTGAAATCAATCAATTAGAAACAAATAAAACAATTCAAAGAATCAATGAAACCAAGAGCTGGTTCTTTGAGAAAATCAACAAGATAGACAAACCCTTAGCCAAGCTAACTAAAAGGCAGAGAGACACCACCCAAATCAACAAAATCAGAAATGAAAAGGGGGACATAACTACAGACACTGAGGAAATCCAAACAATCATTAGGACTTACTTCAAAAGTCTATATGCCACAAAATTTGAAAATCTAAATGAAATGGACAATTTTCTTGATCGATTTGACTCACCAAAGCTGAATCAGGACCAGGTAAATCAACTAAATAGTCCTATATCCCCCAAAGAAATAGAAGCAGTCATCAAAAGTCTCCCATCCAAAAAAAGCCCGGGACCAGATGGCTTCAGTGCAGAATTCTACCAGACCTTCAAAGAAGAGCTAACTCCAATTCTCTTCAAACTATTCCACAAAATAGAAACAGAAGGAACATTACCAAACTCATTCTATGAAGCCACAATCACCTTGGTACCTAAACCTCATAAAGACTCAACAAAGAAAGAGAATTTCAGGCCAATCTCCCTTATGAACATTGATGCAAAAATACTTAACAAAATACTTGCAAACCGGATCCAAGAACACATCAAAGATATTATCCACTATGACCAAGTAGGCTTCATCCCAGGTATGCAGGGGTGGTTCAATATACGGAAATCCATCAATGTGATCCACCATATTAACAAACTGAAAGAAAAAAACCACATGATAATCTCCCTAGATGCTGAAAAAGCATTTGACAAAATCCAACATCCATTCATGTTTAAAGTACTGGAGAGTTCAGGGATACAAGGCACATATCTAAACATAGTAAAGGCGATATACAGCAAGCCTATAGCCAATATCAAACTGAACGGAGAGAAACTTAAAGCAATCCCACTGAAATCAGGGACAAGACAAGGCTGCCCACTGTCTCCATATCTCTTCAACATAGTGCTGGAAGTCCTTGCTAGAGCAATAAGACAGTTGAAGGAGATCAAGGGGATACAGATGGGAAAGGAAGAAGTCAAATTATC
>NW_026593070.1:0-1495 GCF_907164565.1 Psammomys obesus | reverse complement strand
AAGGAGATCAAGGGGATACAGATGGGAAAGGAAGAAGTCAAATTATCACTATTTGCAGATGATATGATAGTATATATGAGTGACCCCAAAAACTCTACCAGGGAACTCCTACAGCTGATAAACACCTTCAGCAAAGTGGCCGGATATAAAATTAACTCAAAAAAATCAGTAGCACTCCTGTATACAAAAGACAAAAGGGCTGAGAAAGAAATTAGAGAAACAACACCATTCACAATAGCCACAAATGACATAAAGTACCTTGGCGTAACCCTAACCAAGCAAGTCAAAGACTTGTATGAAAAAAATTTCAAGTCTCTGAAGAAAGAATTAGAGGAAGATATGAGAAGATGGAAAGATCTCCCATGCTCATGGCTTGGCAGGATTAACATAGTAAAAATGGCCATCTTACCAAAAGCAATCTACAGATTTAATGCAATTCCCATCAAATTGCCAACACAATTCTTTACAGACCTGGAAAGAAAAATTCTCAACTTCGTATGGAATAACAAGAAACCGAGAATTGCTAAAACAATCCTCTACAATAAAAGATCTTCTGGAGGTATCTCCATCCCTGATCTCAAGCTGTACTATAGAGCAACAGTTATAAAAACTGCATGGTACTGGCATAGAAACAGAATGGTGGATCAATGGAATCGAACAGAAGACCCAGAAATAAACCCACACACTTACGGACACCTGATTTTTGACAAAGATGCCAAAAACATACAATGGAAAAATGATAGCATCTTCAACAAATGGTGCTGGTCCAACTGGATGTCTACATGTAGAAAAATGAAAATAGATCCATACTTATCACCCTGCACAAAACTGAAGTCCAAGTGGATCAAAGACCTCAACATAAAACCAGACACATTAAATCGGCTAGAAAAAAAAAGTGGGGAATACCCTAGAACTGATTGGTACAGGAGAAAACTTCCTGAACAGAACACCAACAGCACAGGCTCTAAGAGCAACAATCAATAAATGGGACCTCATGAAATTGAAAAGCTTCTGTAAAGCAAAGGACACCGTCATCAAAACAAAGCGACTGCCTACAGATTGGGAAAGAATCATCACCAACCCTCTATCTGACAGAGGACTCATATCCAATATATATAAAGAACTAAACAAGCTGAAAAGCAACAAACCAAGTAATCCACTTAAAAAATGGGGAACAGAGCTAAAGAGAGAATTCTCTGCAGAGGAATATCGAATGGCAGAGAAGCACTTAAAGAAATGCTCAACCTCATTAGCCATTAGGGAAATGCAAATCAAAACAACCCTGAGATTTCACCTTACACCCATCAGAATGGCCAAGATGAAAATCTCAAGGGACAACACATGCTGGAGAGGTTGTGGAGAAAGGGGAACCCTTCTCCACTGCTGGTGGGAATGTAAACTGGTACAACCACTCTGGAAATCAATCTCAGACAACTAGGAATAGCGCTTCCTCAAGATCCAGCCATACCACTCCTAGGCATATACCCAAAAGAGG
>NW_026593069.1:0-1495 GCF_907164565.1 Psammomys obesus | reverse complement strand
CCTCTTTTGGGTATATGCCTAGGAGTGGTATGGCTGGATCTTGAGGAAGCGCTATTCCTAGTTGTCTGAGATTGATTTCCAGAGTGGTTGTACCAGTTTACATTCCCACCAGCAGTGGAGAAGGGTTCCCCTTTCTCCACAACCTCTCCAGCATGTGTTGTCCCTTGAGATTTTCATCTTGGCCATTCTGATGGGTGTAAGGTGAAATCTCAGGGTTGTTTTGATTTGCATTTCCCTAATGGCTAATGAGGTTGAGCATTTCTTTAAGTGCTTCTCTGCCATTCGATATTCCTCTGCAGAGAATTCTCTCTTTAGCTCTGTTCCCCATTTTTTAAGTGGATTACTTGGTTTGTTGCTTTTCAGCTTGTTTAGTTCTTTATATATATTGGATATGAGTCCTCTGTCAGATAGAGGGTTGGTGATGATTCTTTCCCAATCTGTAGGCAGTCGCTTTGTTTTGATGACGGTGTCCTTTGCTTTACAGAAGCTTTTCAATTTCATGAGGTCCCATTTATTGATTGTTGCTCTTAGAGCCTGTGCTGTTGGTGTTCTGTTCAGGAAGTTTTCTCCTGTACCAATCAGTTCTAGGGTATTCCCCACTTTTTTTTTCTAGCCGATTTAATGTGTCTGGTTTTATGTTGAGGTCTTTGATCCACTTGGACTTCAGTTTTGTGCAGGGTGATAAGTATGGATCTATTTTCATTTTTCTACATGTAGACATCCAGTTGGACCAGCACCATTTGTTGAAGATGCTATCATTTTTCCATTGTATGTTTTTGGCATCTTTGTCAAAAATCAGGTGTCCGTAAGTGTGTGGGTTTATTTCTGGGTCTTCTGTTCGATTCCATTGATCCACCATTCTGTTTCTATGCCAGTACCATGCAGTTTTTATAACTGTTGCTCTATAGTACAGCTTGAGATCAGGGATGGAGATACCTCCAGAAGATCTTTTATTGTAGAGGATTGTTTTAGCAATTCTCGGTTTCTTGTTATTCCATACGAAGTTGAGAATTTTTCTTTCCAGGTCTGTAAAGAATTGTGTTGGCAATTTGATGGGAATTGCATTAAATCTGTAGATTGCTTTTGGTAAGATGGCCATTTTTACTATGTTAATCCTGCCAAGCCATGAGCATGGGAGATCTTTCCATCTTCTCATATCTTCCTCTAATTCTTTCTTCAGAGACTTGAAATTTTTTTCATACAAGTCTTTGACTTGCTTGGTTAGGGTTACGCCAAGGTACTTTATGTCATTTGTGGCTATTGTGAATGGTGTTGTTTCTCTAATTTCTTTCTCAGCCCTTTTGTCTTTTGTATACAGGAGTGCTACTGATTTTTTTGAGTTAATTTTATATCCGGCCACTTTGCTGAAGGTGTTTATCAGCTGTAGGAGTTCCCTGGTAGAGTTTTTGGGGTCACTCATATATACTATCATATCATCTGCAAATAGTGATAATTTGACTTCTTCCTTTCCCATCTGTATCCCCTTGATCTCCTT
>NW_026593068.1:0-19047 GCF_907164565.1 Psammomys obesus | reverse complement strand
CACACACACACACACACACACACACACACACACACACACACACACACCAGTCTTTGTATATACTGTTCCTTTTTTTCCGGAAGACTGATCCTCTACTAAACAGTCTGGCAAAGGCGTAAGAGTTTTCCATAATCTTTGCCCACTTCCCTCTTACAGGCAATTGCTGGCCTTTTCCTGTGCTCTTATTGCGGTCCCCCAAACCCCCAACTTCTTAGCCCCCTCACGTCCCACCTCCCCCACCCTCCAGCCCCCTGTATCCACACCTGTCTCCTACTTCAGAACCAAGTGATGTGCTAAAGCCAGGGACCCAGGCTTGCTTCTCATCCGAATCCCCACTGTGAACACAGTGCCCCATTTATCAAAGATATCCCACAAATGTTTGCTGAATGAATAACCCAATGTGTTTCCTTTCAGCTTGGGCTGCCAAGAAATGCAGAGCCAAATCCAGTTACCAAATCAAGCGATTAGCTCATCCCAGGTGCCTGGGAGCATCTGCTCACTCCTTCTTAGGCACAGTCTTCGTTCTCTTCTTAGGCACTGTCTCCGTTCTATTCTCAGGCACCGTCTCTGTTCTCTTTTCAGGCATGGTCTCTGTTCTCTTCTTAGCAATGCTCAACCTATTTCACATTAGCTTTAATGCCCAATGCTCTTTTAAACCCTTTTGAACAAAGGTGGGTATAAATTCCAAATAAACCAACAGCTATATTAGTTCCTCAAGAGGCTTGTATTTGTCATTAGGTTTTTTTTATATGCTACATCCAGACGAGGTAATTTCTTGACAAAAGGAAAAAAAAATCCAATAAAGCTGATCTGGTTATCAATAAAAAGGTTTTTTTTTTTTTAATACCTGTTTTGGGATAGTGTATGGGAGTAAAAAAAAAAAAAAAAAACATTATTGAGGACCAGTCTACATTTCCCAAGTGCAGTAAGTTTTTACTATAATCAAATGAGGAAACACCACTTCAGAAAAGAGTTAATATGTATCCACTTCATACAAGATACCTCAGGTAACACTGTTGGCAGACAGGCTTGGATCCAAAGAATCAGTGTTTACTGTGCTATAGAGGACTGGACACCAATATGCTCTTCTTGCAAATACATACCCACTTCATACAAGATACCACAGGTAACACTGGTAACACATGGCAAAAACATGCTTGGCTCCGAAGAATCAGGGTTTACTGTTATAGGGGATGTACCTCAATACACTCTTCTTGTAAGTGTATCCTAAAAGTGCAAGAACGTGGGGTTTCTATGTGCTGTAGTCAAAAGTTTCATAGAAGCTATACTATCTGACCTATATCTTAAACAAGAAAGATTTCTACAGGTGAAGTAGACAGACAAAGACGGTCATGTCAAGACAAAAATAATGATGATGATGGTGGTGGTGGTGGTGGTGGTGATGATGATAAGGAGGAGGAAGAGGCTGGGAAGATGGCTTTGCCACTGAATCTGACAACCTGAGTTCAAGCCCTGGAAGTACATAGAAGAAGGAGAGAACCAGCTCCTGCCAGTTGTCCACTAACCTCCACAAGTATCCTGTCGCACATACATTCCCAGCATCTACACATGTCAATAGATAAATGTAATTTTCAAATTTTAAAAGGTAATGAGAATAGAGGGCAAACTGTGGCTTGACTTATAATGTCATCTATCATTCTGACCTTTACCCAGCTCTCTCTTGGCTTTAACCATTATATCACATGACTTTCTCCAAACAGTCCTACTGAATGCACAGACAAGGATGTCAAGCCATAGAAGCTTAAGAGACTTGCTTGAGGTCACACAACAAACAGCCCTGGCAATGCTGATATTAACTCAAGTATTCCCAAGGTCTGGTACTTAAGCTTTAATCTTTCATGAGGACCTTTTTGAGACATAGGTTCACTATGTAATCCAAAATACATTCCAATCTAGATCTTCCTGCCTTAGCTCCTCAAGGGTTTGGATTACAGAAGCACACCACCACATCCAGACGATACTGCTCAAGAAACAAAGAACAATGAAGAATGAGACCAAAATAGACTAGCTGGGGCTGGGAAGTCAACAACTCTAAAAACAGGATAGGGACTCTTCATTGCTTAGTTGTACCAGCAATGAAGAGTAACTGAAGACTTCTTAATAGAAGGAAACGATAGGACCTTATATTTCTTAAGTGCTTACTAAATGAAGAAGCAAATGAAAGAATAAATATTTACAATAGATTAATTAAGCAGCAAGCAGCACATAAAATAGATTAGAAGAGAGATGCATTGAAGGAAATAAACTAACAGATCATGGGGTAACAAAGAAGCAGTGGGAGGTGGGATGAGCTCAAGAGATGGCTCAGTGGTTAAGAACACTGGCTGCTTTTTCAGATTAGAAAGAACCCACATGGAAACTGATGAATAAAGGAAGCCAAAGTAAAGGAGTGAAGGAGCAAGGAGGTATAACACATTAGGAGTTGCAAACTCAATGGAAGTGGGGCCAGAAACAACATACAGGAATTAATCAGGGCATTTAGCCCTCTGAACCCAATTTTCCCATTCTATCTTTGACATAAGCATTGCAACATTGGGGGGAGGGACAGTCTTTCAGTGCAATGGTAAGTGGTAGCTGACACTTTGTCCCAGAGTCTGAGACAGTAGATTGAGGTGGGGTCTAGGGTGAACCAGAGAAAGCATGACCTCTCTCAAAACAGGAACAGAAGGTCACCAATATGTGAGAATGCCTCAGTTCTCTAAGGCATAAAAGAATGAAAAAATTAGGAATTATATAAATTTCCTAATTAAGATATTTATTAGATTTATTCTTTTTATTTTACGTGTGAGCATTTTGTCTGCATGTATGTATTTGTACCACATGCATGCTTGGTGCCTGTGAAGATCAGAAGAAGGCGTCAGATGCCCTGAAAGTGGAGTTATGGATGATTGTGAGCCACCATGTGGGTGCTGGGAATCAAATCTAGGTCTTCTGCAAGAACAAGTAAGTACTCATGGCCACTGAGCCATCTCTTCAGCCCCCAAATCCCCTAATCTTTTACGTTAGAAGTAGAAAACAAATTATAAACCAAAGTGTTTAGTTGATATGTTTGCAGAAACAGACAGGCTGATCTCCTGCCAAGCAGTGACCTTTCAGATCCATATGTCTTCATCAACTCTGGCAGTAAAAGAATAAGAGAAGCAAAAAAGTGACTTGGCAGAAAGCAGAACTGAGAAAAGAAGTTGGGGTTGACTTAAAGATTAATTATGAAGAATAGAGTCTATTATGTGTGTGTGTGTGTGTGTGTGTGTGTGTGTGTGTGTGTGTGTGTGCGCGCGCGCGCTTAGCCAATAGGAAGCGAATACTTATCAATAAGAAGAGGTGTGAAGTTGCAAAAGAAGGTATAAGAAGTAATGAAGGAGGGGCTGGCGAAGCAGCTCAGGGGACAAAGTATTTGCCAACCAAGCATGATGACTTGAGTTTGATCCAGCAATCCCCAGCAGGAGAGAACTCCCAAAACTTGTCTTCTGACCTCCACACTCGCACTGTGGCACGCACTGTCTATATTCAGACATCATACACCAACATAGTAATGAATTAAAACCAATAATTTGTGCTTTAGTATACTTTTATAAATTATGATCAAGGAGAGAAAAATCTTCTTAAGTAAAATTTATACTTAACTGGTCAAGAAGAAGTGATAATGGCATTAGACATGCTGCTGTTGCCTTCTATTGTGAAGAGGCTTTTTCCAGTGCAAGACTGATAACCTTAGAGGTAAAACAGGCCTCACTATTATTCAGGACTGTGTCCTTATTAAAATAAGCATCCCTGTGATTGTGATCTGGCCATGGCAATTGTTACTATGGGCAAAAGTCAAGTCACTGAGCAGCCAGCGATCCTTTCAACCTATGGAACTCAAGCTTAACATTCAAAATTTCTAAATGTCTCACCATTTGGAAGCTGGTGAATGTCTTCCATGCCACTGACAACAACAGAGCCAGAATTCATTCAGTTTTCCCAGTAAAGCTGCCAGCTCTTGTTATCCAAGTTGGCTGGGAGAAGAGAGAAAAGGCAAAAGAAAAAGCAGATGGCCTCTAGACTTCAGAAGCCATGCCATGTGGGCCACAGGATAATCCTGAAGAGTCATCCACTCTCCAGATGAACTAAGGCAAATCCAGGTTGGGTGAATAGACTGCCAAATTTGTTATCCATTTTCCAATTCAGTGTCTCATGAAGAATGGGGTTGGGGCAAGGAAAGGAGATAGGAAAGGAGGGAAGAAGGAAAAAAGAAAGGAAGGATGGAGCGATGGGTAGGGAGGTAGGTACAGGGGTGAGGAGATTCCTGAGGAAGACAGAAAGCCTTCATGTCTCAAAGGAGTTAGGGTTCAAGAAAGCAGGCATGTTAGCAATGCAGTTACATGATTAAAGAGAAGATGGGGCTTCAGAAAAATAAAGAATATCTAGACAGTGAGGGAAAGAGAGTTTGTAAAGAAAGGAAAGTGCTCCCAAGAATGAGCTAGTGAGCTGGGGGGAAAGCAAATAGATAAATAAATAGATAAATAAATAAATAAAATTTAAAAAAGACAAAAAAAAAAAACCAATAAAATACACAGGGCCATGAGATACATAACCTTTCATAGGACATGCCCAATGCGCCTGCCTCTCTCTCTGGCTTGTATACTGTGGGCTTTTCTCACATGTGTTCTGTTCTGTAGATGAAGCCCAGATAAGGAATGGCATCTAGTCTTTCTCTGAAAACTGGTCTGAGCATGCTGTTTTCTGCATGAAGCTCAGGTAGGGAAGGGCTTTTAGCCCTCTGTCAACCACTTCTTTTATGTATTAATCTCAACACAGCATTTTTCATTCTCTAGGCTCAAGCCACAGAAGAAAGGAAAACATATTTCTGAAATGTCTTTCTGAACTCTGTGTAGAAGCAATTTTTCTCTAATGTCAGTGACCATTGACTATGCTGGCTTTCTCTCCACTCTAAAAGGATTCTGTCCTATATACACAGACTGATTCTCCATTATTCCCAATGCCACTCATTCCTCCCACAGGCCAGCTGCCTTGAGGGTGCCATCTATCTAGTCACCAAATATTTAGAGCACATATTATGAGTCAGACACTACACTAAGTGATAGGGACCAACAGTATTGCCCTTCCTGGCAGGATCATGCTTTCTGCCCTCACCATGCATACCTACCCCTACCATTCCCAGTTATCTCTACTGGAATAGCCACTTTCCTGCCTCCTGCTTGAAAAGTTTCCCCAGTTCATCAGTACCTCCTCTAAAAGCCATCAACTCCTATAAACTTTTGCAAAAAGTGTCTTGAATTAGACGTTCTCATAAATGAGCTTTGTCTCCCATCCGGGGACAGAGTCCTCAAGCATGATGCCTGGAGCGTGATCCTTGAGGGCAGAAACAAAAGATACTAGGCCCCTACAAGGTGGAAGGCAGGAACTGACTCCTGAAAATTGGCTACTGACTTCCACATACGTGCTGAGGCTTACACACACATTAGTATGATGCCGTCTATTCCTTTTTTGCCGTACAAATGCTGAAACAGAACTTACTGCATTTCTGAAATGATAACTGTTCATGCCAAATTTAAGAATAGTTCACTGACTCTTTGTTGAGGTTCCCTGTGGTTGCATTAACTGTGACTTGAACAAGCAAGGGAAGTTTCCTTGTTTTTCAGTTGTGGGTGATGGGTATCAGAATGGCTACCATTAAGCTAAAGTCAAGTGTAAACAGGAACATACCCTCTTGGGAAGCTCTAGGAGCTAATTCTTTTCTTGCCTCTTCAGTTTCTGGTAGATGCTGACATTCCTTAGCTTGGGATATGACACATTATGCAATATTACCTTCTCCTCTTTGTCTGTTCAAATTCTACTCTGCCTTCCTTCTAAACATGCCAGTAATTGCACCTTCAGTCCTTCCAGACAAATAGGCATACCCCCACATCTCAAAAATCTTTAAATTAATCACATTTTCAAAGACCCTTTTCCATGTCAAGGATAAAGGTTCCTGGATTAAGGTTTGACAAATTTAACAGCCATCATCAGCTTACTATGTCTTTAGAGGTTGCCCTTCGATTTAGTGGATAGCAAACAACTAAATAAAGGCAATTAGAGATTATAAAAAATATATTATCTTTCTTATCAAGGAATTCCTTTTTAAGGAAATTAGAAAATGTAAAATAAGTATCACAGTGCCTGCCAATCAACAAGCGATCACAGGGTTACAAATTTCCCAAAGGAAGTATTATTGGGAAGACAGTAGTACCAAATAAGCCAATAACATTGGCAAGATTTGTTATTTAATTAATTATGAGTTCATGTGTGTGGAGGGGAAATGTGTAAGCCTCATCATGTGTGTGGAAGTCAGTAGATGGTTTTCAAGAGTCAGTTCCTGCCTTCCACCTTGCTGAAGGAGGGTGTCTCTCTGTTTTTTTCCATCAAGGAGTATACTCCAAGCTACCCTACTCCAAGCTACCCGGCCCTCTAGCTTCCTTCTGGGTGATTCTCCTATCAGGCTTGCTAAGATGACAGATTCAGACATCTAGGTTTGATTTCTAATGTTGGTCCATAAGTTTGAAGTCAAGTCATCAGGCTTACATGGCAAGTACTTTAACCCCTTGAGCCATTTCTCCAACACAGGTATCATTTTTAAATAGACCTACAAGATTAAAAAGGAAGGAAGGAAGGAAGGAAGGAAGGAAGGAAGGAAGGAAGGAAGGAAGGAAGGAAGGAAGGAAGGAAGGAAAGAAAAATTATTTCAAAATCAGAGCTTCAGGAAGACCATAAATTCACATTGAATTTTTTTCCCCCTTACGAAAAAGTCTTTGTAATAGCTCTAGCCACAAATCAAAATTTTTGCCTCGAATTGCAGGTAGAGACAGCACACATCCCTTTATGGAAGTGGCAAGACAATAAAGTTAACCACAACGGCATTACTAGTCTCAACTGGGGCTGTGAATGTGTAGAGAACACCTTAGCCAGTGAGGTTATAAAGCATCTGTTTGGAGTAACTTAGGTGGAAGGCTTACCCTGAAAGAGAACGCATTAAGTCTGAACAGAATTTTTAAACAAATACCACTCGACAAAGGCAGGCTGAAAAACAGATAAGTTCTAGTTTTTCAAGTTCGCATTGTACTGGGTTGGTTGCGTGACAATAACTAGACATTAAGCAAACATATAGGCCACTCCTGAGGCCCCTGCTCCCTGCACAGAAGAAAACAAGGAAGAACACCGGGCAACAGGCCCCATGATGTCCCCATTGCAACCTTCCTGTGAGAAGATGTTGCTCCTCAAAGTAGCTGGCCACCGGGAAATGTGTGTGGTTAGCGTGGGACACCTATCATTTTTCATAGCCCGATTTGGGTTCCTCGTGTTCAACTTCTTATTTATGAGATTCTAATTAAAGAATTCCATCCCAGTCTAGAAGAAAATATATAGATGCCTACCCATGACCCACTCACTCTGTGGGTTCCCAGAGATGGTGACCAGGGATGGGAGCCAGTAGAAGCAAGGTCCTTGGGTTATCAGTAGCATGAGCTACAGTCTCTGTTCTCTCTGATAACGCAGGAAGAGGTAAAAGACATCGTGAAGTGATTTGCAACAACATCATTTTTTCATTTTTGTGTTTCTAAAAAAGAAATTTTATTCTGTTATCTGAAAATTTTTCTTAAAAGAAACATCCTTATTTCCAAACCAACCAGATCCAAGACCCAGTTCTTCACTCCCATCCACGTGACTAGAATCACTTCTCTCACCTTTCTCCAGACCCTGGAGAGTCAGTCACTCCTGGGATCAGCATTTACTTCAACATCTTAGTGTAGTCATGAAATGACTTCAGCATCCTGACAAGCCAGCTGTTTATCTTACTCTCTTTAAGCATCTTGGAGCCAGAGACCTAAACGCCCCTCACGAGGCAGCTTTTTTTGTTCAGACTCTGTCTGCTAGAAAAGTTATGATCAGCAGAAAATGAAAACAACCAGCGTCGCTTTTGTTTTCATTCACTTGGGTGATATTTTGAAAGTGGAGTGTTCGAGCCAAATCAAATCCCAGGTTTCATTCTGACCAAAATAAAAAAAAAATAAAAATAAATTAAAAAAAAAAAAACCTTCACCAGGAACATTTAAAGTTCAATTGTCTCTGGCAACAGTTGAGTGAAAAGCTCAGATTAAAACTGTCAGCAATTTACTTCCTACAAATATGCTTTGTTCCTGGCTAACTTGTCAGCTCATAGGAAGAGAAAAAAAAAATACACCTCTGTACAAGCAGCTGTCTCATTCACCACACTGAATCCGTTCATGGCTGTCAATACAAATGTGTTAAACAGAACCCAATCCAAGACCTTTGCCTGAAAACCCTGGCATGCAGCATGGGCTTCATTGCTTCCCTACAAAGCCTTTCTTCTAATTTGATGACTTGCATTTTCAATAAATGGTTATAGAAAATGTCATGCTTATCATGGAATCCCCTTCATCATTCTGCTTCTGAAGAAAACAAAACAAAACAAAACAAAAAGCTAGCCGCACAGCCAAAGCAGAGGCGAAGTTCTGAGTTTTCAATCTCTACGTTGCCCTGAGCGTCTCTGAAATAATGTGATGTCTTTAAACCTTTAAAGTACTTCCTTTGTGAGTTGAGCAAGTTGCAGAGACCACCTTGAGCTGAGTTGGTAGAAAAACTCAAATCAAAATAACTGCAAACCACTTTGTAACTGTAAAGCTCCCCTCATCTCCCTGCAGATGAGTATCTATTATGTGATTCCCAAGAAGCCAGGAAATAAGTTGATGATGTGGTGGAGATGCCTCCTTATTTCCTCGATTATTCAGAGAGGCCCTATCCACTTTACTTTACCATGAGAAAGAGTATATGCCAGGGAGCAGACTGGACAGTGGACAGCAGCTAAACACTTTGCTTTGACTTTCACCTTCCTCCTCTCTCCTAGAATACCTTGTCTCTTATCTCCCACTCTGCAAGTCTTCTCTGAGAACTAGCATTCATCCCAACTGCTCTAAGAAACTGCAGTACCTCTGCAGAAGCTCTGAATGTGTGGACATAGTTCTCAGTCGTGACATGCATTCCCTGGATGACCTAGGGTATGCCACTTTGTCACATAGCAGCTCTGAGCTTCCTTTCCTCAGCTATTAAAATAGGGCTGGGGTACCCTCTTGACAATCATGAGTTTTTTCAGAGATTCTTCCCACTCAAGTTCTTTTTGGTATAAGGTGAGATTAGTGAATAGTGATACACTGTAGCATTTGTTTGACCCAGGAATGTCCAACCTGCAGCCCACGAGCTTCATGTGGCCACATAGGGCCAAGGAGAGCTATAGATGCAGCCCAACATAAAATTAGAAACTTACGTGAAATGTCAAGAGATTTTGTTTTGTAACTTTATTACACAGTTCTCCAGCATGAACTTCGTAGATGACATTACCATGTTGTACTGTCAAAAGATGGCAATGCATAGACCTTTAGGCTATTTGATCGACATCTTGATTTCACTCCTGACCAAGCAGAATGTAGAAGCATCGTCTCAGAGAGGAAAAGTGGTCTAAAAAATAAATCAATATTGGTACATACAGTATAGTAGGCATGATTCCATAGTTGTCACAGACTGAATAGAATCTTCCCAAAATTCCTCTATGACATCCTATTTTCTAGTACCTCAGATCATGGTTGTATGTGGGAAATCTTTAAAGAGGTGATGAAGGTTAAACAAGGTCATTGTGATGGATCCTAACTCAACATCACTAGCGTCTTTATGAGAAGAGATTAGAACACCTGCTTGGAGTGCAGATAGATGGATATCTACTGTTAATCCTCAGATTCGTGTGAAAAGGACCAGTTCCACCGTTAGAGCCAATTTGAAGCACACTTTTAATTAAAATACTGACCAGGATCAGCTTTGGTTAGGATCACTCCCTGGAATTCTCAGCTGAGTGGACCCGAGACATGTTTTGCAACAGCTTATAAAGACAAAGCTATAGGCCACCATATTTTCCAAGAGGCTTTGCTGTTTTCCAACATCTACAACTCCCAGCAGTCTAGGAGGTTACCTGATCCTTGGGTAGGTTAACTTTGGGTCTTATCCTATATGCCAAGGAAAGGGGCCTCAGAAGAAACCAACCCAGCTAACACTGGTATCTTGGACTTTCAGACTACAAATTCATGCCAAAATTTTTATTTTTTTTATTAGAGTTTCTATTGTTCAAGCGACACAGATCCTGGTACTTTGCTATGGTGGCTTCAGCAGACTAACACAAGAGCCATTAATGATACTATCCTCAAAATGCACCCATCCTAAAACATAGGCACAATGTAGAGCTAAAAAGAATTTGTTTGCTGGCTTAACATAAACAAGAGATGTCTTGTTGTGTTTCTACACTTCTCCTTAACCCAACTAGGTTGCTTCTTCATTTTTTCTTTTTCTGTGTAAGAACACACCTTATGATGCCATAAGTGTTAAGAACTGCATCTGCTCATTCCGGCTTCTATCAGTCAGGACAAGTCATGGTATGTTGCAGTAACAATGTGAAATCTTGGGAATGCTTAACAACTAGGGGCATATCCTGGCCTATGCCACAAGGACCTTCTTTACCTTTCAGGTCATCTTTCTTCAAGGAATGGCTATGTACATGTCTCTGATACCAAATTCTTTATGTATTCTTTTTCTCTCATTTTTGTTTTCTGAAATCCCTTGCTGACCTTGAGACTCCACACTGCGGGCTAGAAACTGAAGCCACATAAATGTGATGTGTTCAATAACGATGATCACGTTAACTCATTTGTTTCTTCCAATTGATGACATTGTAATTGTCTCCTCTGTAAATGGGGAAGCAGGCCCCCAGAAAAAGCAAGTATCTCTTACAGATGCTTCCTGATAGCTTTCCCTCTCTCCGTTCAGTTTTCTGCTTTAGAGGATGAATGGGAAGAGTGGTAGAAAGTGGTAGCATCATCGGACCTTCTACTTTCCCCATTCCTTCCACCCACGCTCACCCCCAACACTCACAGTGCAAAGTTGACTAAAGGCCTGGGGCAAGTATCTGGGTGATTTGAAGAACAACGAGGCAACAGGGATGTGCTTGCTGGGACAGGGGCTCAGGTGGATGCTCCCCTCCGAGAACTGAGACCTTGTCTGCCTCGCCTGTGGCTTTTCACTATTTGCACTTGTCTTCACCGCACAAATGAGACAAGCAGTTCTGTGGCTTTGGCTGTCACACTCCCTTCTCCCCAGCTGTCTAGAAGCATTTGATGGCTGTGTATACCTTTGTATGTGTGTGTGCTGTGATTATAAAGCACAGTGAAGAGCTCTTCTATTTTATTAACACCTAGGTGAATGTCCTGAGCTATGGACAAGAACTAAACCCAACCTAAGAAATATCACTGAGCGTTTTACTATCTTACTATTTTTATTATTCCTAATTGAATGTTGCTATGATTGTCACAACCGTCCCTATAGTCCTATACTTTCATTGAACCTTGATGATAACCCAGGGTCAATTTTCATCTTGTTAATGATGAAAAGGTGAGATTTGGGGAAGTACATGATACATGTACGCCAAGTATCACAAATATTAACTGTCCTGACTAGAAATCAGTATTCTCTAACCTTCAATAGTCTTTGGAATTTACAGATAGAGATCCAAGAAGTACCTGAGCTGTGCCAGCTACACTTGTGTTTGTCTCTATGTGATCTGATATGAACCTCACAATGAGCCTGCAACTACCAACAGACCCTAAAGCATTTATATTTACCGAAACACACGTGTTGTAGGCATCTACAGAAAGGTGCTGGGGATGGCAGTAATACATTAGTCCAGAAAGACAGCCGTAATTAGCTTAGCGACGCTTATTTCCATTTAACAAATGTGGGGCTGAGAACCTCTGCACCCTAACACTGTACCCTCAGTAAAGGAAGAGGATGAATGGTAACCTAAAGGAGACCTTCAAGTGAGTGAAGAACAGATGTAGAAATGCCAGGGTCTTGCCTCACACTGAGGCAATCACAGCAAAACAGTCTGAGTTGGAGGCAATTAGCTGCAGGCCAACTGGAGCAGCAGCTTAATAACTCCTCTTGTCAGAGATTTTCTTTTCCAGATGAATGAGCCAAAGACAAGCTCAAGTCAGAAGAACAATAAAGCAGGTAAAAACTTGCATTGAACAAAGACAGAACCCCATTCTTGTGACTGGCAAGCCACTGGTCACGGTTCAGTACCACCTTATGATGGTCCCGTTCCCTCGGTGACTCACATGTTCTCTGCAGAAAGGCTATGCCGGCAGGATATGAGTAGCTAGCTTAAATAATTGCAGGGTACCTGTGCCACCGGGACTCCTGTGGCTGTAGCAATCACATCTCTCTGTAATCAGGGAAGGGCTTTCATATGACCCAGCCAAAAAGCTCATGTCTGTGACACACCGGGCAAATTAAGGAAGGATTTTTTGAGAAACAAGCAGAAGAAATTAAGGTTCTTGTGGTATTGGCTCCCTTTTCCCAGAAGGGGATATAAATACCAGTCTGGCAGGGGGGTACATGTCTGTAAGGCCAGCACTCAGAACACAGGGGTAAAAGGAGCATGAGTTCGAAGCCAGCCAGGAGCTAGAGAGGTGGAGGCCAACTTAGGCTACATGGTGAGAACCCATCTCAAGTAAATAAGTAATATAAGGTAAGGAAATAGATGGCTCCCACTCTGTTTATCTCTAGACTGACAATTATCCCACGAGATAGCAGTATTATCACTCACAGTCTTAAAAGTGAGGGAACAGACTGGGAGACATTAAGTAACATCCCAAAGTCACAAGTGTGAGTAAGGACAGACTTCCAGCCCAGCTGTGCGGGATGCTAGGCCATCATACCCTCCCCTATCCATCACTCTTACACCTCCTGCCCTTAAGAACTGGAGCAATATGGACATAGAGATATTTTTTAAACCTTTAAAATTTTATAATGCATATTTTCATAATTATAAACAACCTTACATCCTGATATCCATCTTTTTCACAAATCCTGAGTATTTTCACCCATCCTGAAATAGTTGTATCTTGTCCTGGAGGGAGATGAGCCTGATTTTCAGATTCATTTGCTTGGCACTGCCATCATTCATCTCCAATGGTACAGTAAGTCCACTCGGTGTGAAGCCCGGGGTTCAGGGCTGGTGAGACAGCTCAGTGGGCGAACGGTGCTCACCACCAAGACTGATGACCTGATTTCCATCCAGTGAAACCCCTGAACACTGCCCTCTGAACTCCACATACATGCTACGGCATCGTGTTCACACACACGCACAAACACATACACACAATTAATAAATGTCATTTTAAAAAGGCAAACACCATGTAGGAGGGTGATGTAACTATAAGCCTTTCTGTAAATAACGATATAACAATTGATTTTATCTGTGCAAAACCACTCAGCTAGCCAGCAAGCCCAAGCTTTTAGTTGCTACGCCGTGCTAAGAAGAGCTTCCGGACTCCATTTCACTCTTGACCTAATTTGCTCCCCATCTGCCCTCCTCACCCAAAAGCTCACATGACACCAGCCACAACAACAGTACTTTATCTTGAACAAAAGACTGGAAAAGTTTTCTGTAAGAGCCCGGAGTGAAGGTGCTCAGCTCTGTAGGACAGACACTTTCAGCCACACTACGCAACTTACCCGATCTGCACAAAAGCAGCCACACTGTGCAAGCAGATGCGCATTGCCAATAAAGCTTCAAGGCTTCAGGTCAGACTTGGCCAACAGGTTCAGGTTTCCTAGCTCCCAAGCCCGGCCCAAGACGACACGCACGCATGCACACATGCGCACAGATATCTCTATCCATCCCAGCAGCCTACCGTATTGACCCCATGCCACAAGATCATGGAAGGCTTATAAAACTCTCAGAAGATCTGTGAATTGTAGTTGATTTCAGTAGAGAGGTTAACCACGACCAAAACAAATCGTTCAGGTGAACTGCCAAAATAGACGAACTTCCCAACACACTCTGTCACCACGGCATCCGTACTCTACCCTTCCCTTCCTCTTCTTTGTCAGAGAAAGGAGGGCTTTCAAAAATTGTTTTGAGGCTTAAGTTTCATTCTCAAATTATAAATAAGTATATATATATATAATATTTTTCATTAAATAAAAGCTCTGAATAAAGATATCTCATTTGTCAGGCGTGACGGTGTACATCTTTAATCCTTGCATTGGAGAGAGAGAAGCAGGTGGGTCTCTGTGAGTTAGAGGGCAGCCTTGTCTATGGAGTGAGTTCTAGGCCATCCATGGCTACGTAAAGACCCTGTCTCAAACAAAACAAACATTATTTTGTTCTGCTTTGAACTTTCAGGTGCCAAAGAAGAAAGTGAACCCTGATTATCACACCCACGTCATTATCCTAGTGTTAGGGCTCCAGCAAAGAAGAGGCAGTAGAGTCATAAACCACTACGTCTGCTTCTCTTTAAAATACACAATAACCCAGGGATAAAAATATAAAATACACTTTTAGTGGCACCCACATTTAATCCCAGCCTTCAGAGGCAGGTGGATCTCTCTGAGTTCAAGACCAGCCTGGTCTACAAGGCTGTCTATAAGACAGCCAGGGCTGTTACACAGAGAAACCCTGTCTCAACAAACAAATAAAAAAACCCAATAAAAATAAATTAAAAAAAAAAACCCTTTTATCCCAACAGAGAACTGGCATCCATGTTGTGCTCTCATCCTGAGGTCTCCACACTTGAGATACTCATTCTCATACCCCTGCCCCCTTGCTCTGTCTCCCACACAGAGATGGCTGTTTGCAGGCCACTCTATAGAGTCTCTACCAAACCTGCATGCATTTGCCTGCCTGTCGGGATCATTAAACGCTTTAATTAACTGTATATTTTAAAGTGATTGGTCATGTGCCACATGGAGAAGGGGTACAATTTCAAATCAATGGGGGGAAGGGGGAGAATCTCGTACAGGGTCTGCCTGCCGGAACATCTGGTATTTCACGTTTATAATGGGGGACGAGAAGGATTACAGAGTTTTGTGATGCCACAGTGAGGTGTGCTCTGAAACCCTCAGTCCAGCATCCTACATACAGCATTTCTTTCCTAGAAGCTACCAAGAGAATAGAGCATTAGAAACAACAGAGGCCAGTGGCAAATAAAACGTGACAGCAGCAAAAGCTTCCAGCTGTTGAGTGCCTCTTAATTATAACACCTGCTCGTCTACCCACCGTTTTCATATGTATTATCAGGCTTATTCCTTATAACCTATGAGACACATGGTGTCATTCTCATTCTACAGTTAGAAAAAAAAAGACACTAAGTCAATAATTAAGAGCCTAACTGATGGTTGCACAGTAAAAGAAAGAGTCGGGGACCGGAGGAGATTTTTCCAGAATGTGAGTCCAAGTATTCAAAGCTCTGCACAGGCATTTAGATAGAGGAAGCAAACACTGACGTTGAACTAATGCTTGAGGCTCTCCACAAGAGGACTGAGAATGGGTTGAGGACCACTGCAAAGAGAAGAAAAGGATGGGCAGAAGCTGAACATACGTGAATGAAAGGGAAGCAGATAGAAGCAACAGGAGCAAGGCAGAGACAGAGAAAGGAAGAGCAAAGGCTATGAGTGCCAGGGAAGGGGAAGCAAACCAAAGTGAGGGAGTTGGTTCACAGATGCCAAAGTCAGTATAGAAGTTGCTATACCATACAAAAGCTAGACGGTACCCATCAAAGAAAGACTGGCTGCCTCCGAGCATCTGATTAAGATCCCAAAAGCAAAAGTCCACTCAGAAAAGGCCAGCAACCTGTTTGGGAACCTAGTCATGATCTAACTCCTGAGGAAAGACAGACAAAAATGATACAGAACTGGCAGCAAGAATCAACCAAGGGATTTCAAAGTGTTTTTCCTCTGTAGAGGGAAAGGTCTGAGATTTGAGGGTGACTCCTGCTTGAAATCCAAGACATTCCAAAGGAACTGCTTACTGGAGCTTGTCAGTGTTAGGTCAGTGCCTCTGGCACTGATATTAACTGACCACAGTGAGTTTTAAGAATGCCAATCACACTACAGACATGACAGCAGAAAAGCAGAGAAGCAATAACAACAATTCACCAGAGAAGAAATTCTGGGCCATAAAGATACATTTTCATGCAATTGAAGGCTTCCTTGGAGTTGACTTGTGAACCTTTTCGAAGGATTAAAAGGATCCAGTTTACAATAGGTACTAAAATGGATCACTCTAAGGCATGTGGATTTATTACACTTTCTGACTTAAAAAGCGCCAGACGGCTTTGGAACAACTTAATGGATCTGAGGTGGCAGGGAGGCTGTGAAAGCTGGTCATGTTACCAAACGCACCGACTCTCCTACTGTTACTTCATTTTTACAGAGCGAGGAAATTGAAAGGGCTGGAATTGACCGGTGAGCCTCTGGGCACCTCCAGTTAATAATGAGACCGACGAAGGGGTACAGGCTTACAGCGTCCCCTGGCTGATAGGTTTCCGAATGAGTGGCTCATTCAATGCCTTGGCAGGTTTGCAAACGACAACTTCCCAGAAGACTGGAACGTCAGCTCCAGCTGCAGGTGCCTCTGTGGCAGCCTCAAGCTCAAGAGGTTGCCTGGGATGCAGAGATTAAGGATGATATGATTAATGGACATAATAAACATTTTTATATTCAAAAAATTAAGCTCAGAGAAGAGTGCGTGCGTGCTGCCCACAAATTGCTGCGGCTCCTCTCGCTGTCATGGCCTCACATGACATACGGTTGGCAGGTGAAACGGCAACAGCGGACTATGTGCCTCGCCCAACACCCACAGCCTCCTTCCTGACACTGTGACAATAACTCCACTACCGTCTCCAGTGCACAATGAGAGAAACAAAAAGTCAGGACTCAGACCCAGGCCTTGTAAACACTTCTGGTTCTCCAGTTTGGCCCTGCCGGGAACCATAGAACCACACGACCCATCTACCACCACTGACAGTATCTGTTAACAGTATCTGCTGCCTATCACACCTCAGGAGTTCAAGATCACCTAGACCCCAAACCTCAAGTCCTGCCACAGGCACCATCACAAGAAACAATCTAGAATTTAGAAAATTTCAAAAAAAAAAATGTTTTTCAGGGGAGCCCTCACACCCCATCACTGAGAATGATATACTGGGGGCTGCATGATGCATGTGACTATGGTTCGGTGGGAGCAAGCGGTGGAGTCACAGGCCAGACCACGTGTTCTGCCAATGTGTTGTGGTGAGACTATATGTGTAAATTCGCCAGAGCTAGTGAGTCCCTTCTGAGAAGGGTGTATTAACATCTTTGATACATTACTGATGCAAGAATTCTGGGATTTGATAGTCATTCTCAACGAGAATGCTTACCTACTTGCTGTCTAGCTCTCTGCTTAAATTCTTAAAGCTTTAATTTCAGTGACTGAATTGGCTAAAATGACTTAAGAGACGTTTTGGTTAATGTTTAGCTTAATTTCAATTGTCAAAGTTTCGGTCTTACTTCCTATTTCCTGAAGGCAATTACTTCCCGTTCTCACAGCCGTCTCACTATTGTATTCACAATAGTACATGTATTCTACTAATTTTTTATTTTTAACTTAGATATCTTGACTCTGGCAATGAAGAATATATGTTCTTACAGTTCGATGCACACATAAGCAAGCACATAACTCATATTTCTCCTTGGGCATCCCAATATAACTTGTTGGGTTAAGTCAATGGCTTGGTTTAGATATGGCTGGTTAAATTGTGTCCTGGAGAGGCTGGTCATCAAGAACCTGGTCCTTTGAATGGAACTAGTGGAAGGAGGTTAGAATCTTGGAAGTTGTTGCCTCGTGGTGGGTTCTTGGGTCTCTGAGGACAAGTTCTCAGAGATGTGGAACCTTAGTTTCCTTCCCACTGACTCTCTGATCAGTAGGAGATATAATCTCTTATACACATTCCTGTCCCCATAACATGCTCCCATTCACTGCCCACCAACCAATGGCACTATCTAATCTTGGACCTCAAATTAATGTTGTCAATATTCAGTGTAATATCCCGATTGTATAATACTTAAAACAGCATCATTTGGTTTCCTGTGTTTCTTATACCCTTTTTCTTAGAATTAGTATTCTTTCCCTCCTCGCTGTTTTCCATTAATCAATGATTCATCTATAAACTCTCTACCATAGATATAATCTATTTTCAATAGCTTAAAATACATCTCTCAGTTTCACATTTTCTTGGACAGACCCCAGCCTCTCAGGAGCCTCCATTCTCCTGTTCCAATTCAGAAGATTTGTTCTCTGCATGTGCTAATACTTTGAGATTACCTGCCACCATCAAGCAGGGAATTAGAAGCCAAATCTCATGAATGGTTCTTGGCTAGCCCCCACGAGTCTTCTCCTGTCAATATGGCTCAGGTAGTAATAAAGGAAAAGGCAGACATGAATGGCGAGTTAAAAGTGGAAATAGAGGAAGAAGTGGTGGTAAAGGTGTAGATGAAGGTGATGGTAGGCATGCACGTAGAGACATGGTGATGGTGGAGGAGGAGGCAATGCAGGCAGAGGAAAAGGACAAGAAGAGGAAGTAGTGGAGGAAAAGGAGGAAGCAATGGTCATAGTGAAGGGGAAGGTGGTGGTGGAGGAGGTGGTGGTAGTGGCAGGGGTGGTAGCGGTAGCAGATAGCAAAACAAGAGGTGTAGGAAATGCAGATGGAGGTAGATGTAACGGAAATGGCAGTGAAGATAGAGGAGAAGGATAGGATGTAGAAGAGGAGGAAGTGCTGGTACTGGTGGGTTCCTCCATAGTTAGTCCACACACTTTTGGGTCTCTCTCCATATCCTGACCCCCACACATCCTCTCTAAAGGATTTCTCATATACAGGCATGGGATATAGCTGGCTGCTGTATCTCAGACCTTGAGAGGCCCTCATTGACCTTATGGTCAGTCTTTGAGTAGAAAATAGTGAAGAGATACTAAAACACAAATGCAGGGGAAGGGTTTCGAAGAAGAAGAGGAAGAAGGAGGAGGAGGAAGAGGAGGAGGAGAAAGAAGAAGAAGAAGAAGAAGAAGAAGAAGAAGAAGAAGAAGAAGAAGAAGAAGAAGAAGAAGAAGAA
>NW_026593067.1:0-4708 GCF_907164565.1 Psammomys obesus | reverse complement strand
AAGAAGAAGAAGAAGAAGAAGAAGAAGAAGAAGAAGAAGAAGAAGAAAAAGAAGAAAGTTAGCCTAATTGTTTCTGGAAATATATTACATTTCCTCCAAATAGCATGCCAGAAAAATAGAGAAACAGATTCATAATAGATAATTCAATATAGAAATTACTTTCAAAATGTCAGTAGTTATTCTAAGTGATGTCACCAAAGGTCTATGAATGAGGGCTATGGAGCACAGTGACCAAAGTCTTTTGCCTAAATTCATTTTCTTGAGTAATTTACAAGGCCATTGTTCTGTGGAATGTAGACTTTGGCTCCTTCCCTTGAATTCAAATATTAGCTAATAACTACACTATTGTAGAGTTTAATGATATAAATGTTCCCCTAACATCCTGTGCTAAAGTAACTTTACTTTGAGATGGTGATGTGAGGCCAGATGAGTTCTTAGCTCACTGTCGTTTGAATGAGAATAGACCCCATAGGCTTGAATGCTTGGTCTGCCGTTGGTGATACTGTTTTGGAAGAATGAGGAAGTGTGTCCTTGTTGGAAGTGCTGTGTCACTGGGTGGGCTTCTCAATTAGCGCTCTCTCTCTCTCTCTCTCTCTCTGCCTCAGGTTTGTGGCTCAAGATGTAAGCTCTCAGCTACCACTCCAATGGCATGCCTGTCTGCCTGCTGCCATGTTCCTCATGCCCTGAAGATCATAGACTCTAACCATCTATAACCATGAGCCCCCAAATTAAATTCTTCCTTTTATAAGTTGCCTTGGTCATGATGTCTTTTCACAACAATGGAAATAAGACAACCTTCAAAGAGGACAATATGATTCTTTCCTTTTTTTTCTTGCCTTCTGGCTCATATAAACAGTTTTTCACGACCACATGGTCCTTCCATAACTGTTCATGCGCTGACCCTACCAGAATCCTAAATCAATAGGGCTACTTGATTGCGCTGAAACCTCTAGAACTATGAGCCAAAATAATCCCTTTCCCATTAGAAGCTAATTATCTCAGGCATTTCATTATCATAACACAAAGCTAATACATTTTTTGACTAGCTGAGACTTCCTAGAAAGCCAAATATTAACAGCAAGATAAAAAGAAAACTACTTTGCATTTTACATTTCACAGAGACTACAAAATACATCTGACTTAGGCCTGGAACAGACATCATTTCTCATTGTTGTACATGGAACACATAGCAAGGTTTGTCACTCCGTAAAAATTGTGTGTATATTAGCTAGTTTAAATACACACACACACACACACACACCACCACCACCACCACCACACCACCACCACTCATACACAACACACACACACACACACATTATTCTGTATTAATTGTGACAGTAGACCTAGCCAGCATTCCAATTACTAAGCCAGCTGTGATGGTTAATGACCTAACGAACATCAACTTGATAGAAAGTAAATCACCTAAAGGACACACCTCTGGGCAGGTCTATGAGGGTGTTTCTACACTGGATGAACTGATTTGGTAAGGCCCACCTGAAATGTTGGTGGGCTGGAACTTGAACTGAATAAAAAGGAAAAAGACATTTCAGCATAAATATTCATCTCTCTCTTTCTACTGAAGACACAACCTAACCAGATTGCTCTTCCCACCATGACTTCTGAATTTGGAAGTGCTAAGCCCTGAAACTATGAACCCAAAGAGACCCTGCTTCCCTTAGGTTTTGCCTTTGTCAAAATTTTGTTTCAGCAGCAAGAAAATTAGCTAGCACTGGGGAGATAGCTCAATGGTTAAAGCCTTGCCATACCAGGAAAAGGAGAAGAACCTAAATTCCCCGAACCCATGTCAAGTGTGGATATGGCAGCTCTCCCGTAATTCCAGCCTTGGAAGGCAGAGATGGAGCAAGCTGGCTACTGAGATTAGCTGTTTGAACAAGGTCTAGCTTGGATTGAGAGACACTACCTCAAAACAAAGTAAAAGGCAAGAATGGTCACAGGCATCTTTAACAATAACATTCAGGAGACAGGGGCAAGAGGTTCTCTGTGAGTTCAAAACTACCAGGATAGAGTTCCAAACATAGGGCTATGTAGCGAGATCCTGTCTCGAAAGCATAAACTGAAAGGTTATCAAGGAAGATTCCTGACGTCAATTTCAGGACTTCACACACAGACACACAGACATGCATGTGTACCATATACTCACGTGCTCTTCTGCACATGAACACATGCTTACACGCATGCATCTATACCACAAGCACTCACACCCAGAAAAGAAAAAGAAAAAAAACTAACTAAATCTCCTTCTTACTCAATGCTATTTCTGCCCTGTGAAGGTGAAGTGATGTGAGGGTCTATGATCCTGAGCCCTCTGTACCTTAAAGGTTTTTTTAAAATGACTGTTATGTTTGCTGTGTCTTTAATGTATAGAATTACCACAAACAATAAAGTACACTACTCTAAAACATAAAACAATGATTATTTAGACCATTAATGCCCACATTAATATCACTCATATCAAAAGAGAATATTTCCATTACCCAGAAAGTGTCTTCACACCTGTTTCTAATAAACACACTTTATTCTTCAACTATTGCTAACATAATTAATAAGAATATTTTATTAGCCAGGCATGGTGGTGCATGCCTTCAATCCCAGTACTTAAAAGGCAGAAGCTGGTAAATCTCTGAGTTTGAGGCCAGCCTGTTCCACAGAGTGACTTATAGGACAGCCAGGACTACATAGAGAAACTCTATCTTGAAAACAAACAAATAACAACAACAAGAAAAAAGAGTATGCATTCATACTGCAAATGCAATTTTCCAAGGACTTCCTTATTCTGTCTGCTGTCAGGCAGACAGAATTATCTCCACCCAGCCAATGAAGAAGCTTGAAAGTTGAAGGGATGCTTCCGATGTCTCACTGCCTGTGGCAATCCAGAAGAGGGTTTGTTTTGTTTGTTTGTGTCTCAGTCACACTTCCAGGTAATACAGCTAGCTAACAGTTCAGCATGGATGGGAGAAGGACCTGTGGGGCACTGTCCCTAGCTGAGGAGTTACTGGTAAGTGATGGCTGCTAAGGGAGGAGGAATTGTTTTGGTGGTAGGGAGGTGGCTACTGGTAATTGTCCAGGCTTTGATGGGCAGCTCCACATGCATGAACATGCAGGCCACTCTGGTTGGATTCAGTGGATTATGAAAGGAAGAGGGAAGGAGAAGATGAAGGCAGAAGAGAAACACTAGGAAGCCACCGGAGTGGAAGGGGGGATGTGTGTTGGATATAACCAAGACACTTTGTAAAGAGACACAGAATTATAAATAAATTTAAAATATACTAAAAAATATTGATGTTTAAATATGAAATCTCCCCAGAGGGGCACATATTGGGGGCATGTCAGCTGATGAGCTTTTGCTGATGACTGGTGGTGAAGACTCCAACCTAATCAGAGTATTCATCCCCTGATGGAGTCACAATACGATGGCATCATTGGAGGGTGTTGAAAGGTAAGCAGGGGAGTCATGCTGGAGAGAGTCATGTTCTTAGAGGCTATACTGTGCCCTGACCCATTCTGCTATGTGCTTCCATCGTCATGTTCTGCCTGCCACTGGCCCATCATTAGCATAGCCAAGGACCAAGGACTCAAATGTCTGAAACGTCATGCTAAAATAAAAGTCTCCCTTAAGTTTTATGTTAGATGCTTCATCATAGTAATGAGATAAGCTAACATGGTCATAAATAAAAATGTTATCAAATGTTCACCAAATGGACTTCAAAGAATATGGATGGATGGACAGACAGACGGACAGACAGATTCACCAGAAGAGGAATGCAGAATCAGTCTCATTGCTCCAGGAAGAGGAGCCTGTGTTGGCCATACGGGAAGGGCAATGGTGTCTCGGGACACACCCCTTGTGAGACATGTGAATTAGATGGATATGTGTAATTACACCAATCCATGTCACTGAGCCATGTTTCTCCGCAGGCCTGGAGGGGACGTAGGATAAGAAGCTGGGAGTAATGGAGACAATTGCAAACACTCTCCACCTGCCTTAACCAGCTTTGTACTTGGCCATTTTGCATTTTTGGCAACTTCACAAGATTTCATTTAAATAACAGGTTTTGTGATGTTTTAAGAAGTCTGCAAACCATAGAACTAATCCCTTTACTTAAAGTCTGTAAATAGCAACCCTTTCTGAACAACCCTTCATAAAAAAAGAATGTGCAAACTTTCTCAGAAGCCAATGAACTCATGTGAGGAATCAAGTTTAGCATCTTCAACAAATGGTGCTGGTCTAACTGGATATCTACATGTAGAAAAATGCAAATAGACCCATACTTATCACCCTGCACAAAACTAAAGTCCAAGTGGATCAAAGACCTCAACATAAAACCAGACACATTAAATCAGTTAGAAGAAAAAGTGGGGAACAGCCTAGAACTCATTGGCACAGGAGAGAACTTCCTGAAAAGAACACCAAACAGCACAGGCTCTACGAGCAACAATCAATAAATGGGATCTCATGAAACAAATTCTGAATTGAGCTATGAGCCCCTAAGTCAGCAGTTCTCAACCTTCCTAATGCTGTGACCCTTTCAGACAGTCATGCTGTGGTGAGCCCCAACCATAAAATTATTGCATTACTACTCTGTAACTAGTAATGTGCTACTGTGATAAATCACAATGTAAGTATCTGTGACCCCCACCCCCCCCACAAAGCGGTGGCAACCACAGGCTGAGAAACGTTGCCCTC
>NW_026593066.1:0-11981 GCF_907164565.1 Psammomys obesus | reverse complement strand
ATTTAGTTTAGGCATCTTTGGGGAGCACTGTTAAAAAAAAAAAAAAAACTTTAAATAAGCAAAGACAGATGTCTCCTTATATGTCTTTAACAATAATAGTTACCAAAAACATTAAATTCACACTTAATGGCATTGAATGTGTCACGAGTGTGGAACAATGGACTCTGGTTGCCATGGCTTTCTTCATTGTCAACTGACAGATTTGGAATCTCCTAGGAAACACACCTCTGGATGTATCAGCAGGGTTTTCAGGCATGTGTAACTAAGGAGGGACAATACGCCCAGAATGTGGACGGTGCCATCCCACGGGCTGTGCTCCTAGGCTGAATACAAAGGGGAAGCCAGGCAGTGGTGGTGCACACCTTTATTGCCAGCACTCAGGAGGCAGAGGCAGGCAGATCTTCAGTTCAAGGCCAACCTGGTCTACAACGTATCCAGGACATCCAGAGATACACAGAGAAACCCTGTCTTGAAAAAGTGGGGGGGGGGGGGAGGCAAGGAGGCAGTGGAACCCCAGTACTCATCTCTTTCTGCTACTGCCTGCTTTTCCATGCTCCTACCACTATGCTTCCTTGCCACAGTGAACCTTCAAACCCTGAGCCAAAAGAAATCTTCTTTCCTTACTGTTGTTTGTATCAGGTATTTTGTTACAGTAGCAAGAAAAGTAACTAGAAACGGATGAGATGGCTCCTCAGATAAAGGCTTTCTGCCAAGCCTGACAACCTCAATTTCATCCCCTGGACCAGCATGTTAAGGAGAGAAATTACTCTTACAGGCTGTTGCTTGACCTCCACACATACTCTGTGGGTCAGATAGATTGTGGGGGGGGAAAATGACTCATATTATATCAGGATAAAGAACCTCTGGGATACAATAAACAGAGGTTGGCCATTTTGGAGTCTGGAAGACTGGACTTGTGGTAGGAAGTAGATAATAAAGACTATTCACTAGATTCCAGAAGGAAATGGAACTTCATTCGGAAACCTGCTACAGGCCATTGATATTACAGTCTGTCAAAAATAAAATAAAACAAACAAATAAAAACCTTGCTGCTTTCAGTCTAAATACCTGAGGGAGGCTGAAACCAAAGCCCCTGAACTGAGTTGACTGGCAGGGCTCGGGCTTCACACCATTCCTACTGACAAGCCCTGCTTTTTCTCTCTCCAAAGGTGAACACGCCACAGTTGGCACCCCAGTGCTGTGTGGAGTTTGTAAATTCCTGTTGAGCCAGGCTCTCTGCACTTGGGTTGGGAGATGTGAGCTGTTATCAGAGAGGAAGTAAGATAAAACGCTGGGCTGGGTTCATTCTAGGCTACTGAGTTATCTGAACTGTTCCCAGGAAAGGCATAACAAAGCAACCCCTGCCTTCATTTTTCTCAGGAGTCTTACTTGCACTTGTCATTTCAACCCTCCTTAGCAACTAGGCGACAGGAAATGTGCCAGAGTCCTTGCAATGTCTTCTACGGCAAATATGTGGCTCCTCCTGTGCCTCTCATTTGCTGAGAAAGTGGGAGATTGCGTAGCAGTGGCATGGCGGGTATAGAAGCAAAACTTGAGATCCACTTGTGTGCCCTTTCAGCTCTCATCTGGAAGCAATATACAAAGGATTTGAGAATATTTTATAACTCTATTGTCTCATGTAAAGTCTGACTTGTAAAATGAACTTTTTTCTTTTCTTGAACGGGATGATGACAGTAATAAGAGCCACCACTTATTGAGGGCTTAGTTCTTTCCAGATACACATTAATTACCTTCTGTACAGATGACAGGCTGGGTCTCAGAGGGAATCGCCAGCCCATCCTTCCCCTGCAGGCTCTGAAACAGTATCTCCTCTAAGAAGCCATCTGTCTAACCTTATGCCTGTGAGCTTCCACTATCCCTTCTACCCTTCCTCCCTCTGGAAACCAACACACTATGTCCACATCAGCATGAAAAAGGCAGAATATATATATATACATATATGCATGCATATATATGTATGTGTATGTATATATATAGGATCCAAAGTGAAAGCATATATATCTTGGAGCATCCATCTTGGATCTTTTCATTCTTAGCATCTGTCATGCTGCTTGATATAGATAGGAAAAACCCAAGAAATATCTGTGAATCTGCAAATAAATAGAGTATTAAATAAAGAGAAAACCATTTAAGAAAAGTAAATAGCAATGAGACCCCCCCCCCGCCCTTTTGAGACACAGTATGATAATGTGCCCAAGGCTGGACTCCCATTTGTGATCATCCTACCTCAGTCCCTAAGAGTAGTTAGATTATAGTTTGTGCCATCGTGCCTGACTGGGGAACAAATACTGAAGTAATAATGTAAGTAAGTATATCCAATATGATTCTCACACTTTCTTTGGATTTGATGTATAGCCACTACCATGGTCCAGGTCTCCTATACATTGCTCTAGTTCAGCTTTCTATTTCTGTAACAAACACAATGACCAAACTCAGCTTGGGGAAGGTAGAGTTTATTTGGCTTCTGCATCCAAGTCATGGTCCATCATTGACTTTCATGCCAAGGCAAGAACTTGAGCAGTACAGAAACCTGGAGGCAGGAACTGAAGCAGAGACCACGGAGGAATATTGCTTATTGGCTCACTTCCCATGGCTTGCCCAGCTTTCTTTCTCATTCCATCAAGGACCACCTGTCCAGGGCTGGTACTACCTACAGTGTGACGGACCCTGTGCACCAACCATTCATTGAGAAAATGTTCCCTAGACTTGCCTGCAGGCCGTTCTGATGAAGGCACTCTTTTAATTGAAGTTCCTTCCTCCCAGAGGACCCTAGCTCATGTCCAGTTGACAAAAACCGAAACTAGCATGGCCAGTAAACACCAGCATGTTTCTTAGGCAGAACCAGAGCTTCAAGATTCGGTGGTTAGAGGACAGGGCTCAGAGTCCATCTTCAGTTTGGGACCTGACCACACTAGCCATTTGAATTGCTTTTGCTTGTCTGTGATGTGGGATTTCCTCTCTTCTTAATCCTGCCTTCTGCTTCTTCAAATACTCACCTTCCTTTTCTTCTTTTTTACTCAGTTCACTATGTGGCAGAGTATAGCCTTGAATGTGTAATCTTCTTTGCTTTCATCTCAGAATGCCGGGATCACAGGTATGCGTGACCACACCCCATCTATGTGGTTCAGGGCCTTACATAGGCTAAGGTTGGCCAGCACTCTACTAACTGAGCCACATCCACATGTGCTGAGTTAGGATTAAGAGAGATCAAATTGTAAATGTCAATGTCTTTATATATGTGTGTAGATAGATACATACACATATATAAAGAGTAATTCAATGTTCATTACTTCAACATGTAGGCATCACAAGGGATTTAACTCCTTGGCTGTGAGACATGCAGTAAGGAACAGAAAGAAAAAAAAAATGCCCTCAACTGAGTGTACAGTGTGCCCCACACTGTGCAAATGCCAGCAGTTGGGGGATCCTCGTGGGGTGATCTCACATGCACAGAGCTATCTGTCAGGGGATCAGGCTGGACACTGGTGCCATAACTTACTGATTGAAAAACTCCCCAACTCTCTGTTTCTTTCCTGATTTTGTCCACTGTCAGTGTACAAAATCCCCTGGTAGTTTGCACTGACAGCTAAAAGTTTAGCAGTGCAGAGAAACTTGAAATATGAATTATTATTTTGTATCTCACACTGGGAAGATATAAGACTTTACAGGATCTTTTAGAGAACACAAATAGCATTGCTCTCCTCTTCACAAGCTCAGAACCAACAGACACATACAGACTGGAGTCAGGGATACATCTATAACTGACAGGTGTGAGTCAGAGCCTATGCCATGGCTCCCCAGCTGCGGTGAGCATCTGTATGTGCTGCCCTATCTTGCAGCTTTATCCCACCTTCTCACCCTCCACCCTCCACCCCACTGACCCCCACTCACTTACTGGCATTTTGGGATGGCCACAGGCATTGCCCAAAGCAGATAGTTTGCCTTAGGGCAGACAGCAGAGAACACACGCTTTTAGATAACCAACAGGTGTGTAACAGGCCTGGTACAACAGAAGATATTCTGAAGAAAGAGAATTGTGCTCCTTCCCTTTGCTATCAAACTATTGAAACAACAGACTCCAGGAATTCTGGCTGGACATGGGAAAGGCTGAAGCCCTGGTACCAGCCAGAGGCGTGACCTGCCTCCTGGGAAGAGATTTTGCTTGGCTTTAATCATATTTCAGGACAGACCAGAGCTGAGGCAGGGATGGGAGGCAGCGCTTCTTGAGAGGATTGGTTAATTATGCATACTGCTTCCCCCATTATTTAAACCGAAACCTCAGGTCAGTATAGCAAAGACAGTCGTGGGAATCCGCAGACACCTTTATTTTTACTTCTTTCCAATGTGACCACACTGAATAAATCTCCTTCCACAGAACCTAGCTGTGGGGAAATGCCAGGAGCTAGGCTTTTACTCCAAACTCAGGAACAAGAGAGAAAGAGGCCAGACATGGTTTCATACGCCTTTAATCGCAGCACTCAGGTGGATCTCTGTAAGTTCAAGGTCAGCCTGATTTACATAGTTTCCAGGCCAGGCAGAGGTACATAATGAGTCCCTGTCTAAAAAAAAAAAAAAAGTCATGGGAAGAAGAAACCCAAATGCCAAATGGACAGGTTTATTAATCAGTGAGCATCTGCTCTAAGAGCAAGGCAATTCAGAGGACCTGGAATTGTTCTCAAATATCCACCTACAGGGAATGAGTGAACCTCCTATCCCTCCGTAAATCATAATAATCACAAATAGAGAACAGAATCATGTTGGCTTTTTTTTTTTTTTTTTTTTTTTTTTTTTTTTTTTTTTTTTTTTTTTTGTTCTTCTATTTTTATTTTCAAAGTAGGGAAAGGAAAGGTCTGGTCTGAAAAACCTAGACAATGAGGGTTGGTTTTTATTTACACTAATGGAAGAAAAAAAAAAACTTGAAATCTTAGAACAAGTTACACAAATGCCAAAAAATCATTTAATGCATCTGCCCAACTTGAATATGGCTTCTTCCCTCAGAAGTCAAGGAGCAAATTGCTTAAGGATCACCTAGGAATTCAGACCAACTGAATTGGAATGGCAGCAATGGAAGCTCTCCAGAGGTTAGTCCTGTAGGAGATGGATAGAAAAGAAAAAGAGGGAAAAATAGGAACAGAAGAACAGAGGTGGTGGAGAGAATCCCAGAGCAGGGCCAATGGAACTGGGTATTTTAAGTCATACGAACAATGTGAAGGAGCTGGGATTTTATTCTTGGTCTAGTGGGATGTCATTCAAGGGCAGGACTAGAATATGGCTAGGTACGATGTACATGGGGTCGTTCTTGAGACTATGAGAAGACACTGACTGCAGTGAGCAAAAGAGTAATTGGTGAGGCCAAGGACCAGCACGACAGGTGTAGACAAGGGAGAGGGGAAGAATTGCCCCACTTGGTGCCATGTTCAACTTGAAACATCGGTTAGACATCTAGCAGGAAATGTTAATGACACAATTGATCGTGTGAGTCTGCTTTAAATTAAAGATAGGCACTGAGCTAGACATATAGATTTGAGCATCTTTGGGACCTAATAAAATCAGTGAAGAAGCATTCAAAGGAAGGAAAGAGCACTCTGGAAAAAACCTGCCACCCATCGCCTTGTGAAGAGAAGCCTGTAAAAAAAAGACAAGTGGGAGGCCCTTGTCATATACCATGATAGAGAGGAAGCCTAGACAAGACTGCTACAAGAGGAAACTGACCAACTGTGCCAAACTCCGCTAAAGACAGAGAAGCAAGCAGTGCCCAACATGATCCATTGCAGTGGATTGGGGACACAGATAACAGGGCTTAAAGTTGCTCCCCATTTTATGCTTTTATGATTTTGACAACACAGCTATAAACATCCCTTCCTTTCACTGTCCCTTAAACATCCCTGAGGACGTCATTCTAGTGTCCTCAATTCCTCCACTCTTTCAAAACAAATATGGCTTTTACTGGAAAAAAAAAAAGTAAATAAAACGAAGTGAGTCAATCCACTGGATTTCTCCCCAGGTCCTCTAAAGACATGGGGACATTTTTGCTAGGTGCCATTGGGAGGCCTTGCCAGAAGCAAGTGTTTACAGTATAATCTCCGGTTTCACTTTGAATGACTTCACTCAATGGAACAAAGCCTTGCAGATCCGGTTTGACAGCCTCCCTCCAACTCAGTTCCTATCTGCCAAGGATCAGATCTGCTGTCACCCCATTCTTTAGGATGAATCAGCTTTTCAAGTAGATGGAAAGGAGAGTCACTCACTCTATTAAGGACAAGTTAACCGAGTTGGCCATCTATTCACAAGAAGCTTGTGCTATGTAAAACACTGCTGTTAGTTTCACATCTCAGAGAAAGAGGAAAATTAGTCTTCATCCACTGAGGCTGTTAAAACAGAATCCATGAACTGGGTAGCTCACAAGTGACAGCAATTTATTTCCCACAGAGCTCAAAGTCCCAGATGAAGGTGCCAGCAGATTCATTGTCTCATGAAGGAACATTTCCCCATTCATAGATGGTACTTTCTTACTGGGTCTTCATATGACACGGTTGCAAATGCATACTTCTGGGTCTCTTTGGAAAGGGCTGTACCCCCATATATGAAGGAGCATTCTTCAAACTCACCTCTCCAAAAACCATAACACTGGTGATTTTGTTTCAACATAGAACCTGAGAGAACCCAAACATTCAGACCACAGTGGCATGTTTACACATGTACAGGCCTTCATATACACATATAAACTCACATCCACTTTTAATCTTCTGGTTCAGTGATCATTCAAGGCAATGGCTATCGAGTGGGGAAGAGGGTAATTTTGCTTCCCAGAGAACAGCTGACATGTCTAAAATGCTACAGGCAATCTCTGGTGGCTATGAAAGCCAAGGTGCCACCAAACAGGCCTACAAAATGGACAGGACATCTTCTCACAGAAATATCTCCTGACCCAAAATGTCAAGGAAGTCCAAGTACAGAAACCCTGAGGTCATGATGGAAGGGCAGGAACACCAAATCTTCTTATTCTATAGCAGCATGTGTGGCACAGTGTGGACACTTCCGTGGTCTGGCCTCTTCCATGGACCTAATGACTCTATACTGTAAGCTCTGAATGCTGTGAACTGTGAAAAGGAGCCATAGGTCGTGATGTTTGTCACTGATATACACATCTGCTCATGCTGAGGTCACAGAAAATCATTTTCTAAATTTATAATGTCAACCTTAATATAGGCCAGTCCTAGTCAAACTTTTCTCAGATCTCATTAAATGGAGAAAAGTGTCTCACCTTGTGGAGTCAGTTTTTTCTTCTCAAACCCACATGGTCTCCAGCTCGCCCCTGCTTGCCCCTGGGCTGGGAACAGGCTTTAGTAACACTGTCTACAAGGCTAAATATTTCACCACTAATTGAATCCAATCAGACTCCCCTACAGGCCCTAAGGCAGACTTCTAGATTCCCCATGCCAGGCACAGGAGGGGCAATCCAACAATGCCAGATGGGAGAAGAGGAGATCAAAGTGAAATGATCAACAAATGTACAAAGAAGCTGGCAGAATCGTATGGGAACCATAAAACTCTTTCTTTCTTGTACTCAACAATGGCAGCATTTGAATATCCTCATAAGCTTTCTTTTATTTAAAAAAAAAAAAAAAAACCTCTTAAGACTCAAATACCAGTTGAAAATTTAGCTGGTAAAGGGCCTCTACAGAAAACTTCAAGGTCAACTAAATATCTAGTCTTTTTAACTGCACAATCATTTTTTTTTTTTAATCTTGTGCTTGGCAAAGAGGGGTTCATTTAAACAATATTTATATTATATTCTTAAACTAAATCGGAGCGGGGGGGGGGGGGGGGGGGATGAAACTCAATGTCCACAGGGAAACACTAGAGAGCCTCAGGGTAGAGAAGGTTACCACAATCAGAGAAATGTCTTGGGTTTCAATTTAATTCCTATTTGCTCAAATGCCAAAGTAATTTTTCCATGAGGAGAATGAGGTCATTCTTCACAGAAAGGGATCACTGTCTCAAAATTCATATGACCAGGAAACACAAGGCCCACATAATGAGAGGTTTCAGAAACGGGGACTAAATAAAGGGACTTGGGATGATAAATCTGTTCATGTGGTTTAAGCCTCAGAGCTGTGAACGGTCCACAGTTACTCTCCCACACCAGGCTTCCTCTCCTGTCCCACATCAATGGAGCTTTTCCAAACTAGCAGCGCGGAAGCTCCGGGAGGCTGTTTCCCCTGAGCTTACTCTAGAGACCACAAGTCCCCAGTAGGAGTAGCAAGGCGCTGTCATAGATTAGGGAGGTACCCCAAGGTACAACAAATACAGACAAACTGACAGAGCATGCCGGGAGAGGAAACAGAAGTTCCCTACCACCAACCATCTGCTTATACTTTGGAGCTTCATTTCCTTCTCCACATCTCAAGCTCATGGAGACAGTATAGCACAAAGCCAGCGGGAGTAAGGGTTCGAGTCCCAGCTTTGCCTCGTCCCACCTGTTGACTTTAGAAAAGCGGCATGGTTCTGTTACTTACCCCTCCCCCCACACCCATGCTTGACAGTGTGGATGATAACCTAGAAGCACAGTGATTGTTCAAAGAGGATACAGGTTTAGCACAGAGCTCAACACTATGTGTGTGTGGGTTCATGAATATTCATTATTTCCACCCCAAGTAATAATTGATTTGGGTAGAAACAATTCTAAAATAACCACAATAATCAAGCAAGCCCAGGAAAACCTCAATGATTCAGCCAGGATCCATTTTAGGAATAAGAGGTCAAAAGTTTTACATGAGGCCTCTGTAGTTACACTCTCAGTAGGCCCACGGAATGAGATTGAAACCCAGGTTTCCTGGTCCCTATTGCAGTGTGCTCTTTGTGGGAACAGAAGGGAGATAAAACGATATTTTTCAAATGAGTATATTAATTCTCCTATCAGAGAAACATGGAGCCTTCCATGCTCAGAGGCGTGTCTTTTACATTCCGTTGAGGGCATTCATTCAAGGCAGACCTGGCGCTACTACAGGGTCAACAGCTAGTCCAGCTGAGCCTTGTCACAGCCACCCTGAGCCTCTAAACAAGCCATTATCCGGCAGCAGCAGATTGGGGCCATCTGTCGCTGCAGGTCACATATGGCCCCCCAGTAAACTGTAAAAATAAGGTTGTCCCAAAAGGTCATTAACTGTGGTGAGCTCGAGCAGGAAGCAGTGCTTCTCCCATTTCTATCTTCAACCCTCTCTCCGGCACTCAGAGAGACTGAGGCTGAAGGAAGCAGGGGCCTTCCTGCCACTGGGGACCAAACTCCTTTCCCTTGGATGAACTTTGAATTCTCTTAAAAATATGTTTTACATTCTCTCATAAAGAATTCCAGGAGTGAAGGTTTACAAATAGTATCTCGTGCAACATGGCTGGAGAGATGCCTCGGCTGGTAAAAAGGAGTAGAGTTTAAGACCCCAGCACAAACACAAAAGCTAGACACTGCAACCTCCGCCTGTAACCTTAGCAGGGGAGATGAAGACAAGAGGATCCCTGGGCCTTGCTGGCCAACGAGTCTAGCCAAATCAGTGACCTCCAATGAGAGACCCTGACTCAAAAGATAAGGCAAAGAAGCCAATGAGGAAGATGCTTCATGTTGACCTCTGACCTCCACTTGACTAGACATACACACACACACACACACACACACACACACACACACACACACCAGACAAAAATAAATTTTAAAATAATACGCTTAAGGAAGCTGGCAAGATGGCCCAGAGGTTAAGAGCACATATTGCTCTCGCAGTGGACCACTCTGGAGGCTGAGGCAGGTAGATCTCTATGAGTTCAAGGTCAGTCTGGTCTACATAGTGAGTTCCAGGACAGCCAGACTACATAGAGAGACCCTGTCTAAAAACAAAATAAAACTTATGTACATTTTTGGAAGTAGCTCCACCATGTTACGTTCCATTTAATGTGCTAAAATACACACAGTGAAATACTATTTAGCCATTCAAAGGAGGAAATCCTAATAGCTAAGACAGTAGGAAGGAGCCTAGAGGAGAATGTAACACTGAAACATGCCAAACAAAGACAAATGGGGCTTTATTTCATGCCTCATGTCTACACAAACCTAAAAGTACTGCACTCACAGAGTAGAGAATAAAATTCTGCTTACCAGAGATTAGATTAGGGAAGGAGCTGAGAAAATACTGGCCAAAGATTAGGAAAAATAGATTCAAGAGTACTTTTGTACGGCATAGTGACTCCAATTAATCACAATGTTTTATATTCCTAAAAGTCAGTGAGTCAATTTTAAAGTGTCCCCAGCCCCCAGTGACATGCACAAATATACATACACATAAATACACATACATCCACGTGCACAAATACACTCATATTCACCTACATGCATACATATACATACATATAAGCATAAACACACTCACAAACACACATATACACACATAGACAAGCATACAGACATACACATATGAGTTAACATGTATGGTAATTATCACAAGGTAATTCACAATGTATATAATTTCAAAATATGAAATAGACACAATGACATTTTTATTTTCCAATGTTAAACATTAGGTTTTAAAATATCTTACTTGTTTTCAACCAAGTACTATAACATAGTTGATATTTTAAGTATAACAATAATATACTTAAAAATATACTCAAGGAAAAGGTCGTGCTTTTAAACTGTGGGTGCATAATCTTTGATATTTATTCTGATAGATAATGGATGTGCCTTGCCATTTTGGCTCTGTGCAGGGTGACAACTGCTTAATCTAAGTAGGATATAGCAGAAGGACATAGGACTTGGGGCATTAACTCAGGAAAAGCCATGCGACCTGTCTGTGCCTTATTCCTAAGGTCCCCTTCAAGCCCTGACCCACCACCCTGCAGGTACCCACTGTGAAGAAGGCTGGGCTACCTGTGAAGACTGCTGAGCACTGCGTGGGCACGTAATCTTTAGGACACTCCTGACAGAGTACTCTAGACAGTCCTAGCACCAGCCCTTGCTAAGGCCCCAGATACCATGAGCCAGACGAATCCAGGCCTGTCAGCACCCACCTCCAAGATCGCAGCAAAATGGCTCCCGATTTACATCCAGAATTATCGACTTACTGGCTGTTTCTTGTGGATGCACTGAAAAAAGAAGAAAGAGAAGGAGCCCTCTTATCTAGGCTATCTCATTTAATCCTCACCCAAATCCTCTGGAGACTGATCCTTCCTCTTAGGTAAGGAAAGTGACATTTAAAGTAGCTGGAACAGGAACAAAGCTTATATTTGTTAATGGCGTATTTGACTCCATAGGTGGTGAAATTTCTCTGTTCACTGTTGAGAATCAGTCACAGGTCAGATCCTAGAAATTACAGAACCTCTGTAAATAAAACCAGCCTTTACGTTTGATAGTGTCACCGCCCGAGAGCTCTGTGCTCGCTCAGTCTTTAAACGGAAAGCTTAATAAATCCACCTCTGGTTCCTTCTCCAATCTCACATCCACCCTGCTTCACTCTCCTGTTCCCACACCATCACAAGTGCATTTTTAAATCCACACATCAGGGGGTATTAATCCATGGTGGTCAGCCAGCCTGAGCTAATCGGGTGAGTCTCTCATCCCAGAGAGAGATTGTCTCAAAATTCAAAGTAGGTGGCTCCTAAGGAACAACAGCCAAGGTTAACCTCCGGCCTACAAACCAAACCCACACCCAAATATACACTAGACGGTAGACACACATGAATAGAGATCCCCTAGGATCGCCTCCGGGGACTCTGACGCAGTAAGCCTCTGGTGGCTCCTGATGCAGGTAGCTAAGGAAATATTTACATGGCATACATAGCCCGGCATGTTCTGGCCCCTGCCAACCTCTGCCATCTCACTTTTTGCATTCCCTTACCTTATAGTTCCCTCAGAAAACAACCTCCCTCCCAACACACACACACACACACACACACACACACACACACACACACACACA
>NW_026593065.1:0-10082 GCF_907164565.1 Psammomys obesus | reverse complement strand
TACATATGTATGTAAAGTGGAGATATATATATATATATATATATATATAGAGAGAGAGAGAGAGAGAGAGTAGATAGATAGTGTAGGTTCTATCTTTTCTCTTTTTCAGTTGACTCTCATTAGCGGAATGGTTTGGGATTTGGGCTTGAGCGGGTGCTACACAGCTTTCCCGCACACCAGGCCCCTCCCCCACAGCCTGTTCCCCATGTCTGTGTTCATAAGCACTCCTGTCACTGCCAGAGAACCAACTTGAGTGCGCCTGTGTTAACAAAGCATGCAGTTTTCCTCTAGCACTCTTGATTTATCTTCAATTCCGGGGTACCTTCAGGATCCCCTACATTTCATTGCAACTCAGGCTCCTCTTGGTGGTGGCAGCTGCTCCCTGTTACCCTGTCTCCGTGACTTTGGCATGCATGGGTACCAACTAGATGGTCTTAGGATTGAGTACACCTGCCAAGAAACAGAGAGCAGGCCCGGCAGCCTAGTGATGTTTCAGACATGTTTGTATAGAGCCTGCTCTCATCTCATCACTGCTGTGGCAGAGGCAGAGGACTGCTTCCTTAAGCCTCAGTTTCTCTATCTGTGAAATGGGGGAGTGGCTCAGCCAGGTACGGATTGTGAGGGTTAGGCAAGACACGTGTGGAGTTGTCCTGTGACTCCGGGAAGTGTCATGACTGAGGAAATCTCACCTTAGTTCTCTCTGCAGCCCCTCTCCCTTCTCTAACTGTCACCAGCTACTTTGCAACCTTAGTTTCCTCCACTGTACAATGAGTCAGCTGGTCTGCCTCTGTGGATAATGGGGTGGTAGCTGTCTCCATGGCAGCTAATGCAGTAGGAACAGAAGCCCAAGGCACCAGCAGACACTGGACCTCCATGAGGGCCAGGCCTGGGTAGTTTCTTCTGCCTTGGTTGGGTCTGCAGGGTCCTTCGGGGAAGTCTTTCTCCATGTCTAGACCCTGATGCACATGGTATGGACAACTTCCAATGTTTCCTGTTCCTGGGCAGGGGAGGCTTGGTGCCGCTTAGCAGCCTGCGGGATCCTCGGGTTCTCTACTGTCCTCAAGGCAAATCTTTACAGTCTGAGGCTAGAGGGGCACTCGCAGGCTGTGGTGGCCCCAAGGAAGGAGAGGATTAAGTGGCCAGCAGTTGGAGAATGACTTTGGGCAGATCATTTTGGCTCCCTGGCCTGTTTCTTCTTCTGAGAAACGGTGGTCAAGATGATTACATGTAGGAATGTATGGAAGCCAGAGCTTCATCAAGGGTGGCCAGGAGCTTCGTACTTCAGGTATAGGTAGAGCAAATCACACCTCAGATTCCTTCTTGATGGGACAGCAGGACCCAGCATGCTCTATGGTTGAACTAGAAATTGCAATGGTGCTGTGCTGCCACCTGCTGGCCATACACAGCCTGCAGCAGAGGCTCCGTAGTCCAGCGTCTTTAATTTCTGCCCTGGAAAGCTTGGAACTGGCCCATATATGAGCAGCAAGTCTGGGAGCCACTGCAAGCCCAGATTCTCCCTCCAAGAGGAACATGAGCTGCTCTGCTACCTCCAGGGAGCCCAGTCATTCAGCTTGATGCTTTTCATCAGCCACTTGCTGATTAGACAATGTTCCAGATACTGGTAGAATTCCATTGCAGCCCCAGTGTGTACACACAGGCAGCACACAGTGGAGGGGGCAGGGGGAAGGCCGCTGAGTAATTGTTAAGTGAGAGGATTGTTCTAACTAATTGTGCCTAGCACCTGCTCCTGGGCAGGTACTCACACATACACTCTCCTTCATCCCTCTAAGCTCATATCTCCACAAGGGGCCTTGTACCAGGGAGGAAGTGAGTAGACATACAGCCAGGGCTCTGAACCCCTAACTGCTTTCTTTGCCTGGCTCTTGCCGTGCTCATATGCTCTTCCTTCTCTCCCCAGGTACTATGCAACCCTAGCACCTACCTCAGCCCGGAAAGCATCCCGGCAGCCTGCCCGGCGATCTCGGGGAACCCAGCACTCTGCCCATCTGGGCCTGAATGATCAGGAGGAGCTGCAGGCCGCAATCAGTGAGGCAGCACGGGCCGCTGAGAACGTGCACCTCACTGCCCGACAGCTGAGCCACTCCCTGTCTGCCGACCTGCGCCATGTTGGTGGCCTAAGACGGTCCTGCCTCTTCTGATCCTGTGGAGACTCCGAGACTGAGTAGGCAGGCAGCCACTGGCGTCCCCCAATCAACAGTCTCCTGAAGCCACTGCTGGCTGGGAGGTGTCATGCCCCCTCTCCAGGGGTGCCACCTGCCTGGGCCATGAGGCACGTGTAAAATGGAGAGATGTTGGCTTGGTCGAGCGTCCCGGGGACCAGCTCTGCCTAACAGGTGCAGTGACCACGGCTGACTCTGTCCAGTCAGAGCCTCTGAGACTCGCCTCGTCATCCCCCTCCTGTCCATGTCCTCCTGAAGCTAATAATATGGGTATCACTAGACAGACTGTCCTTACACTGGGGAGCTAACTTGAGCTTGGACCCTTCTGTGAAGGCCAGAGAGGACAAGAAAAGACTGGTCTCTGTGGCATTCCTGTCACTGCCTGTAATAGCCACTCCAAGGCAGCATTGTCAAGGAGAACTTGGCTAGGGGATTTGTTCCTGGTAACCTGTGGGCAGGGCAGTACTTGGGGACCCGTAAATGTCCTGGGGTGGAGGTGTCAGGTGACACATGCCCAGAGCTTTTCCCCATGAGCCTACAGAGTAGAGGCAGCTCGTGTAGGGCCAGGAACCACCCAGCAGCCTCAGACCTTCTCATTGCTTCTTTGGATTTTGTTAGCATCCAGCAGAGGACCAAGCTACCTGCCAAGCCCAGCCTGAGGCTGAGAGGCGACGTCCCACCCCCCTCCCCATCCCATAGCAGAGTGACCTCAGCATTTCTGGAATGTGTGTTTGTCACAGATTGTTTATATATATTTGGCATTTAAAATATATTTTCGTTATAAAAGCAAATGAAGGAAAATAAATAACGATCTTAAGAAAGGGGAAAGACATTCCCAAAGCTACATGTGTCTGTTGTGTGTGTGGGAGCCTGTGGTTTCTGAAGGTGAGGGTGCAGGCGGGGAAGGTCAGCTAAGGTCTCTCTCATGGTCCTTGCTGCATATCATTCCGCAATCTGCCTGCCTTTCTGACTGACCTCTGTCTCTCATGCTTTTCTTGTCATGCTTTTGCCTAGAGAGGCCAGCTGAGCAAGGCCTTTCATCCCCAGGCCAGAGATGGTGGGAGACACTCAGCAGGAAAGTGTCTGCCAGAGCCCCAGGCCAGAGCCTCCTTCCAGAGCAAACAGGCTCCTGTGCCTGAGCCCAGCTTGACACTGGGCATGCATGTGGTACCACTTTGCCATCCCCACTCTGCCGCCAGTGTGTGCTGATAGGCAGAGCTGTCTGCATCAGGTGCTTTTCACATTTGAGTAACAAAATACCTGACAAAAGAAAGTGAAGGGGGCTGTGAGGAAGGCCCCAGCCCATGCCCCGCAGAAGGATGCAGAAGCTGTCTTATTGCATCCAGCTGGGACAGACATGAGCTTAGCAGAAAGAGACAAGCGTAGGTGCTCAACTAGCTTTCTCCTCTTTGTTGAGTGTGGCCGTCAGCCCAAGGGTGGTCTGGCCACATTCAGGGTGCTGGCCCTCTCTGGAAATGTCCTCACAGACACACACAGAGCACATCCCCTAAAGGTTCTCTCACACCCTGTGTTTGCCACTGAGTGGACGGTGCCTCAGTTGTGAAATAGACGTCAGCTGGCCTCTAGGGAACCAGTGTCATTTCACCATGTCATTGTCTTCCGGGTCCCACACCGACACCCTGAGGACTCTTCCAGGGAGACATCCAGCTCCTCTAGCCGAGGCCTAAGTCTACTGTGTCACCCTGACCTGGCCTTCTACACCATGACCATGGTGGCATCCGCACGGAACTTCCTGTCTCCCAGCTCACCTCCCTGCCAGTGATAGGGTGGCACTTCTGAGGTAAAGGCCCTTGTGACAGGCACTGCACATCTGGATTCCCCGCCTCACTTGCTGCTGCTTGGGTCTTCTGCCTTGTCTTCCCTAAATGCCCTCTTGGGTTTGGGGCCCATAACAAGGGCAATTCCTTGTAGCCTGACTCAGATGTTGGGGCTCGCTGGATCTAGCTAAGGCTCCGTTCCATTCATGGAAGTCCTTGGAAGAGAGAGAGAGAGAAGGAAGCAAAGAAATGATTATTGACTGCTTCACCAAACCTTTATTGTGCAGAGAAAGAACCAAGGTGCACAGGGTGGAAGGGCTGGGTGTGGGGACAGCCCAGGAATAGAGAGCGGAGCCCATGCCTGGCCTTTCTAGAGATCCTTCTCTTTCTTCTTCTTCTTCATATCAAGATGTTCCTGCTCCTGACTGCACACATCCTAGAAGACATCCGGGAAAAGAACAGAGTGGCACACACCTGGGGGTGCTGAGGCAGGAGGATTGCTGTGAGTTCCAGGGTAATCTGGGTGGAAGATGAGATGTAGAAATAATTCTGGCAAGATAGGTAAGCCAGAAGGGCAACTTGAATTCGATCCCCAGAGCCCGTGTAAGGGTGGTTGAAGAGGCCCTTCACTACAGTTATCCTCTGACACACACACACACACACACACACTAGCAATAAATACATTTTAAAACACATTCCTCTTTTCAAAGGCTAAAAGCACAGTGGTTAGCCAGAAAAGGCGGGGCAGTGTGGGTCAGCTGTATCCTGGAACTTCCATGGCTTCACTGGAGTGCCTAGAGCAGTGGTTCTGTCTTCCCGATGCTGCATCCTCGTGGTGTGGTGACCTCCAGCCATGGCATTGTTTTCGTTGCTACTTCATAACTGTAATTTTGCTACTCCTCGGAATCTTAAAGTCAGTATCTGACAGGCAGGGTATCTGACATGCAATTCCCTTCAGCGGAGCTGTGACCCACAGGTTGAGAACAGCCGGTCTAGGGAAAGCCATTTCCCTCTCTTTGGACCTCAGCTTCTTCACTCCACTCCCGAATGGCAGGCATTTTCTGGACACTTCTGTCCAGAGGTATGGGGTAAGCCTTCCGGCCCCACTGTCATGCAGATGACACAACTGAGGCTCAGGTGGCTGGGTGAATCTTTTGAGGAACCCTGGTTGTGAGGTAGGGGAAGGCAGACTGAAACAGCTCAGTTCCAGTGGCTGTGAGGGGGGGAAGGGCTCCTCCGGTGAGCAGAGAAAGGAGTCACAAAAGTCAGAGTACTGTCTCCTCAACAAAGCGCAAGCTCATTAGCTGAACCTATGGCTTCAGCTAGGACAAAGCCAAAGCTCAGGATGCCTTTCTCTGAGCACAGGTTTAGAGCGAGCACTAAGAAGACTCCACATGGGTCAGCCCTGCCTATCACCGAAGTCATCTGGCTTGCCGGAGTTGGCGTGGCACGGAAAGCTTCAAGGAAAGGCCTAGTACCCTGGCACCTGATATTCCCTCAGTTGCCCTTTCTAGCCCAGCCTCTCAGCATCCCCAAGTCTTTCCTGCATCTCCTATTTTAGCCCAACCACCCCAGGCTCATTGCCCATCTATGGTCTCTGTGAATCTCAGCTGCCACAGCAGGCAGGAGGGTTTTTAACAGCAAGACACCTACTTCACTGTGCTGCCTTAATCAGCAGCTCACCCTCCCTGAGTCTCTAGCGTCACTCAAAATGGGACCACCGCCAGGGTGCTCTCATCCCTTTATTTACCTTTTCCCAGTCGGCATATATGATTTCTGACTCATCCATGCCCAGACTTTTGACAGTCTTCTGAAATACTTCCTTCAGCTCTGGGGCAATATCTGGCTTGTCAGCTGCAAGGGAGAATGGGGGATGACTGTGCTAGGTAAGGGTTCACCGATGGGAGGCCAGGTCTGGATGTGGGGTGTGGGTGGAGGACGGAGGGTAAGGCCCGGGGGAGCTCAGGGTTGCGAAGGGCCTACCGTAAAGGGACAGTCCCTTGTTCTTCTCATCCTCTGAGTAAAAGGCCAGCATGAAGGCCCCATGTTTCTTGAGCACTGTCAGGTGGGGAATGATTTCTACTGCTCCTGCAGGAGGAAGGGTTCGGTGAGTCACTAGAATGCTGTCATGGTCTCCATGCTCAAGGTGAAGAGGCAAAGAGCTATGGGCAAACGCCTGGGGCTCCCCGGAGCTGCCGTGTGCCCAGGGTTTGCTGTGTGCCAGCCTGACTCTGCGTTCTTCATAGACAAGGAATGGCAGGGACCTTGGAAAGATAATGGTGGGGGCAGGGACAAGAATTAAAAGCCTCATGGTTGCTAAGCAGATGAGGCCCACAGCTTTTGCGTAGCCTGCCGATGCGTTGTCCCGGGTGACATGAGGGCATGGGTGAAGTCACTGGCTGCCCAGCCCATGGGTTCCCACTCTGAGGTCACAGAGAATGGTAAAGGAGGTTAAAAGAGAGACTTGTGTGGAGCTGGACTCTGATTTGAATCCTGCTTCTAATTACAAGCATGCAGCCTCCAAGAACGACTTAACTGCCCTCATGTTTCCTCCTCTTATCTTTGCAATAACCTCCCAGAAAGCAGTGGGTTCACACCCTCACCTTTTTTGGAGAGGGTCCATTCTCTCTCTGGACTCCCAACTGGCTGGAGTTATAGACACACCGGCCCTCCCTGAAGGCAAATGGAAAAGAAAGGTGAGCATGGAGAGCCCCAGAGCCTCTGGAAAAGTAGCAGAGAGAGAGGAGACGTGCACAAAGGCAAGAAACAGGTAGAAAAGACAGCTGTCCCCATTCCTGAAGGTGGGCAGGGAGGCCAGGCAGAAGCAGTTTGCTCAGGTTTCCGGGCATCCAGGAACAGAGGCCCGGGTGGGGGTGGGTGGCCGCTGCAAGGACTCACGTGGTCTGGTGCTCTGGAAGCAGAATAGTGTCATCTGTCAAGTTTGGGGTAAAATAAAAATATTCTGACTGGATCTTTTGAGCTTCCTTCTTGAACTCAAGGTTGTGTGAAGCAAATCCGACATAAAACCATTTTCCCGAGAGCTGAGAAGAAGTAGACACACAGGTGAGCAGAGCTTGGCGTGTGACCTCAGCAACCAGCAGTGATGAGGGGCCGGCAGGCAATGCCTTCTGAGCCATACTTGGGAAGACTGAAACCCCAGGCAAGGATGACATATGCAGCTTAAAAGTCAGCCATCACACTGCTCTGTCTCCTACTGAGAGGCCTCAGAGAGGTGCTTTGAGTTTGGAGGCAGGGGGATGCCACCAGAGTCCCAAGCTGGTTAGAATTTCCTCCAGGAGAGGGAAGGGCAGCAACAGGAGCCTGGAGATGAACATAGACATCAAGGAAGGAAAAACCCAGAGGAAAGGTAGCCATCTCCAGTGCTCAGGGCCGGGCCCTTGGCAGGCACTCACCCAGGTCAAGGTGACGTTGGTAATAGGTATTCCTGTAATATTGGCGTGTTCTGGGTTCTGGGCCTCCAGCAGTGGAAGGAGGCTCAAAATGACAAGAACCATGCTCAGCGCCATGCTGACACTCAGAGGCCCCAGAGCCAGGAAGAGCTAATTGTTGGCTGGAGGGTGCAGTGATCTTTATAACAAGATGAGGGAGGGACATGGGAATCCAGCCAGGGCCTGCAGAGCTGTGACACAAATCCCACTAGCACTTAGGAAATATCTTGTGCAAAATGTTCTCTCAAGCCAGCTCAAGCGTGGCTCCCACAGCCAGCCCTGACCCAGGCTCCTGCCCTGCAGTTGCTTGAAAGCCAGAGTGGCTGATTTACGGCCAAGGTGTGTTACAAGGCTAGCCTCATGACACTTTACCTTGTTATCAAATATAGATTTTTTAATATGGGTCCCAGCCATTTTCTATTCTATGGAGCTGCTGCCTAGCACGAGTGAGTCCCACCCACAAATAAATCCTGAAGGTGCTCTGAAGAGGTTCCAGGTGAGGGTTGGGTGAACTGGGAAGACATTTAGGGGGTCAGGTTGAGGTCCAAGAACAAAGATGGCTTAGATTGCAAATGAGTGTGATGCTTCCGGGGACTCCTCCCTAGCCCTGAAGCCAGCCACATACCCAACAAAGGAGGGTATTGCTGAATTGAACATCTAGTTCAGCAGATATCCCAGTATCTAAACCAGGAAAAGACCTGCCTTGGTAGTGCGTGCCCAATCCAGGTGTCGTTCCCAGCATCCAGGAAAACTGGTTCTAGGTCCTACCCGATGTAGCCCCATCTTTGTCCACATAAATGAACACTTTTGAAAAGTTATGGGGATGGAGGCGCGGTGACTCCGCATGAGGCAGGGAGTCCTTGCTGAGAGCTTGAGACCAGCCTGGGGTCACACAGTGAGCTATTTCAAGAATTCAGCAACAGAAATTTTACAGCAAACTCACCATTTTCCATTGTATTTCCTCTGTCCTCCACATGTTTTCATACCTAAGTATAGTCAGAGCTATGTTGTTAGTGATACGTAATACTTGGTATATTCTAATTTCACAAGACCCTTTCTTTAATCTATAGCATTTTGTACTGTATTTTTCCCTCATGATGAGAAACATCAGAGCAGCATATTACCCTTTAAAATTGCTCTTCTCTCCAACAAAAGGAGAAGGAGGAGGAGGGCGAATCACCTCCTCTGTCATGTGTAAATGATTCTAGCGGCATTATTTAAAGTAGCCCCAAACTCAATCTCTTAATGCCCATCACCAGAAAAATGGGAAATGGATTGTGACAGTTCATGCGAGAACAGTGTCCCTTGGCAACGGAGGGAAGGGAACTGCTGACAGATGTGACAATACAAATGGCGACTGGACAAGACCGTGGCCAGCAGTAGAACTTGGTATCACAGAGGCGGGACTGTATGAATCGGTTTACAGGAAGTTCTAGAAGAGCCTAAACTAACCTTTAATGGTAGAAATCGAGTCAGCGATCGCCTAGGGCAGAAGAAAGGAGCCACAGATGTCCCAGGATTGCTCTGCAGTGGGGTGGGGGTGTTCAGGGCCTAGGAGAACTGGCTCGGATGGAGACCTAAATGGTGTTTCATTGTATTTATTGACTCAAAAAATGTATCTCTTCTCAGAGGAGAAAAAAAACAAAACCATGATGAGTCTAAAAGCCAATGATGATACCTTCTGTCCCAACTTAGCAGTGCACCATAAGTCACAATGGCTCTGTTTGTTGTTGTTATAAATGGATGGAAATCCTAACTGTTCCATTTTACCAATAAAGTCTCAGGAGTCAGATGCTGGGGTGAACTGGCCAGCTCAGAGAGACAGAGGAAGCACCCAGCTGACCTTCCTTCTCAGCTCATGTCCCAGCAGAGAAAGCCCAAAAGGCTCACTAGCTCAGCTGAAAGCCCAGGAGGAAAAGGCCAAAAATCCCAAGGTCAAAGGTATGCTAGCTCAAAGCTCCAAAGGCCAGAAAGCTGAGGAGCCGAGGCCAAAACTAAAGCCAGAGAACCAGACAGATAAAAGCTCAAGCGCTAGACAGCTTTTTACTTCTACCTGCAGTCTCAAAAACAGCTGGCCTGTGGCACACGCCTTTAATCCCAACACTCTAGGAGACAGAGGCAGGTGGATCTCTGTGAATTCCAGGCCAGCCTTATCTACAGTCCAGGACAGCCGAGGCTACATAGAGAAACCCTATCAAACAAACACCCAAAAACCAAACAAACAAAACCCCAACAAACAAAACTTCTCTCAAAGTCCTTTCTTTCTTTAATTTTTATTTTTTAATATTGGTTACAGTTTATTAACTTTGTATCCCAGCTGAGGCCCGATCCCTCATTTTCTCTCTCCTTTCTGCTAATCCCTGTCAGCTGGTTACTTGCTCCACCACTTGACCTAGGGTTAACTTTATTAAATCCTGTGTACAGAAAACTCTTGGATTAAAGGTGTGTGATAGGGATCAACCACACCAAATAAGAAACAGTTTTACAGTTCACAATTTTTGGGGTTCACAGTGGGATCAAATATCCTCCAACAGTTTGTGTCTCTCTCTGCTCTCTCTCTCTCCCTCCCCCCCACACCACACATACTCACACACACACACACAGACACGCACAGGCACACACGTACATGGATTTGTTAGCTAACATTCAAGCTCCTGTGTCTGAGGAAGCAGTGT
>NW_026593064.1:0-3124 GCF_907164565.1 Psammomys obesus | reverse complement strand
CATTCAAGCTCCTGTGTCTGAGGAAGCAGTGTGCAGCCGCAGCATCCCTGTACCCAACACTGACCAGAAGTGATTCTCCTCATCTGAGCCTTATGGCATAAGGGACTACCAAAAGGAGACAGATGCGGCCTTGGGGCGTAGAGGAGATTGGCGAGAACCTGGAGGAGGAGAGAAGGCAAGCGGATCATACTCTAGTGCCTCCTGCTTTGCAGAAGTACGCTGGGCTCTCGCTTCAGACACCAAAAGCCCATCTTCTCATGAAGCTGCCTGTGGAAACGTTCTAGAGTTGAGGCAGGCCGCCTCTGCTCAAGGTGTTGGAGCCAGCTTGACAGTGGCCTGTCACACCTATTGCTCCCAGCACATGCACAAGCTGAGGAAACACAAAGCAGGTTCTGAACAATGACAGCCAAAGCCTGGATGCTAGCCTTGCAAATAGTTGTACAAAACTTAAGGACAAAATATGATTAATAACATCAACCCCCAAATGTATACTTTATAATATCAGCTTTCTTTCCACACCTTTCAAATTGCTCAAGAGCAGAAATTCGACCAGTGGCCTGGAAGGGGCAAGGACGAATGTGAAGAAAATGCTATGCCTTTCCTCAGAAAGGGTATGTGCTCCTTGCTGTCCTCATGGTCACTTAGGTGGCTCCTGGGGTCTGGTCACCCATATGATTGTCAAGTAATTCCTCCAAACGCACGAAGCACCTAGCACCCGCCCTCCAGGGACTCTCAGGCACCGTACAAACTAACAGTCTTCTCCTTCCTGTCTCTCCATCTATCCCGTACACAGTGTCTAAAGTCCCTGGGAAAGAAGAGAGAGGAAAAGGCCCCAGCAAACAGAACACAGCAGTAAACATTGTCCTGGGCCTGTTACTTGCTAGCTGTGTGGCCTTAGGGAAAGTACGTACCTTCTCTGTGCTTTTTATCTCCCTTTGTAAAATAGAGCTCCACATACTGACTGGGTTGTTATGAGGGTTCCATCAGTTCCTGGCTGTCAGATGTTTGCCCACTGACAGAGTAACCCTCACCATAAGCTCAATGGCACACTTGAATGAACACAGGGGCGGGGGGAGCCAGACCTGTTTTGGTTAAGCAGAGATTAGAATCCACTTCAAGGACACTAAAATGCCAAAACATGCCTATCACTGGCTCAAAATAGGATTAAAAAAACAAAAACAAAAACAGGATAGCCCTCCATTATATGGATGAGGTAACAAACGGCACAGAGAGGTTAAGCATCTGGAGAAAAGACACGCACTGATGACTTCACACCTCAGAGGTGAGGACTGTTCTCCACCTCCTCCTTCAACAACAGCTATGAGGAGCCTGGTTCTAATTATGACCTGTGGGTCAGGGTCAGGGCTGAGAAAACACACCAGCAACTGTTGGGAAAGTCCAGATCCTGTTTGGAGAACTTGGCACTTCTGTACAAGTGACCTGTATGGACTTCAGCTCCCTTGCCTGGAAGCTCACCAAGGTATGCACAGGTCTCACAAGCCACACAGCTGAGATGAAAGCCTAGCACACCTTGTTCCGGTACAGGGGGCGTGGCTGGGGAGCAGGAACCACCTTCTTTCCTGTAAACATGGATGCCGCTTTTCAGGGCTTGCACCACACCTGGCTGGCTTCCGTGTGTCATATAATAAAGCCTGAGCATGGCGCCACACGTGGTCATCCCAGCTGTGAGGGATGGGGGGAGCAGACTCCTGGTGCTTGGTGCCCAGCCAGGATGGCTGACTCGACCAGCTACAGGCCAAATGAGACTCTTTTAAGAAATAGGGTTGACTGCTCTGAGAAAAAACTAAAAGAACAAAAAAACAACATCTGAGGTTCATCTCAGGCACACACACACAAACGTGCACACACACGTACATCCACACACACGCACCCCCCCCCACACACACACACTTAACAGCAATTGACTATCCTGTTCTTTCACTGTGGATGACAGCCTGTAGCTGGCAGGCAGGATAGAGCACAGTCCTTATGACGAAATGAGGTCCCTCTCAAGGCCCTGCCCCTGCCAAGAAGTTGGTCTTGAACTTCCAGTGTCTCTCTGTCTGTCTGCCCTGCTCTTTCCCTCACAGGCTTCTGGACATGGGCGTGAGCTGGCCTTGGCTGGCTTGGCAGCACTGGGGAAGCCCAGCCTGCAGGGGAACCCATCCAGGCGACTTCCTGACACCCAGGTTGTGCAATGGGAGAAATGTGGGGACACTAACTTAGAGAAAGTTACCACATGCCACTTCTGGGACAAAAAAAGAAAAAAAAAACTGGCTTAGCTCCAAGGTGTTTACTGGCCAGGTCACAGGGACCCAGGAATCCGAAGCAGACTAGCAGCAGACACACTGTCTTCCCCTCAAGCCCTTCTTGCTGGTTCTCCTGTCTCCTGTGTCTCGTCCACAAGGCCAGAGAGGCTGTTGACACTGTCAGAGTTCTGGTCCCCAGGCCAGCCTCTGTCTTGCCCTCCCAGCTCTGCCACCTTGCCTTCTGTACAGTGGGCTCCAGGCCCCCATTGCCGCTGGGATCCATCTGCCCTAGTCCCTGTTCTGAGGAGAACAGTGACTTCTACCGTGTGACCAAGGCCCCTGCTGCTGCCCCACCATCTGAAGAGAGTCACTGACCTCCCCACCAGGCGGATGAGCAAGGCTTGTTTCCCTGGCTGCAGCCTCGGACCCAGAGCCACTCCTGTGCCTGCAGATGGCCCACCCTGCTCAGAACACAGAACTTCTCAAACCACAACGCTCAGACTTTCCCACACACCTTTTCATAGGCGGGCATTATGAGTTCTCTCAGACGGAGGTGTTACTCAAGACAGCCCAAAGGGGGCACAGGACACAGCTGGTGTCTGTCAACCCACAGATAACTTGTAATCTGTCCATACTGTATGCATTCAGCCTCAACAACAGCCATCTTGAATTGTATGCACCAAAACTGCTTTGTGGTGACCCTCCTCTGTTCTCTTTGCTTGTTTTCTCAGGATAGGTAAGACATTAGCATGGCACGTGTTGATTTTGTGTGTGTGTAGGTATGGGGGGGTGCGTGTTCATGAATGCATGCATGAGTGTGTGTAATTGTGTGTGTGTGTGTGTGTGTGTGTGTGTGCATGTAGAGGCCAGTAATC
>NW_026593063.1:0-5878 GCF_907164565.1 Psammomys obesus | reverse complement strand
TCTCCGTCTATGAGGACTGAGAGTTTTGCAGGGTATAGTAGCCTGGGTTGACATCTGTGTTCTCTTAGGGTCTGCATGCTATCTGTCCAGGCCCTTCTGGCTTTCATAGTTTCTGTTGAAAAGTCAGGTGTGATTCTAATGTGTTTGCCGTTATATGTTACTTGGCCTTTTTCCCTTGCAGCTGGTGCCCTGGTGCCCTGGTGCCCACAGTTCTATCTGAGGCGGCGAATCAGGCGTGCAGGCAGGGCTCCATGCAAGTGCCTGTGTCCTGGCTCTGGGTCCGGGCTGGCTCTTGGGGTACCTGCGGAACCCGAGTCTTTTCCAGGGGATGTCTGGGTAACCTGAGGTCGGTCCCAATTGTTTCCTGCTCCGTGGGGTTATCTCTCGACTGGGAAATCCAGTCTATGGTGTTGTGGGCCCACAGTTCAGTCTGGGACTGTGACCAGATCGCGCTGGCGTGTAGCTCTGGGCTGGCGACCAAGCGCCTGGCGGAACTGGGATCTCATCCGCGGTTTAGCCGGGTGAGTTAAAGCTGATTGAATCCCCCACCGTGGGGTATCCTCTCACCTGTGAAACACAATCACTTATGTTTTATGGCCGCGAGTTCTTATTGCTGGTCACTGTGCCAATCCTGCTGTGCTGCTCCTCAGAATGAGAGTCCTCACGGCTCCGCCATCTTGCCCCCTCGCTGCTCAGTTTTCAAGGAAAGGTTCTCTCTTAAAGTGGTGCCCCAGTTCTGTGCTACAAGTCAGGCACAGTGACACAGGGAGGACTTCTCTCCACTGGGATTGTGGCCTCTGACACCTGAGAGTTCAACCATCTGGGGGCTGGAGAGATGGCTCAGTGGTTAAGAGCACTGTCTGCTCTTTCTAAAGGGACCCAGGTTCCATTCCCAGCACCCACATGGCAGCTCACAACTATCTGTAACTCCAGTTCCAAGGGATCTGACACCTTCACACTAATGCACGTAAAATTAAAATAAAAATTAATTTGAAAGAAGTCTAAAAAAAAAGAAATGTATATTTCAACCATTTATATTTTGCCCATCTTACCGATGGGCACTGACATCTGCTTTTTTACTTTTTGGTTGGTTGGCACCTGCTCCACAGAACACTGGAATTTTTTTTGCCTTTACCTATGACTTGGTTAGATGTGATCCCCTCACCATGTCCCAACATTCCTGCATGTTCATTTCCTTTTTTTTTAAGTTTCACATTCTTTTTTTTTGTGTGGTCCAACAATGCTCCTTTATCTTCAAGTCTTAATATTGTATCATCTGTTTGACCCATTCTACTTGTAAAGCTGTCCCTCGAGTTTCTTAATTGGGTTAATGAGTTTTTCCATTTCATCTTCATTTAGCTTGATTTCTCTTCAGTATTTCCAGTCTTTAATTTGGTTTTCACCTTCTAGATTGTCTTGGTCATTTCTATTAGTGTTATGTTTTTGTTCCCTGGAGACTACTCAGGTGTTTATTCTTTTTGAGTTCTTTAAGTTCATTGAGCTGTTTGTGTCTATTTTAAATTCTTTGATGACATCTATGCCTGTTGGTTATAAGGTCTCTGTCTTGAGATTCATCTAGATTATTTTTATGGAAGAACATTTCTGTAGGGCTCATGGATTTGTGTCTTAATCTTTTATATTGTTCATGATTTTGTGTTAAGTTCTGGGCATGTGGGCTTACTTCTTTCATTGACTGTGTGTGTGTTGTGGCTATAGCAGTCTGGGCAAATATATAAGATGTGTCATCTGGTCCAAGATGGAGGTTGGTGAGGTGCAGGCTGGGCTCACCAGTCAGGGTTGGAACTATGGTTTTTCCTATCTGGGCCAAGTCTGGAGATTGAAGAGGGCTAATGCAGGATGGAGACAGACAGACTTAACAGGCTTGGCTGGGGTATAACATGTCTGGGCTTAGCTGGGCTAACAGCTGGATATAGCATAGATGGAATAAAGTCAGGGAGGGTCATGGGAGAGTGACTAGGCTGTTTTATATACAGCCCAAGCCCAGCTCTAGGTTGGTGACAGGACCATTGGAACTCCCAACACTGGGCTTGGGGACTGGGTGTGGGACCCAGGCTAGGACTGAGGGTTTTGGTAGGTGCAGGCATGGTAGGGTCAGGTAGATGGATTATAAAGCTGGATTGGAGCAGAAAACAGGAAAATATAGAGGAACCACAAAAAAATAAATAAACCACAAATAAAATGTAATCATGACATTTCCAGAAAAATAGATGGAATTAAAAATAGTATTATGCAAAATAAACTACAAATACAAATGCTGTATGCTTTCTCTCAAATGAAGAACTTATATTTAAAATTATATGTGTGTATAGAAACACATATATTATGAAACTAAAAAGTGTGTTATGAGAGGGACAGAAGAGATCTTAAGAGAAGGGGAATGGCTAGTGTTATACACGTGAGATGAAAGCAGAACATGAACTATGGTCATTAAGAGGAGACCCAGTGGGATGGAGGAGCAGAGAACGAGGGATATCAATGGGGTATAAGGAGCTATAACAAAGTATAATGACATACATGTATAAAATGCCATAATTTAACAAATTACTTTGTATGCTAACTTAATTAGTAAAACCTGAAAATAAATACAAATTTAGAATGTAATATATATATATTTAAAGCAATATCAAAAGCAAAGATATTGTAAATTTAAAAAATCAAAAAGCTGGAAATGTGGGATATTGGTTTAAAGACTGTCTTTAAACCTTTCCTGTTACTGAGATTTTTATTTTAATAACCCATGTCTTTTGGGAGAAGCAGTGCCCACCTGTGCATTGAACCTCTGTTTAGAACACTTTAAAAATATATTTTAAAAGAGCTTACAAATTATCTATCATCTAAAAATTACTATCATCTAAAGCTTACTATCATCTAAAAATTTAGCGGGCTTTCATAAAGCTTCATACATGCATAGCTTAGGTTAACCTGTCTTCTGTTCTCTTCTATACTCTATCCTCCTCCCCCCACTCCTGTTTAAACCATTAGCCCCCTGTGTTCTGCTAGCCCTTCTATTTTTAGTTGTTTTGCAAGATCATAGGTTTCCATATAGCTTTTCATATATACTTTGTGTTGGTTAACCCTTGTTCTAACCTCTAAGTTCCCCACACCTCACTCCCTACTTCAAATTTTCTGCTCTGACTAGTCATCCTGCTTACTTCCATTTTACCTACACTGTACTGTCCCTATCTCTTAGTGAATTCCTCATCCAAAATCCTCAATTTTCCTCCCCTTACCTCCTATTTTTAAATTCCTGGTTTCCACATGGACTCCTAGTTATATACACACAAAACAAAAGATTCAAAGTTAGAAACCACATATGATAGAGAATGGAAACATTTATCTCTCTTGGGCTAGGTGACCTTATTCAGCATAACATAACATTTTTCAGTTCCATTCATTTAATTGGAAATCTTAAGATTTCTATTTTCTTTATAGTTGAGTAATATTTCATTACATTTCTTTATCTACTTCTTAAAGGTTTCATCACCGCCCTAATATTACAATACATAGGATCAAGCTTTCAACATATGATTTCTAGAGGACACACACACACACACACACACACACACACACACACACACACACCCCAAATCAAACAACACTCTCTTGGCTCCACTTTCTTTCTTTGTGCCTATCTTCTGACATGAGAGTAAAGGTTTTTCTTAACTGCTTGGCTAGAGTATGACTAGCAGGTTTGCATCACTATGGGGGCTGTTGGGCAACAGGGCCAATGACACAGAGTCTACCAGGATGAAATAGTGGGTGGGTGATTTTCTTGGACACACAAAAGTGCCTGATAAAACCAGGTATCTGGGAAATGAGATATATTCTCTTTATGTTTATTTGTTGGTTGGTTTGTTTTAGTTTTTCAAGACAGGGTTTCTCTGTGGGTACCTTTGGCTGTCCTGAAACTCACTCTGTGGACCAGGCTGGTCTCAAATTCACAGAGAACCACTTACCTCTTCCTTCTGAGGGCTGGGATTAAAGATGTGCACCACCACCACCTGGAAAGATATACTGTCTTTTAAATAAATTATAAACAGATGAAAGTATAGTTCTAATTTTTGGGCTAAAAATTTTCACAGATTAAAACTGTAGATTATTCTGACATTCAAGAAAGTTCTAAAGAGGGTTTTAAAAGATTTTCTTTATGACAGTGGGGACATATCTCTAGCCTTTAAAATGCAAGGTAAAAGGATAAAATTTATATTTTCTGGCATGCTGCTTCCCTTAACTCTTGGGTCTAAACTTTATACACTTTCCTCAAAACTCCATTAGCCAGAGCTACAGACAACTGTTTTCCATTTTCAGACTTACCCACCATGGAACAGGCATGGAGGGAGTGGTTCAAGTTACTATAAAATGTCATCTGCCTTTGACAGGAGCGGCGCACTGTAAAGCAGAGAAATTTAGTGGATAGATGGAACCATTTGATATGGCTTTTATGGACAATCTGGACTGATAAGAATGGGATCATACTATGTTGAATTGGTGACCCATTCATGGCCAAAGGCCACTTAATACATTATCTGTGACCTGGAAGGGAGCCTCTGAGGAATGGATGCTGAGATGTCCCATCTGCTTAAGTCTTTGACACAAAATTAAATAAATGTCTGGAAAACTACTTTAAAATATCTATAATATAAACCTAGAAAACTGAGAAAAAATTGGGCAACAAAAACAGCATCCAGGCATCCTGTACTGAGTGCAAAAATGGATTAAAATTTGTAAGAAAAAATAAGAATCTCTAAATACCAATTGTAGGTCCTCAACCTCACAACCATATGAACTCAAAAGACAATAACTTTGGCATCAAGGCGAAATCCACTGGGAATTTCCACTATCCACAGAGCAAAGAAAATTATTTGAAAAATTCCTTCCTATGTTTGGCCTCAGGATGTGATGATTTGATGAAAGATAAGGGGTCTCATTATATCACCTACACTGTTGTCCTTGCTCTTATTTTGAGTTTGACAAAACCTTACAATGTCTCAGGAGTTACTCTCAACTCTCTGTGAAAAGGCTGACTCCAGGTGGTCAAAACCAAAAGTTATTTGTAGTCAGACTTTTGGCTACTTTGGTTTATATTTTTTCTACTTTCCTATACCACTCCTATCTCGGCCGCTCCTTAAATGCTAGGTAGGAGGAAAAGGTTAGAGGAAAAGACTACTTCCTGCTGATTAGGGGCATCTAGTTCCTTGGGGTGCATTTGATCTTCATCCTCAGAAACAGCAAACAGCAATCTAGCTTAGCATGGGCAAAAGCAGCAGGAGCAGCAGCAACAAGCAACCATAACAGGATCAAACAAAGGCAGAAGCAACAGGGAGAGCAACAGCTGCATCCAGCACTTTTGGGGCTCTGGCACAAAAAGAGTCTCCATAATTCCAAACATAAACTATTCTCAGCTGGCAAAATCACACTCCTGCTAGAGCATGAGGCAAGTTGTAGTCAGCTGCTGTGGACAATCTGAAACAGCCCCATAAACCACATCTGGGATTAAAACAAACACATATTCCATATCGTTTCTGTGTTTTTTATTTTAAGAGTCCAGACATTCTCACATTTCCCCTTTTATGTTTTAAGCCATTAATCATACTGCATTTGGTTAGAAATTATAAACAGAGACATTTTCTTTTTTTTTGTTGTTTTTTTTAAATCTTTTATTTTTTTTATTAATTACACTTTATTCATTTTGTATCCCCCCATGAGCCCCTCCCTCCTCCCCTGCCGATCCCACCCTCCCTCCCCTTTCTGCATGCATGCCACTGCCCAAGTCCACTGATAGGGGAGGTCCTCCTCTCCTTCTTTCTGACCTTAGTCTATCAGTTCTCATCAAAAGTGGCTGCATTGTCCTCTACTG
>NW_026593062.1:0-4687 GCF_907164565.1 Psammomys obesus | reverse complement strand
CTTAGTCTATCAGTTCTCATCAAAAGTGGCTGCATTGTCCTCTACTGTGGCCTGGTAAGGCTGCTCCCCCCTCAGGGGGAAGTGATCAACGAGCAGGCCAATCAGATTATGTCAGAGGCAGTCCCTCTTCCCATTACTATGGAACCCACTTGGACACTGAACTGCCATGGGCTACACCTGTGCAGGGGTTCCAGGTCATCTCCACAAATAGTCCTTGGTTGGAGTAGGAGTCTCTGGGAAGTTCCCTGTGTTCAAATTATCTTGTTCTGTTGCTCTGTTTGTGGAGTTCCTGTCCCCTCCAGCTCTTACTATTTCCCACTTCTTACATAAAATTCCATTCACTCTGCCCATCAGTTGGCCATCAGGCTCAGCATCTGCTTTGACAGTCTATACTGCAGAAACTTTCAGAGGCCCTCTGTGGCAGGTTTCAAGGTGGTTTCCTGTTTTCTTCTGGCTTTCAGAGGCCCTCTGTAGCGGGTTTCGAGGTTGTTTCCTATTTTCGTTTTCTTCTGATGTACATCCTCTTTGCCTTTCAGGATGGGGATTGAACATTTTAGTTAGGGTCCTCTCTTTTGCTTAGTTTGTTTAGATGTACAGCTTTTGGTGGGTTTATTCTATATTGTATGTTTATATGAGTGAGTATATACCGTGAGTGTCTTTTTGCTTCTGGGTCAACTCACTCAGGATGATCCTTTCCAGGTCCCACCATTTACCTGCAAATTTCATGATTTCCTTATTTTTCATTGCTGAGTAATACTCCATTGTATAGATGTACCACAGTTTCTGCATCCATTCTTCAGTTGAGGGGTATCTGGGTTGTTTCCAGCTTCTGGCTATTACAAATAAAGCTGCTACAAACATGGTTGAACAAATGTCCTTTTTGTGTACTTGAGCCTCTTTTGGGTATATGCCTAGGAGTGGTATGGCTGGATCTTGAGGAAGCGCTATTCCTAGTTGTCTGAGAAAGCGCCAGATTGATTTCCAGAGTGGTTGCACCAGTTTACATTCCCACCAGCAGTGGAGAAGGGTTCCCCTTTCTCCACAACTTCTCCAGCATGTGTTGTCCCTTGAGATTTTCATCTTGGCCATTCTGATGGGTGTGAGGTGAAATCTCAGGGTTGTTTTGATTTGCATTTCCCTAATGGCTAATGAGGTTGAGCATTTCTTTAAGTGCTTCTCTGCCATTCGATATTCCTCTGCAGAGAATTCTCTCTTTAGCTCTGTTCCCCATTTTTTAAGTGGATTACTTGGTTTGTTGCTTTTCAGCTTGTTTAGTTCTTTATATATATTGGATATGAGTCCTCTGTCAGATAGAGGGTTGGTGATGATTCTTTCCCAATCTGTAGGCAGTCGCTTTGTTTTGATGACGGTGTCCTTTGCTTTACAGAAGCTTTTCAATTTCATGAGGTCCCATTTATTGATTGTTGTTCTTAGAGCCTGTGCTGTTGGTGTTCTGTTCAGGAAGTTTTCTCCTGTGCCAATGAGTTCTAGGGTATTCCCCACTTTTTTTTCTAGCCGATTTAATGTGTCTGGTTTTATGTTGAGGTCTTTGATCCACTTGGACTTCAGTTTTGTGCAGGGTGATAAGTAAGGATCTATTTGCATTTTTCTACATGTAGACATCCAGTTGGACCAGCACCATTTGTTAAAGATGCTATCTTTTTTCCATTGTATGGTTTTGGCATCTTTGTCAAAAATCAGGTGTCCGTAAGTGTGTGGGTTTATTTCTGGGTCTTCTGTTCGATTCCATTGATCCACCATTCTGTTTCTATGCCAGTACCATGCAGTTTTTATAACTGTTGCTCTATAGTACAGCTTGAGTTCAGGGATGGAGATACCTCCAGAAGATCTTTTATTGTAGAGGATTGTTTTAGCAATTCTCGGTTTCTTGTTATTCCATACGAAGTTGAGAATTTTTCTTTCCAGGTCTGTAAAGAATTGTGTTGGCAATTTGATGGGAATTGCATTAAATCTGTAGATTGCTTTTGGTAAGATGGCCATTTTTACTATGTTAATCCTGCCAAGCCATGAGCATGGGAGATCTTTCCATCTTCTCATATCTTCCTCTAATTCTTTCTTCAGAGACTTGAAATTTTTTTCATACAAGTCTTTGACTTGCTTGGTTAGGGTTACGCCAAGGTACTTTATGTCATTTGTGGCTATTGTGAATGGTGTTGTTTCTCTAATTTCTTTCTCAGCCCTTTTGTCTTTTGTATACAGGAGTGCTACTGATTTTTTTTGAGTTAATTTTATATCCGGCCACTTTGCTGAAGGTGTTTATCAGCTGTAGGAGTTCCCTGGTAGAGTTTTTGGGGTCACTCATATATACTATCATATCATCTGCAAATAGTGATAATTTGACTTCTTCCTTTCCCATCTGTATCCCCTTGATCTCCTTCGACTGTCTTATTGCTCTAGCAAGGACTTCCAGCACTATGTTGAAGAGATATGGAGAGAGTGGGCAGCCTTGTCTTGTCCCTGATTTCAGAGGGATTGCTTTAAGTTTCTCTCCGTTCAGTTTGATGTTGGCTATAGGCTTGCTGTACATCGCCTTTACTATGTTTAGAGATGGGCCTTGTATCCCTGATCTCTCCAGTACTTTAAACATGAATGGATGTTGGATTTTGTCAAATGCTTTTTCAGCATCTAGGGAGATTATCATGTGGTTCTTTTCTTTCAGTTTGTTAATATGGTGGATCACATTGATGGATTTCCGTATATTGAACCAGCCCTGCATACCTGGGATGAAGCCTACTCGGTCATAGTGGATAATATCTTTGATGTGTTCTCGGATTCGGTTTGCAAGTATTTTGTTAAGTATTTTTGCATCAATGTTCATAAGGGAGATTGGCCTGAAATTCTCTTTCTTTGTTGAGTCTTTGTGAGGTTTAGGTACCAAGGTGATTGTGGCTGCATAGAATGAATTTGGTAATGTTCCTTCTGTTTCTATTTTGTGAAATAGTTTGAAGAGAATTGGAGTTATCTCTTCTTTGAAGGTCTGGTAGAATTCTGCGCTGAAGCCATCTGGTCCTGGGCTTTTTTTGGATGGGAGACTTTTGATGACTGCTTCTATTTCTTTGGGGGATATAAGACTATTTAGTTGATTTACCTGGTCCTGATTCATCTTTGGTGAGTCAAATCGATCAAGAAAATTGTCCATTTCATTTAGATTTTCAAATTTTGTGGCATATAGACTTTTGAAGTAAGTCCTAATGATTGTTTGGATTTCCTCAGTGTCTGTAGTTATGTCCCCCTTTTCATTTCTGATTTTGTTGATTTGGGTGGTGTCTCTCTGCCTTTTAGTTAGCTTGGCTAAGGGTTTGTCGATCTTGTTGATTTTCTCAAAGAACCAGCTCTTGGTTTCATTGATTCTTTGAATTGTTTTATTTGTTTCTAATTGATTAATTTCAGCCCTGAGTTTGATTATTTCCAGCCGTCTATTCCTTTTTGGTTTGTCTGCTTCTTCTTTTTCTAGGGTTTTTAAGTGTGCCATTAAGGTGCTTGAATGACCTGTCTCGAATTTCTTCTTGAAGGCACTTAGTGCTATGAACTTTCCTCTTAGCACTGCTTTCATTGTGTCCCACAAGTTAGGGTATGTTGTGTCTTCATTTTCATTGAGTTCTAGAAAGGCTTTAATTTCTTTCTTTATTTCTTCCCTGACCCAGCTGTCATTTAGTAACAAGTTGTTCAGTTTCCATGTGTGTGTAGACTTTTTGCTATTTCTGTTGTTGTTGAAGTCCAGCTTTATTCCATGGTGATCAGACAGGATACAAGGGATTATTTCAATCTTCTTGTATCTGTTGAGGCTTGCTTTGTGACCAACTATATGGTCTATTTTGGAGAAGGCTCCATGAGGTGCTGAGAAGAAGGTAAATTCTTTTGTGTTTGGGTGTAAAGTTCTGTAAATGTCTGTGAGGTCCATTTGATTCATGACCTCTGTCAGAGATATTGTTTCTTTGTTTAATTTCTGTTTTGTTGACCTGTCCTTTGTTGAGAGTGGGGTGTTGTAGTCTCCCACTATTAATGTGTGGGGATCTATATGTGGTTTAAATTTTATCAATGTTTCTTTTACAAATGTGGGTGCTCTTGTATTTGGGGCATAGATGTTCAGGATTGTGATGTCTTCCTGGTGGAATTTTCCCTTGATGAGTATGAAGTGTCCTTCCTCATCTCTTTTTATTAATTTTGGTTGAAAGTCTATTTTATCAGATATTAGAATGGCTACTCCTGCTTGTTTCTTGGGTCCATTTGCTTGGAAAGTCATCTTCCAACCTTTTACCCTCAGGTAATGTCTATCTTTGTGTCTTAGGTGTGTTTCTTGTATGCAACAGATTGCTGGGTTTTGTTTACATATCCATTCTGTTAATCTGTGTCTTTTTACTGGAGAGTTGAGTCCATTGATGTTGAGAGAGATTAATGACCAGTGGCTGTTAGATCCTTTGATTTTGATGTTGGCTGTGTTCATAAGGTTGTGTGCTTGGTTGCTTTTTGTTTTGCTGTAGTAAGGTTAATTATTTCCTGTGTTTTCTTGACAGAAGCTAATTTTCTTGGGTTGTATTTTCCCTTCCAGTGTCTTCTGTAATGCTGGATTTGTGTGTAGGTATTGTTGAAATTTGTTTTTGTCATTGAATATCTTGTTTTCTCCGTCTATGAGGACTGAGAGTTTTGCAGGGTATAGTAGCCTGGG
>NW_026593061.1:0-5607 GCF_907164565.1 Psammomys obesus | reverse complement strand
ATAATATATAATATATAATATATAATATATAATATATAATATATAATGTATAATATATAATGTATAATATATTATATAATATATAATGTATAATGTATAATATATAATGTATAATGTATAATATATAATATATAATATATTATATATAATCTATAATATAATTATATGTAATTATATAATAATTATAATATAATTAAATATTATATAATTATTTATCTTTTATAATTATATAGTTATAATTACATATTATATGATTGTTTTTGTTCCCAAAGCATGGTCAAAATATTCACAGAATATAACTATATATAGTTAGTTAGTTAATTTCTAAATGTTCTGATATCCAATTAACACACAGTTAAAATGCAGCATGTTTCTTAAAGGCTATGACCTTCTCTTTAGTTGATATAGTTACCTCTAGTGTAATATCACATTCATTTATGGTATTCATAACTATTATTAATAGCTAGCTAGTATATAGGGAAATTTTTTTCCAATTCCCCACAAAACCTATTACATAACATCAGTGCCTCCTCATTTCCAATATTTTGTATATTTTTCTTATAGATTTGGGGTTTATCATGATACTTGGCAGGTCAAAGTTTGTAAAATCAGAACAAATATTTATAGCCTTATTTTGAGCATTAAAGAAATGTCATATGAGGTTTGTGGTGACAGAAAACCCAAGACTTAGACATTGTTTTGTTTATAAATTAGCTTGATGAGGGCCCTAATCATTGAATTTACTCTGCTTTTATTTGCTGAATGTTTTGACTAAAGTATATTATTTATTTCTTTCATTAGCCATGGTTCTCTAAGTAAAAATGACATACTAATATCCCACATCTAACTGCACTACATCTTATTATTAAACAAAATATACAAAATATTTAATGATAGACACAAAAATTATTTTACCTGATTATTACTTCAAAATATAAATTTAAACTAGTTGAAAATATTCAAAATAGATCTAGGTATTACAGTTTCTGTGAGCACAAAGATAATAAATTTTCTACTATTTTGTTAACTTTGAAAAAAGTTTGAAGTTAATATTGATGTTAAAATATGAAAGTGTCTAAGTAGAACAATAACATTAACTCAGCAGTATCATCACTTTGATCATTGTTTAAAGTCTAACAAAGCTAGATTGCTATTTGATTGACAACCTTGTCAAAGAGTGAATGAAGACTGACATCCTGATATTGAAAATGTAGCATCTACAAAAACTGGAATCTCATGTTTTTTCATGACACTGCTTCTTTTGTGGAAGACTGAATTTTATATTGTTTTGAAAAAAAATGTGTCTCGATAAATTCAGCTAAACATGAAGGGTCCTCATTTTTTTTCTTTTTTCCGGTCTTGTTGAAGCCTATGCATGTCCTCATGCACATAGCTTAGTTGTGTTCATATTAGAAAGCTAAACATACTGAGAATCCAGTAATAAAGGTAATCGACGCCATTTCTGAACACAGTGGCTTGAACCTTTTAAATCTTTTCAACTACAAAATACATTTTCAGCATAAATGTTAGGTGGGAGGCATTCTATTTCATATAAGTTCACTGAGAGAAGCAGCTATATTGAAGTGTGTGCATTTTCTTTATATGCAAACACATAACCATGAGAATATTTGCTTATGATAAGTATAGACTTATGAGACAGTTGTCTTCTTTTTTATATGAGAATCTAATAAAACTCATATTATTTATTATTAAAGGTTAGTGAAGGAAAATAAAATGAATGAATGATCAAAATGAGTCTAATATGTTGCAAAGGCATTTTCTAGTTACTATTAAAATGTAAATAGTCTCTGTAAGACATGCAATTCATTTATGAACAATAAAGTCTTAAAAGAGAATCACAAAGTTGTAAAGAAGTATATGATAATGACTGAGATAGGCATGTTTTGGTGTGTCTGGAATGGATTGTGAAGTCTTCAAATGCTTTATAGACTTGTATTAATCATTGAAAATAAGTTAACTTTGTTAACTAGAAGCAAAATATTAGGTATGCTATATGATATTAATAAATGTAAAAAGAATGTTATGCATTATGTACATTGCTATACAAAACAACAGAAAAGTTGAAATTTAATTGCACATGAAATTGCATTGCTACTTGAGAAATATTAGTTTTCTATTTAGCTGTATCATTTATATATTATTATTATTGCATCCAAAATATTGTTAAAATTATTCAAACAAATCATCATTTAGTAAGATCTGACCTCAGAACAAATATGGCTCTACACGTTTTGTAAATACTAGCTATTTTATATTTTTAAGTCACCTTGAGAAGTTGATTCTATTTCTCAATCTTTTTTTTTTCTTAATATTATGCTGGAGAGATGATTCACCAGTTAAGAGCAATGGCTGCTCTTCTCCCATGGCAGGTCACCAACCATACCCACCTGTAATATCAGTTCCGAATACCTGATGCGCTCTTCTGCCCTCCCTGGGTACCCACCACACAAGTGGCTCACAGACAAATGTGCAAGAAAGTTCCTATACACAAAAAATAAAATGAAAATAAAATTTCTTAAGTTTACCTTATAGACTGGAACTTAGATATCTGAGTTTCTCTGTTTCATTACTATAACAAGGTGACAGGAAAAAAAACAGAGACAGAGAGAATGATAGATGGGGCTGAGACACATACACAGAGAAAAGTAAAGTGACATCATAGGTGCTCTAGAAAAGTGGTCTCGCTTTACCTAATCACTTCCTACATCAAAATATTTGTGTGTGGGGGGAGATCCAAGATGGCGGGGCTTGCAGGACACCCTTTCTGACCAGCAGCTCAGCAGGATTTGAACAGTGAGCAGCAGATGGAACTCTGGGCCCTAAAAGACCAGCGATTGTATTTCCCAGGTGAGAGGAAATCCCACGGTGTGGGATTCAATCAGCTTTAGGTCACCCAGATAAACTGCAGAACAGGTTCCAGGTGCCTCCAGGTGTTCAGTCGCCAGCCCAGAGCCACACGCCCTCTGCGTGCTCTGATCACTGTCCCAGACTGAACTGTGGGCCCCACAACACCAGAGACAGGGATTTTCAATTGAGAGAAAACCCCATGGTGCAGGAAGTGATTGGGAAAGACCTTAGTTCACCCAGACAATCCCTGAAAAGAAACCCAGGTCTGGCCAGTGCCCAGGAGCCAGCCCAAAGTGGGGTGCTAAGCCTCCAGCACAGTCTTGCCTATGCGCCCTACTCACCATCCCAGACAGAACTGAAGGCCCAAGGGCACTAGAAACTGGGTTTCTCTTTCGGGTGGAAGCCCACAGGGAGGGGAAGAGCAGATTTGACCCTGGAGCACTGAGCTGACAACCCCCCTCCCAAAAAAAGAAAACTTCTCGAGTAAAGTCCCCTGGTTGCTGCAAGTGCCCAGGCACCCAGGCACCCAGTCGCCCAGTTGCCAGCAAGGCAGAGCCACACAGCTGTACCTGCTTGCTCTACTCCTCATCCCAGACAGACCTGCAAACCTCAAAATACCACAGACTTGGGGAAAACTTCCCTTCCAACCCTCAGGCACCCAACCCCAAAAAAGTTTCTGGGTTCCCACAGGCTCTAAGCTCTGGTCTTCTACCGCACACACAAGTGCTGTGCTCACCTGCCAATGATTACAGCTAGGGTTCTGGAGCACACCTCTTCAACCTCAGACCTACAAAAGCTTGAGAGCCATTGGAGCAGTCCTCAGATACTGCTCCTAGGTTCAAACAGTTATCTCTAACTAAACAGATGAAACCATCAGACTCCAAGGGCTGCATCCAACAAATACAGCTTAAAAGCAGCACCAGCAGGTCACCAAATTCAGAGCAAGTAACCCAGGAGCAGGGAGGGCAGCCATCTCCAGGACCTCTCCTCACGAAAAGAGAGCCTTCCTGAACACCACAGTAAACACACAAGTCCATATGCCTGAGGTGAACTGTGATAGTTCCTGAAAAGCACCACCATTCAGTTGACCCTATTAAAAAGCTGAGGAGATCTTCAGAATCCTGCCAAGGGAATTCTCCCACTTCAGGACTCCATCAGGCACCAGAAATTTACAGACAAGACCTGAGACAGACAGAAGGGTAAAGGCCAGCATAAAAGCACAACCAACAAAAGGCAAAGCAGTATGGCATCCCCAGAACCCAAGTATCCAGGGGTAAGTAGCCATGGACATACTAACAGAAGTGAAATTCAAGAAAATGACTTTACATCTATGTTTATGAAGAGGCTAATAGAGGAAACAAACAAAAAAAAGCGTAAAGAATTAGAGGAATATAAAATCAAACAGATTATGGACATCTGCAAAGAAATACAGGAATATGCAGCCAAACAGTTTGTGATTTTCAGAGAGGAAATGATTAAATCACTGAAAGAAATAAAAGAAACTTAGGAATGTTCAAACAAACAGCTGAAGGAATTGAAGGAAAATACAGTCAGACAGGAGAAGGAAATCAATAAAATGGTTAAAGATTTGAAGATAGAATTGGAAGAATTAAAGAAAACACAAATGGAGGAAATCATGGAGAAGGAGAACATAGGAAAGAAAACAATAACTGCAGAGGTAAGCATAACCAACAGCCTACAAGAGAAGGAAGAAAGAATCTCAGGTGTGAAAGATAGAATGGAAGAAACTGATATATCTGTCAAAGAAAATAATAAATATGGATCTATTTTTATTTTTCTGCACGTAGACATCCAGTTGGACAAGCACCATTTGTTGAAGATGCTGTCTTTTTTCCATTGGACGGTTTTGGCTTCTTTGTCAAAAATCGAGTATTCATAGGTGTGTGGATTTATTTCTGGGTCTTCTATTCGGTTCCATTGATCCTCCTTTCTGTTTAAGTGTCAATACCATGAAGTTTTTTATTACTATTGCTCTGTAGTACAGCTTGAGATCAGGGATGGAGAAACCTCCAGATGCTCTGTTTTTGTACAGGATTGTTTTGGAGATTCTGGGTTTTTTGTTTCTCCATATGAAGCTGAGAATGGTATATACTTGCTTATATAGACTTATAAGATATGATAAACATAATGAACTCTATACACCTAAAAAAGATAATCAAGAGAGCAGACATGGGGTAAGATGATCAATCTTCTTTTAGAAAGACAGTTGGGATGTGCATTGAACGTATGACAGGAGTCTACTGAAGACATCTGAAAAACTCTAACTAGCAGTGTTTTCAAAGCATATACAAAGACTCATAACCAACCTTTGGCAGAGTACAGGGAATCATATGAAAGAAGGGGAGTTAGTATGATGGGGAAAGGATAGGAGCTCCACAAGGACCAAATATATCTGGGCACAGGGTCTTTTCTGAGACTGACACTAAACCAAGGACCATCTATGTATATAACATAGAACTTCTGCTCAGATGTAGCCTGTGGTAGCTCAGTAACCAATTGGTTTCCCATAGTAAGGGGAACAAGGACTATTTCTAACAGGAACTCAATGGCTGGCTCGTTGACCTCCCCGCCCCCCAAGGGAGGAGCAGTCCTGTTAGGCCACAGAGGAGGACTTTGCAACCAGTCCTGAAGATACCTGATAAAACAGGATCAGATAAATGGGGAGGAGGTCCCCCCCCCCCATCAGTGGACTTGGAAAGGTGCAGGGTGGAGATGAGG
>NW_026593060.1:0-2601 GCF_907164565.1 Psammomys obesus | reverse complement strand
CAGGAAGGAGGAGAGTTGGCTACAAATGCTCTTTTTTTTTTTTTTTTCTGTTTTTATGGACATTATTCTTTCAAGAGCAGCTATTCTGTAGATAGGATTTAGGCCAATCTCTTTATTTCTCCTTGTCTATGAATGCCTCTTTAGTTCTTCTTTATCCTGATGCAGCACAGCTGTATATTTCATGTCCTCACCTACCCTCTAAACATAATAAAATAACCAGAACGTACTATGAATGCTAGGAAGGAGACTTTGGAATTAGATCTAGCTAATATCTACCATGTGTGTGTCACACACACATGTTGTGTGTGTGAGCATGCAATATCTTCAACAATGAGGACTCACCCTCAACTTCTGGGAGGCAACCAAAGACAACATTAGAATCCTTCATTATTTTGGGAATCACATGAGTGAACAGACCAGAAAATAAAACAGGTTTGTCATGCCTGATACTGAGGTTTTTGTTAGATAGTCCTTGGCTTTTGTGGAGAGCAATACAAACCCAAGTGATATAGCTTCATTTACGATATGTGTGTGTACACACATATATTTTATGTATTATATATAATTTTAGGTCAATATATCATAATATGATTCCTTGAAGTTTTTAAAACACCTTTCTGTTATTTATCCCCTGACCCTTATATTGACCTGTGCTATCATTCTAATTAGAATTTCCACTCCTAATTTGAATTTTCTGTTATTTTTATACTCTGTAAAATTCTCCTATTAAAAGCAATTTTAGGTGGCCCAAGTTATCTTTATCTTCATTGAATGAATTATCCAAGCAAAAAAGCCTATAAAATATTAAATAGTTGGTCATGTTGCAAGAATTAGTTAAGAAATAGGGAAAAGAAAGTGTAAGAAATTTGTTCAGTTTATCATAGCCATTAAACTTAATACCTAAATGTGAATTCAGGTGTGATTCAGATGCCAGATTTCCTGACAGTCTTCACAAAAATATATGTTTTAAACAATAAGTTTGATATTTTTTGTTTCTCTTATTTAAAAGAATCTAGCCTTTAATTTCTTATGAATAAAATAACAGTAAAGTTCAAGTCATTACATCTATACAGCTCACATTAAACATTAATATTTCACATTTTAGATCCTAAGAGAAATGTATCTAAAACAGTGTTTTATGATATATATTTATTGGTCATTTATGAGATTAGATAAGGAAAGAGTAAAGATAAATCTGTGTCTTTTTCAAAACATCGAGATTTGAAGGCATGTTCTACTTCAAACAATCAAATAACAAAGAGTTTCTTAAAATCATATAGTATACCCCACAATTGGCTTTCTTTTATTTGACAAATTTCCTTCATATAGATAATTAAGAAATGGCTTTGGATCATAAAAATTTTCTTTATAAATTAACATATGGAATTGCATTCCTAAGTAAGAGATACTTGATGGTTTTCAGCAAAATATAACTATAAATTCTCTAAACACAATGTTTCAAAAGGAATTAATTACTGTTTTAAGTAACATCAAATTAATCAACATAAGCCAAGAGAAACAGCTTGTGTTCAGCAGAAATTCTTTGTTACTCATGTTAGCTTTACAAAACACTGTAGTTACATTTCCTTTGTGAAGTTGCAATTTTTGGATATAGAAACTGTTGGCTGTAACAACGAATTCCTGCTGTTGAAATTTCAGTATCTTTAATATTAAATAGAACTTAATAATGACTACAGATCTGGAAATCATATTATTAAGTATTACCAACTACTTTTAGAAAGAGGAAGCTTTATTATTAGCTTTTTGAGATAAATAACAATGTTATACTATTGCTTTATCATATTTTGAATTCTGGGAGCATGTTGTTTAGTCTAATAACCATCTGGAAATCAAAGACATAAGCATTTTCATATTGTTGAGGTATCAGAATGTGAAGAGGTAAAATCATTTCACCTGAAAGGTCATATTTATTATTTTAATGACAGGATGCTTTTATTGATTTTGACATGCCAAATGATACCAGAAGCTCCATGAGATTCCTTTGTTATTACAATGGCTGAAAATTATAATTGCAATGACCCTTTAGTCTGCCCTCTTTTTATATGGAGAATGCCCCATAAAGTTATTCAGAATTTTAAAGACTTTAAACACATATGTTCAGTGACTAAATGTGAACCACTCTTCTTTTTTGTATTTTCATTCAAGCACAGATGTGCTTATATGTTCATATAATCAGCTATATTTTCATAGCAAAAATATTGTTAGCTATGCTTTGTTAAGGAACTGTGGTACTGAAAAAAATTGTTGTAAATTCAAGATGCTAAACCATATTCAACTCTAGCCCCTGAACTTTAGAACATCTTCTGAGCATGTTGAACTAAAGGAGGGCTCTTGGCTGATTTGAACTAAAGGTATTTGCTAACAATTTACTTGGATTTCCTTGTTTCTCTCACCTAAATTGAAATTATAAAATACATTTCTGAAGTTTCTCGTTTTGAATTTACACTTTTCAGTAGTATAGAGAAATAAAATTCTCAAAATGTAAATAATTCACTATAAATCTATTAATAACTTCACTCAGAGAATTATATGTATATATAATATATAATATATAATATATAATATATAATATATAATATA
>NW_026593059.1:0-2703 GCF_907164565.1 Psammomys obesus | reverse complement strand
AAAAAAAAAAAAAAAAAAAAAAAAAAAAAAAAAAAAAAAAAAAAAGCCAAGATGCCAGAATGACACAAAAGAAATGCAAAGAAAGATTTGTCTGATGCAAACTTCCAATGACTGAGCAGTCAAGATTGACTTGAAGATGGATAATGGAAAACTCCCATGGGTATTGCAGACCATGAAAAGTAAGTTTCTGAGCCTTTTTCTTTCAGAGACCCTGAGCATCTAAGAATCTTGTATTACACAGAATTTTCTATTGAAGAAGACTGTGAAAGATGATATATAGCTGAGTAATGTGTTGAAAGCAGACAAAATCTGATGCGGCCCCAGTGAGATTACTGGACTACAACAGCATGAAAGGATACAGGGGTCATAACAGGAGAAAGGACTTCGAAGAAAGGGCATGCACAGCAGCTGCCCTGGGAGAGCCATTCAAGATGCAAGGAGAAGTCATACATTAGGGCATATCCCGGTTGCAAACACATCTTGATATTGATGTCAGGATGCAAAAAGAACCCCTGGGCACCATGTGAAATGAGCAACCTGTCAAAGATCACACCATACGAAGGCAGATCAAATAATAAAAATGAGCCTCTTCCCAAATCTAGAATGGAAAAGTCTTAGGGGGAACATATCTTCAATTTATGAACTTCAGGAATCTTAGAAAAACAAAGTTTATCTGGCAAAGAAAATAAGCATTTGCCTTCAGACAGAAACAAAGATTTCACCCAGATACAAGAAAAGCATGTTACATTTTCCACAGTAGCACTAATGGCTGGAGAAAAGCAAAACAAAACAAACAAACAAACCAAGTCAATGAAGGACTCAGAAGTTTTTGGAGACATCTTGCCAAAGCTAGCTAGACCTTGACATCTACCCAGCTCCTCACTGGGCTTACTCTTTGCCCATGCTCAGTGTTATAATGTCTCCTTTTCTTTAACTCACTGCACTGCTCTTTGTTTGGACATTTTTCCCACTATAAACTAGCACCAGGAGAACAGTATTATATTGATTTTGGTTATCATTGGTCCAACTCTGTGGTAGCCCAAGACTTCCGGTAGATGATCTACAAATATTCATCAACATGAAACAGATGAATGTTTTTTAATTAAATTTTTATTTTTTATATTAATTACAGTTTATTTACTTTGTATCCCAACTGTAGCCCCCTCACTTGAAGCAGATGAATGTTAAACAGCTAACATTCAAATGGAAATCCAGTGTCTTAAAAGAAATACAGACCTGAGGCCAGGTGGTACTGTGAACTGTTTCTTTTCTATACAGGACTCTAGCTAATTTTAATGAGTACTTGCTATGTGGTACCTCCTAAGATCCAACATAGAGATTCTAAAGTAATCATTTGTCATCACAAAGGTCTTTTCAGTAGGTCTTGCCCTGTTTAGTGTTGTATCTTTAAATGTTTTCGTATATTCTTTTTCCCTTTGAACACTGTTGTCATTCTCAATAGTTCTGGCTTTATCATCACTAGGAAGAATAGGAAAGCCAAACAGAAAAAATCAGGAAAATCAGAGACACATTGAGTAAATAAAGAAGAAAAGGAGAAAGAAGGGTGAGGAGAAAGGGTGAGATGGAGGGGGAAGAAGGAAAGAAGTACTTAAGCATTACTTAAAGTAATTACTTTTATACTTTAAGCAAACACTGTTATTTGCTGCCCCTTACTGGTAAAATAATAAAACTGCTAAATCACATACTCAAAGTGTAGTTCTTGTACAAAAAAGAAAAAAAAAACACTTTAAAAGAAATAGATCATTTACCATTATAAGAATTATAAAAGATAATCTCCGGTAACTGAATGCCATCCAGGAAAGGTCACTCAGGAAAGGCCCTGACCTAGCCCCTAACCAGATAACCATAGAGAAATCTTACTTTAGAAAAGCACTAAAAGACAAGTCCCATATAATGCTCCCGGCCTCTCGTTCAAAAGCCTAGATCTTGATATTGCCTATAAATGTTGTCAATTACATTTCTTGACATGACAAGCTTGCTTTATTCATCTTTGAGCAACTGCCTGCCAGATAATCTCCTCTGAGTAATCCTGGCTTGGCTGCCAGGCACTCTGTCAAGTATAATGGTGATCCATGATGAGAAGGAGGTGGTTCAGTTGCAATTAAAACATGAGGCCAGATGATCTTCTAAAGATAACCATCAAACTATCTATTATTCAGCAAAGGAGCTTCATACTCACTTTTCACAGCACAAAGCATAAGAAAGGAATGGGAGAGGCAAGGCAAAAATGCCTTAGCAGCTATGTGAGAATAACGACAGTGCTTCTGGAGATCTGGCTAGCAAATACTGGTCCTCTCCCTCTCTCCAGGTTAACTACTGGAAGGCATGAATTTGGGCATGAAATGGCCAAAGTTTTACCCAGAAAGTGACACTGCAGATAAACAGCTGCAGGTTAATAACAGCACACATAGTCTCCATTGATGTGTGGGTCCGTGAACAAGGTACACCCGAGGGTTCTTCCTTCAGAGAAACACCCGTAGGTAAAAGGACCTGATTCTGCTTAAAAGCAGAAAGATTACAGATAAGAAAACAACAGTGAAAATCTAGAAAACAAGATGGGATTGAAATGAAGTAGGCCATGAAAAAAATACTAAGGAGAACAGAAAGCAGGTAAGACAAACAATGGAAGAAACTCTGTGTGTGTGTGTGTGTGTGTGTGTGTGTGTGTGTGTGTGTGTGTGT
>NW_026593058.1:0-2370 GCF_907164565.1 Psammomys obesus | reverse complement strand
AGATAGATAGATAGATAGATAGATAGATAGATAGATAGATAGATAGATAGGCAGATAGATAAAAGGCAAGAATAGAAAATGTTGGCGTTTGAATGTGAAGTATTGTCCATAGGCACAAGTTGTTTCCAGCTGGTGCCAGTGTTTTGGAAGACTGCAGAACCTTTGAGAAGTGGGGCCTTGCTGAAGGAAGTGAGTCACTGAGAACAGCACTTGAGGGTTGATAACTTGACCCAGTGTCTGTTCATCCTCTGCTTAAAAATTCACTCACCAACCACCTACCTTTCATGCGCCTGTTGCCATGACTTCCCTGTCATGATGGACTGTGCCCTTAGATTGATACAGAGTCAGTCTTTCCCCCTTCGAGTTGCCTCTTATCAGACCTTTGTTCATAGCAACAAGGGAGGTAACTAATACAGAGGACTATCTTGTTATCACTCTTCACCAAAGGGAACTTGAGATGGCTGTTCTAACATATCAATTAGACTACCAAGCAAAGAAATCTTCTACAATAAAGAATGCCATTTCACAATGGTCCTCTTATTACGGTTAGTAAACATGCTTTTTTTTTTTCTATGTGATCAATTACCTAGTGACAAAGCTACCAAATATATGAGGCAAGATTCATAAAGCTACAAGCAAATTCCCAAGCACATTCACATATCTCGGTGCCGTAGTTAATACTGCTCTTGGAGTCACTGATGAAAAGGTAGATGGGAAATGGGTAAAAACTAGGGTAGGGATCAGCCAACTACAGGCGGAAAGCTCAATCTATCCCTGTCCATCACCCACCTGTCTCTGTAAATATTTTATTGAAGCAGAGAGGAGCGGGTCCATTTAGGTAACATCCAAGAATACTTTCATGCTGCCACTGAAGAGCTCAGGCGAAACTAGCTGTGATGTAAGCTTTTACTAAATGAAGACGAGAACAAACACATCAGAAAAGAAGCACCAGTAAAACAGAACTTAACAGGAAATTTAAGAGATCAAAATCTCTACAAATGCTTCTACCCTAAGATGAATAATTATAACAGAGGCACTGGGGCCCACAGAGCATGCAGTTTTTCTGTTTAAGTTTTGTTACAATAGCATGACCAGTCTGAGGTAACTTGACCTTCAACACTAGCACAATTCACAGTTCCACTGAACACACATGGAATACTTAGGCATATTCTAAATAGTAAATTAATCTCAGTTGATTCAATCTTCATATTTATATACACTGAGTTTCCCAATCACAGAAAAAAATTTAAAAATCCATGTCAAAACTATTTTAAAGCTCTCCAAACATTTAAAAACTAGTTCGTGGGCTTCTAAATAATTTAGGAGTCAAAGAAACACAAAGAAAAGCCAACAATTATTTTATGCTAAATGTGTATTTTATTTTCTTTAAGTATAGTTTATTCCAACGATATCAGGATGATTCAATATTCAAATGTCAATTAGACATCATACTGATAAACTGAAGAGAAAAGTTGTATTATCTCGATAGACATGGAAGAAGAATTTACTAAGATCTAACTCCCACTCTTAATCCAAAACAAAAAAACAAAAATTTTTAGTCAAATGGAGATGGAAAATCTTCCACTAACAATAGAGATGTATGAAAAACTTCCAGTTAGCAACAGGCTTAACGGTCAATTGTCAAATGCCAACCATCTAGGATTAGAAAATAAGACAAAATAATACCAAAGATATAGAGGCAGAACTTCTATTGACTGCTGCGCTAAAGTTTGACTAATGTAAACAGGTAAGTGTGGAGAGCGGTGGGACGCCACTACAGACAAAGCCAGCCTGAGAGACAGTCCCGGATGCTCCGGGTAACCCAGAAACCTCCAGCACCTGGATACAAATAGCCTCTTGCTAAAGCAACACACCTGTGGCCAAGCTTGACCAGCTGAGTTGGAACACTAGGACTCACACTGTCGTGTGGAGAGTTGCTTGTTAAGCTGCTTTGTTATGTTTTCACCTGGGGAAGTAGCTCTTGAAAAAAAGTTAAGCAGTTCCACACCTTTTTCTTTTTTGTATTGATGTTACTTGCCTGGTTTATCTATAAATAATGAGCCCTGGAATAAACCCGTGCTGCTTCAGTCAGATTGACAGCCCTCTCAAGCCAATCCCATGTGAAATGTGATTCGTCCTCACTCCCCACTCAGGTACTGTTCGACTCTGCCAGCGGGCTCTGGCAGGCAAGAAAAGAATTTTTGAAAAAGGAACGTGGAGGGCCGGATGCAGTGGTATACACCTGCAACCCCAGCACTTGGGAGGTAGAGCAAGCAATTCTCTTGTGAGTTCAAAGCCAGCCTGCTCTATGAAAGAAAAGAAAGAAGGAAGGAAGGAAGGAAGGAAGGAAGGAAGGAAGGAAGGAAGGAA